>NC_079190.1:399861315-400185524 GCF_029499605.1 Hyla sarda | reverse complement strand
GTCCATTTAAACAGAGATGCTCACAATTACAGGGAAAGCTATCAATCACTGTGGGCAAGGTCATTTAGGGCAAGCGCACATGAGCGAAAAATGCACCCAAGTGCAGCTCTGAGTCATGGTATTTTCTATTTTCAATGGGAGCTTGAGATTTTAACAAGTGGCACGTCTCCAATCAAAGTTAAAGGGGTATTACCATCAGTGTTCAGAATGACAGGTGGACCACCGATGCCTGATCAGAATGGTGGCATCACCCCCTCACTTGTCTGAATGTGCGCACCTCCAATCTCCTCTCTCCAAACGAAGTCTATGATAAAGGGGATGGAGAGGGCTGGGAGCGCTCATGACGCAGGCGCACTAGCTCCCATCTATCTATCTATATCTATATATATATAAAACTCAACGTGTGTGTGTGTGTGTGGTGTGTGTGTGTGTGTGTGTGTGTGTATGTTCCACAAAAACTTTCAAACGGCTAAAGATATTAACATGAAACTTGGCGCACATGTTACTTATATGTCAACAACAAACATAGGCGGCGGGGTTTATGTTTAAAGTCCCATACAAGTCAATGGGAAATATATGTTACTGCATAACTTCCAAACGGCTGGAGATATTTCAATAATACTTGGTCACATGTTACTTATATGTCCACTTAAAATATAGGATAGTAAATTTAACCCTAAACTACCCCCATTTGTGAGGGTCAGGGTTTTTGTTTAAAGTCCTATGCAAATCAATGGGAAATGTATGTTCCCATATAATTTCTGTACAGCTGGAACTATTTCAATACCTGGTACACATATTAGAGGACGGGATAGGAGGACGGGATAGGAGGACGGGATAGGAGGACGGGATAGGAGGACGGGATAGGAGGACGGGATAGGACGAGACGTGATCGGAGGAGGAGAGACGGGATAGGAGGACGGGATAGGACGGACGGGATAGGAGGACGGGATAGAGGAGACGGGATAGGAGGACGGGATAGGAGGACGGGATAGGAGGACGGGATAGGAGGACGGGATAGGAGGACGGGATAGGAGGACGGGATAGGAGGTCAAAAGCTTCCTCCTTTGTTTATTTTCCTCCCCAAAAAGGATTTGGAAGGAAAAACCGGGCAACGCCGGGTAATCAGCTAGTTAGAGATAAGCGAACTTACAGTAATTCGATTTGTCACGAACTTCTCGGCTCAGCAGTTGCTGACTTTAGCCTGCATAAATTAGTTCAACTTTCAGGTGCTCCGGTGGGCTGGAAAAGGTGGAAACAGTCCTAGGAGAGAGTCTCCAGCCCACCGCACACCTGAAAGCTGAACTCATTTATGCAGGCTGAAGTCAGCCAACGTTCGTGACAAATCGAATCACTGTAACTTCACTCATCTCTAATAGTCATCCTTAAAGAAATTATACTGGCTCAACAGATACCAAAAATACACCATTTTGGCCTCCAATGGGTGAACAGGGGCACTTAGCAGATACAATGATGGCATTCACTACTAATGCCACCACAGCCTTAGTTCTGCATATGTGGTGTTGCTCTGTGTTCACAAAGCAGATGAGAGTAATAGTATATCAGGAGGGCATCTATTTATGAGCTGTTTAACAAGTTGGTCAGCATGTCAGAAACTAAACATAGTGGTTACCAACTATTACTTTCAGTAACTGCTACTAATGGAAAACAAAAATAGAGATATATTTGGTGACATAAACTATTTTGAACCCAAAAATATTGCAAACTTTAATACACATTATAAAACTCAACTTCTTGGTAGAATTGTGTTGAGTAAATCTCCCCTATTGCTCTATTTAAAGTCCAAAATAACTTGTTCTCTTACCTATATAGGATTAGCACATGTGCAGACTAACAAAGCACTTACAATATCTCTGTAAGCAGTCATATGTTTTGTACACTATCTGTATTACTTGTACTCTTGCTATTGTATATAGGTAAGAGCTACTAGCATTTCTAAGAGGCATGGGTTTATTATAACATTTATTCTGTATTTAGTTTGTATTCTCAGAAATCCAAGACTTTGCTTTGGCTACCTCGTCATAAAGGGCAACTTTGACAGTAGGTAGTAGTTGAGCAAAAAAACCTTGAAGTGGTGCTGCTGGTTCCAAAGGTGAAAGTAGCAAACCAAAGCCAGAGATGTAGGTATACAAAACACTGGAAGGTTTATTAACACATAAAACAATAAAAAGGGGATTACGGGTTTCAGGAGCAGCCCTCCATTCCTTAGATCAGACCTTGATCTGATGAATTGAGGGCTCCTCCCGAAACCCGTAATCACCTTTTTATTGTTTTGTGTGTTAATAAACCTTCCAGTGTTTTGTATACCTACATCTCTGGCTTTGGTTTGCTACTTTCACCTTTGGAACCAGCAGCACCACTTCAAGGTTTTTTTGCTCAACTACTACCTATCCACTCCCAGAAAACGGTTCTACCTCTCTTGCAACCTCAGGCTTAGCAGCGGTTCCAGCTCCTTTGTATGTGGGTTGATACGAAAGTTTTAACTTGCTCTAAGGTGAGCAGCCACTACCTAGGGGCTTTGCATGCCCCACTGCTTCTCAATCCACACTACCCATACGGTGTCACACATGGCGCCCCCTCCAGTCTCTTGTTTTTCTTTTACCTACTGATAACTTTGACAGTAGCAAAATGAAGTCATGGAAGATGCAATGCACATGTAAAAAACATTTACCTCATATTTGACTTTTTCACCAGATTTAGCTTTTTTAAGTCTTTCTAATGCTTCCTTACGGCCTTTTTTCTCAGTTTTTTCTCGTCGAGAACGAGTTGCAGCGAAACTGCTAGAGTCTGCCATATCTGCCAACAAAATAAGATAAGTTGTTACATCACATTTGTGCTGTACCGAGACAGTGAAACAAGACTAGGTAAAAATTCTCCAGGAACCAGTATTAGTATAGCATAAGGGCCCACAAAATGTCACTTAGAGATTTTGTTCATAAATTACTTTTTCCTTACAATGTTAGTGGATAATATAAAGCAACTAGTAGTGTCTCAGGGGGGGGGGGGTATGTATCAAACCTTTTACTCCATTATTTTGGCTGTAGTTTGTCTATTTTTAGTGCAGTTACTTTTTAGGCTATTCAGGCACAATTCTAAACCAGTCCTCAGTTGGCTTAGAAACTGAATGTGGACAGCATAAATAAATAAAAAAAATTGCACATTTTGTCACACGGGTTAAAAGTCGCAAACAAAGCCACATCAAAGAAATGTGATCAGCACCAGATTTATCACATGCCATGTAATAAATTTGGTGCAGGTACACAGTTTTCAACACGTGAATTAATGGAGTGAAAAGTCGTGCACCACCTCCACTTTTCATGAATACCCCCCACAGAGTTTTAGGAACTCTGCTAGTAGCCAAGAAGCTACAAGGCAGCTGACATTACTTTCTGCCAAAATATCAAAAAAAGAATATAGAACAATGCCGACTCTGTGGTCTCAGGTTATAAACTCTGAGGAATATATCAAAGTATTTAACACATTTTATGGTGTGTATTGATGGTTTTGCGACTTTTTGTCCTGAAGTCCTTTTTGACAAACTTGCTTACTTAAAACAATTTTGCCCCCTGTAGTGGTTGTGAATCTATTGTATGCGACTTTTCACCAAATGGCACAAATTGTATCGCAGAGTGCTTCAAATGTCACAAACCAATAGCAGCAATATTTTCACTGGCGTGCAACAACTTCACAAAAGGAGAATCCCACATATGCACTAAATATCACACCGCATGCGACTTTCGATAAATTAGTCGCATGTACACATAACTTGAGCATGGTAAATTGGTTTTTAAAACGTGTAGCTAAACACACAGTAATAAATCCCCCCTTGTTTTTACAAAATCTCAAGCAAGACAGCTTGATCACCTGGAGACCGGTCCCCTCCATGACAGACCTGTACCGTGCGCAAATCCCAACGATGATGATGTCCATATTTCTTGCAGATGCAGCCTCAAGCATTAGGTCTAAGGCAGGCTTTGGCACTGCAGATGTTTTAGGCTACATCTTCCATGATGCCATACAGCCAAAATGCTGCCAAAGAATCATGGGAGATGTAGTCCAAAATATCCACAGTGCCAAAGGTTGCCTATGCCTGGTCTAAAGCTTTAAGGGGGGCTCCAGGGTGAAGCATTTATCACCTGTCCATTGGATTGGTCATTCATATTAGATCATGGGGGGCTGACCACCAATCCCAGACTGGGAATTATCCCACTTCTTCCAAGCCCAAAAGCAGGAGATTAAAGGGGTACTCCGCTGAAAACTTCTTAGGCCCCTTTCACACTATAAAAATACTTCCATTATGAATGCCCGTTATAAAAAGCCTGGAAATCGGCATTTATACGGCCGGTACAAAATCCCATTATAGTCTATGGGATTTTTCTAATAGCCGTTTTAACCTGTTATCGCCCATTATTAATAACGGCAGTTATTTTGTGATGGGCGATAGTAACGGGAGAATTAGCGCATGCACTATTTCTCCCGTTCATTCACCCATCACAAAATATTGTCCGTTATTAATAACTGGCGATAACGGGTTAAAACGGCTATTAGAAAAATCCCAAAGACTATAATGGGATTTTCTCACGGCCGTTAGTGATTTTGTACCGGCTGTATACCTGCCGATTTCCTAACAGGCGTTCATAACATAAGTGTTTTTACAGTGTGAAAGAATCCTTATCGCCTATCCAAAAGGATAGGGGATAAGATGATAGATCGCAGGAGTGCCGCCACTGAGGACCCCCACGATCTCCACGCCGGCAGTGGTGGCATCCGGAACACGAAAGCTTGCAGCTTATGCGTCCGTGACGTCACGCTCCCTCCATTCATGGGGCCTGACGGCTAGCGGAGTGGAGTTCCCTCAGTGCACCGAATGACAGGGGTGTCGCAGCAGAGATTGCGGGAGTCCCCAGCGGTATGACCCCCACGATCTAACATCTTTTCCCCTATCCATGAACGGTGCTGTGTAGGCCCCCCCCCCTGCAAGAAGCTATGGCAGACACCTGCATGCATCTTCTCTGTGGGAGAGCCAGAGAAACAGCATTCAGGTATCTCTATGGGAGAGCTGGAGAAACCTGAAAGGACATCTGTAGTGCAATGTAACTTATCCCCTATCCGAAGGATAGGGAATAAGTTATAGATCCCGGGGGGCCCCAGCGCTCGGAACCCCCACGATCTATAACTTATCCCCTATCCTTTGGATAGGGGATACACTTTTTTTGCGCTGGAATACTCCTTTAAAGGAGTACTCTGGTGCAGAGTACTCCTACTCCGTTCTGCCCGGGCTGCAAAAAAATGAAAATAAACCATCACTCACGTTACTGGGTTCCCGCGGAGCACCCCTACAGCTGATCGGTCCTCTGGTACATCTTCTTCATACTTCCGTGTGAACGAAGCGTCACATGGCGCTCAGCCTATCGCCGGCCACTGCAATGTTCTGCCTCGGCCCGTAATAGGCTGAGCGCCATGTGACACTTCGTTTACACGGAAGTATGAAGAGGATGGACCGGAGGACCGATCAGCTGTAGTGGCGCTCCGCGGGAACCCAGGAAGGTGAGTGATGGTTTATTTTCATTTTTTGCAGCCCGGGCAGAACGGAGCAGGAATACTCTGCACCAGAGGGAGCACAATGACCACCACTTCGTGCAGGGACAGAGTCTCCTTGCACAGAAATTGCATGAGCTCATGGGGGTCACAGCAGTCGGACCCCCAGGATCAAGCACTTATCCCCTATACTTTGGATAGGGGATGAACTTTCCTGCACCACAGTACTCCTTTTAAATGCAATGTCAGTGAAGCATGTGACCTGCTTCGCCATCCATAGTCTATGGCGCTGAGCGCTCATTCATAGCTCTCTTCTACCACTGTGCATATAGAGCGAACTACCAATCCAACATGCGATGGGTGAGCAACGGGCCCATAGGTCAACAGAATGGCCTATCACTTCACAGGGCTGGCACTGCATCTATCTGGCTAGGGCTTCGCAGTGACAGATCGCAACATAGGTCACACATAAGTACCCGGACTGCTGAGGGGTCATCACCACTGCGCCCCCCAGGACTATGCTGGGACCAGCAGTGCCCCCGGACTATGCTGGGACCAGCAGTGCCCCCGGACTATGCTGGGACCAGCAGTGCCCCCGGACTATGCTGGGACCAGCAGTGCCCCCGGACTATGCTGGGACCAGCAGTGCCCCCGGACTATGAAGAACAAACAAAAGTAGCACTCGCCACAGCAGAACTCCGCTTTATACAGTATTTCCCAAGCAGTGTCCCTCCAGCGGTCGCAAAACTACAACTCCCAGCATGCCCGGACAGCCTTCGGCTGCAGCAGTTTTGCAGCAGCTGGAGGCACACTGGTAGGGAAACACCGGTATAATGTATGTCAGCGGTGACGGCAGGGGAGAGGCTTCCCAATCCTCTGGAGCTCCTATCACACACCGGGTACAGCTGGCCTCGGCACCCGGTTATTCCAGCACTATATAAGCACACGTGTCCCCGCCTCCTCCCCGTTACCGTGGTGCTGGCTGTCTCCGCTGGACACCGGGGCCATGCTTCCTGTACCGCGCTAATGACGAAAGCAACGATCCTGGCGCCAAAACACCCGAACCCCGGACACACAGAACTCTGCAATCGAACTGGCGCGACTTGGACGACCAATCGGAACAACGCAGGAAACCGTGCGGACCAATGAGAGAGAAGCGCTGTCCCAGTGCTTTCCAGACACTGCGCGCCCGCAGCTGAGGGGCGCGTTCACGCTGCGCTGGTTACTGTACCACGCATGCGCAAGGTTCAGTTTTTAGTGAGGTGTGTAGGGGAAGGAATTAGATCGGTGGTCAGATTTATCTATACCTGTATAGAGGAAGAGTGGTGCAGTTGCCCATAGCAACCAACCAGACTACCAAATCTAAAAATTAAAGAAGTAATCTGATTGGTTGCTATGGGCAACTGCACCACTCTTCCTCTACACAGATTCTGATAAATCTCCCCCAGTTTAAAAGAGAACTATCATGCAGGACAACATCCCCTATCCTGCATGGATACAGATGTGGAACCTGGGTTGCCTTGCGGGGCTCGCCGGATGTCCAGGAAAATCCGACTTGATGGCTTTGTAGGCGCTCGCCCGAGGATGACACTGAGTCAGTTGAGATTTTTGAGGCTTTATTTCGTGAATAAACAACGCGTTTCGAGGGGGCACCCCTCTTCATCGGGTTTATAGCAAGACAGTACGTTATACAGTTATTTATATACATTAGATTTCTCTCCCGCCAGAATTTGAAATCTAATGTATATAAATAACTGCATAACGTACTGTCTTGCTATAAACCTGACGAAGAGGGCTGCCCCCTCGAAACGCGTTGTTTATTCACAAAATAAAGCCTCAAAAATCTCAACTGACTCAGTGTCATCCTCGGGCGAGCGCCTACAAAGCCATCAAGTCGGATTTTTCCCAAACATCTGGCCAGCCCCGCAAGGCAACCCAGAATCCACATCTGTATATCTGTTCCGGCCCGCTTGCTAAGCGGGACCGACGGCCGGCTGCCTCCCGACACATATACTTAAAGCGTTCCACAGTGTTGTGCCTGCCAGCACAACACAATAAGGTGAGCACTATTTCATCCTTTTCCTGATTAACCCTTTGAAAACGTACTTCACTATGTGAGCGCCATCTCTGCTCTTTTTTTCCCTGCTCTCCCTATACTGCATGGGGCTCTCCCCAGGAACGGGGTGTGTCGACCCGCTCCAAAGCGTGGCCAACATGCCACGATCATGTATCTCTATGGGAGAGCAGGAGATACAGCATTCGGGTATCTCCGGCTCTCCCATAGAAATACATGGAGGGGGCGCGTCGGCTGCCGCCTCGATCGCGGGTTGACACACTTCCTTCCTAGGGACTGCCGCGGTGCCGTGCAGGAGATCGCGAAGGGTCTGAGATACTTATCCCCTATCCTTTGAATAGCAGATACATTTTCCTACATGATAGTTCTCCTTTAACACGGGCACCGCCCCAATGCATACGTTCTGCTCCACCTTACCCACCACCCTTCGAAACCGTATATGAAAGAAAGTATAGTTACAAAACAAGCAACTTTGAGGCCCTGTTCACACAAAAATTCCACCCAGCATTTCCACAAGGAGGAAATAGCTGTCAGATTCTGCTTACAGCTGCCTCCTCCAAGATCAGTACCTAATGTCCGTGGGGAAATTAAGTGCCGTCCTATTCACTATAACTTGGTCTCTTGACTTCATCGGCACATTTCACCAGAAGATTGTGCATTTTCAGTTTTCTGGCAAAACCAGTTTTCTCATTAGAAATTCAGCTACAGAGTTTCCAACATGTATATTGAATTATGTAGCAGAATTCCAATGGGATTAATGGGATTCTGCTTCAAGCAGGCAGAGTTTCCGTTGTGTAAATGGGGCCTTAGGACATGACAGCCCAATTCTGGCTAAAAAGGGCATCAATCTCTTACAGCCTATTATAAGGCTCAAGCATTGCGCAGGAAGGGCCACACAAATGGTCTGTAGATCATTCATGTGGCTCCTAACCGCCACCACTTGTCACCCAATAACACGGGGAGATGTGCAAGCAACGACCAGCGATTGGATAGGGGATACGTTTTTCGCATGACAGTTCTCCTTTATTGTATTTGTCATAACATGTCTAATAATAATATTTATGCACTTACTAAATAGTGCTATACAGTAAAACGTCTTTGAGCCAACCACCTCAAGTTGTGTAATATAGTGGTCTTTTATGGGGATGGTCCTCTCACAAAAAGTTAATAGAATGCTAGTTAAAGATGGCCTATTGTCATTTCTATAAACACTATGTATTGATATGTATACATTCCTTAGGGGGGCTCATCATACATCTTTTTATGGTTGGTTTGTTGTTGCTAGCACCACAGTGCATCATAATTAGATGCACAACCATTTGCCGGATTCAGGAATCTGTCAGATGGCAATAAAATACCTCATACCTTCAGAACCGGGAGGTGTTCCCCGGCATGTCTACTTATCTTATTCCTGGTTTGCAGCATGCCCCCCCCCCCCCCCCCCCTCCATTTCTGACCAGATTCTGCTTCAAGATTATATAAGTGCATATAAGTGTGATCCTTTTAAAGGGGTTCCTGCTGCAAAATTTGCTAGAAAAAAAAATGGATACTTATAGAGGGGCAGCTAGACAGACTATAATAGGAGAAATTCATAAAAAAAAAAGTGGTCTAGATAGGAAGAGTCACAGAAATTTTTACTGTATAATGGTCACATTATCTTCTCCATCCAGCCATGAAGACTGTTTTCAGCCACAACTTGTTTGTTGCCCATATTAGTACATCACATGCTGCATCTCCACCTCTCCCATAGAGATACATGGAGGGGGCACGTTGGCCCCGACGTCTTGCTGCGGCCAACTCGCCTCCTGCACCGGGAAAGCCAGGCCCCGTACAGAAGATCATGGGGCGTCCCAGCATCAGACTCCCCGCAAGGGGAAAAGTTGTATTAGGCTGCAGTACTCCTTTAAAGGGGTTCTCTGGTGCTTACACATCTTTTCCTCTATCCAAAGGATAGGGGATAAGATGCCTGATCGCGGGAGTCCCGTCGCTGGGGACCCCTGGGATCATGCACGCGGCACACCGTTTGTAATCAGTCCCAGGAGCGTGTTCGCTCCGGGACTGATTACAGGCGACCACCGGGCCGGCGGCGTGTGACGTCACGCCTCCACCCCTGTGTGATGTCACGCTCCACCCCTCAATGCAAGCCTACAGCTGTCACGCCCCCTCCCGTAGGCTTGCATTGAAGGGCGGAGCGTATTGTTCCCCCACATTAGGTGCAGTATAGCTTCCCACATTAGGTGCAGTATAGCTCCTCACATTAGGTGCAGTATAGTCCCCCACATTAGGTGCAGTATAGTTCCCCCCCACATTAGGTGCAGTATAGTTCTCCACATTAGGTGCAGTATAGTTCTCCACATTGGGTGCAGTATAGTTCCCCACATTAGGTGCAGTATAGTTCCCCCACTTTAGGTGCAGTATAGTTTCCCCACATTAGGTTCAGTATAGTTCCCAACATTAGGATCAGTATAGTTCCCCTCATTAGGTACAGTATTGTTCCCCCACATTAGGTGCAGTATAGTTCCCCCACATTAGGTGCAGTATAATTCCCCCCACATTAGGTGCAGTATATTTCCCCACAATAGGTGCAGTATAGTTTCCCCACATTAGGTGCAGTATAGTTCCCCCACATTAGGTGCAGTATAGGTCCCCCACATTAGGTGCAGTATAGTTCCCCCACATTAAGTGCAGTATAGTTCCCCCACATTAGGTGCAGTATAGCTCCCCACATTAGGGGCAGTATATCTCCCCACATTAGGTGCAGTACAGTTCCCCCACAGACATACAGCCTCCAGCCATATACAGTGTATATGCCTGTGTACTGCCCCACTTCAGTGTTCCGACCACCACTCCTCCACAGGCCATAGCAGTAGGTCCCGGGATCGGAGGAGTGGTGGTCGGAACACTGAAAATGACGTACAACATACAGGTAACTTACCATGCACGCGCGTCCTCCTCCTCGCTGCTCCGCTCCGCCCTGCTGTTGCCATGGGCGCACGCACGGGACGTCAGTGATGTCCCTGCGTGCGCCACCTCCCAGTGGCCCCTGCGTTTTTAAAGTTAACGCAGGGACTGCCGCAGAGAGTTAACCGCCGGGACATCATTGTGTCCCAGAAAGATCTTTCGGGACACAGGGATGTCCAGAGTTGCGAGAGTAGAGAGGATTTAAACTCCGTTCTCTCGCGGTCTTTCAGCGCGGGTGGCTCCGCTCCTCGGCGGCCTTTTTAGCGGCCGGCTGGGCCTATTATAGTAGGGGCCTGGAGCTGCAGCTCCATCAGCCCCTACATTAATCCGGCCCTGCCTGACACACTTACCTGATAAAACAAGACTATAAGGCTGCTGAGTGGCGTTGGAAGAAAACCCATTCCACAAAAGACTTCACAACATATAAATTAGCACTCCTCACCTTCTAATCTGCACTCACTTTTGCTAAACAGAACTACTTCACTACCCTCATATCCTACCTATCAAACAACCCCAGACAACTCTTTATCACCTATAACTCCCTTCTCCATACCCTGCTGCCTCCCCACACATCTCTCATTTAAGCAGACAACTTTGCTACATACAATGCTCAAAAAATAAAGGGAACACTAAGATAACACATCCTAGATCTGAATGAACTAATCGTATGAAATACTTTCGTCTTTACATAGATGAATGTGCTGACAACAAAATTACACAAAAATTATCGATTGAAATCAAATTTATCAACCCATGGAGGTCTGGATATGGAGTCACACTCAAAATTAAAGTGGAAAACCACACTACAGGCTGATCCAACTTTGATGTAATGTCCTTAAAACAAGTCAAAATGAGGCTCAGTAGTGTGTGGCCTCCACATGCCCGTATGGCCTCCCTACAATGAATGGGCATGCTCCTGATGAGGTGGCGGATGGTCTCCTGAGGGATGTCCTCCCAGACCTGGACTAAAACATCTGCCAACTCGGTACCTAATGGCAGTCAGGCTACCTCTGCCAAGCACATGGTGCGGCCCCCAAAGAAATGCCACCCCACACCAATACTGACCCATCGCCAAACCGGTCATGCTGGATTATGTTGCAGGCAGCAGAAAGTTTTTTACGGCGTCTCCAGACTCTGTCATGTCTGTCACATGTGTTCAGTGTGATCCTGCTTTCATCTGTGAAGAGCACAGGGCGCCAGTGGCGAATTTGCCAATCTTGATGTTCTTTGGCAAATGCCAAACTTCCTGCACGGTGTTGGGCTGTAAGCACAACCCCCACCTGTGGATGTCAGGCCCCCATACCACCCTCATGGAGTCTGTTTATGACCATTTGAGTAGACACATGCACATTTGTGGTCTGCTGGAGGTTATTTTGCAGGGCGCTGGCAGTGCTCCTCCTGCTCCTCCTTGCACAAAGGCGAAGGAAGCAGTCCTGCTTCTGGGTTGTTGCCCTCCTACGGCCTCCTCCACATCTCCTGATGTACTGGCCTGTCTCCTGGTAGTGCTTCCATGCTCTGGATGCAACGCTGATGTCACGATGCCGGCTGGCAGGTAGTGGATCCTCTGTGCCAGAGAGGGATTGGCGTGGACCGTGCTAGTGGATCGGTTCTAAGTCACTACTGGTTTTCACCAGAGCCCGCCGCAAAGCGGGATGGTCTTGCTGCGGCGGTAGTGACCAGGTCGTATCCACTAGCAACGGCTCAACCTCTCTGGCTGCTGAAGATAGGCGCGGTACAAGGGAGTAGACAGAAGCAAGGTCGGACGTAGCAGAAGGTCGGGGCAGGCAGCAAGGATCGTAGTCAGGGGCAACGGCAGGAGGTCTGGAACACAGGCTAGGAACACACAAGGAAACGCTTTCACTGGCACGATGGCAACAAGATCCGGCGAGGGAGTGAAGGGGAAGTGAGGTGATATAGGGAAGTGCACAGGTGATAACACTAATTGGAACCACTGCGCCAATCAGCGGCGCAGTGGCCCTTTAAATCGCAAAGACCCGGCGCGCGCGCGCCCTAGGGAGCGGGGCCGCGCGCGCCGGGACAGGACTGACGGAGAGCGAGTCAGGTACGGGAGCCGGGGTGCGCATCGCGAGCGGGCGCTACCCGCATCACGAATCGCATCCCGGCTGGAGGCGGTATCGCAGCGCCCCGGGTCAGTGGAACTGACCGGAGCGCTGCAGTGAGGAGAGTGTAGCGAGCGCTCCGGGGAGGAGCGGGGACCCGGAGCGCTCGGCGTAACAGCTGACAGATACAGCAAACCTTCTTGCCACAGCTCGTTGTTACGCCGAGCGCTCCGGGTCCCCGCTCCTCCCCGGAGCGCTCGCTACACTTCCCTCACTGCAGCGCCCCGGTCGGTTCCACGGACCCGGGGCGCTGCGTTACCACCTCCGGCCGGGATGCGATTCGCGATGCGGGTAGCGCCCGCTCGCGATGCGCACCCCGGCTCCCGTACCTGACTCGCTCCCCGTCAGTTCTGTCCCGGCGCGCGCGGCCCCGCTCCCTAGGGCGCGCGCGCGCCGGGTCTTTGCGATTTAAAGGGCCACTGCACCGCTGATTGGTGCAGTGGTTCCAATTAGTGTTTACACCTGTGCACTTCCCTATATCACCTCACTTCCCCTTCACTCCCTCGCCGGATCTTGTTGCCCTAGTGCCAGTGAAAGCGTTCCTTGTGTGTTCCTTGCCTGTGATTCCAGACCTTCTGCCGTTGCCCCTGACTACGATCCTTGCTGCCTGCCCCGACCTTCTGCTACGTCCGACCTTGCTTCTGTCTACTCCCTTGTACCGCGCCTATCTTCAGCAGCCAGAGAGGTTGAGCCGTTGCTAGGGGATACGACCTGGTCACTACCGCCGCAGCAAGACCATCCCGCTTTGCGGCGGGCTCTGGTGAAAACCAGTAGTGACTTAGAACCGATCCTCTAGCACGGTTCACGCCAATCCCTCTCTGGCACAGAGGATCCACCACCTGCCAGCCGGCATCGTGACAGTAGATCCGGCCATGGATCCCGCTGAAGTTCCTCTGCCAGTTGTCGCTGACCTCACCACGGTGGTCGCCCAGCAGTCACAACAGATTGCGCAACAAGGCCAACAGCTGTCTCAACTGACTGTTATGCTACAGTCTTGAAAAAAACTTTAAAAAAACTGAACTGGACTTCATCCAATACGTGAATTACAGTCATGTAACTTGAGTTTCACGTATAAATGGAATAAATCTGCTTCTCCTTTTCTTAATGTTGTTCTCACCAACAATGCAAACAACATTCGGGTGTCCACCTGCACATATAGAAAGCCCCTGGCAGGCAATACCACCTTGAGAACTGGTTCATGCCATTCTCAACATACCATATTGAGTGTTCCTGTTGGTGAATTGAACCCAATGAAGAGGAACGGTTATCCAGTTTTTCAGAGGACGTAGATAGAGCATGTACTAAGTTGTATCCAGCATGGTCCCTGATCAGAGCTAGAGCCCAAATTGTCAGAAAACAGGATAGAGCTGCTGGAGAGTGTTGGGCACAATAAGGTTAGTAATAGTCCAACTTTTGTTATTGTGTATAGCTTTGAATATCAGAGTACAGTAAGGATTATGAAAAGACACTTACCTCCACTCAAAGAAACATGATCCGTAACTGGAGATGGGGATATGGGACAGTGTAAATTTCTCCAGTCCATAGAGCCCCTACTCTAGCTATTCATGTTTAACTCCTAGTATGCTTCCCTAAATTCAGAGAAACACATGGCTGAAGTGAAGGGTTTCCATAAACTTTTGAAATACCATCCTCAATCCAATGGACAAGTAGAGAGAATTAACCAGATCTTGGGTGACTATTTACGACATTTTGTTTCCTCCCGCCAGGATGACTGGGCAGATCTTCTACCTTGGGCCGAATTCTCGTATAATTTCAGAATCTCTGAATCTTCCTCCAAATCTCCGTTTTTCGTGGTGTACGGCCGTCACCCTCTTCCCCCCCTCCCTACCCCCTTGCCCTCTGGTCTGCCCGCTGTGGATGAAATTTCTCGTGATCTTTCCACCATATGGAAAGAGACCCAAAATTCTCTCTTACAGGCTTCTTCTCGCATGAAGAGATTCGCAGATAAGAAAAGAAGAGCTCCTCCCATTTTTTCCCCTGGAGACAAGGTATGGCTCTCCGCTAAATATGTCCGTTTCCGTGTCCCGAGCTATAAGTTGGGACCACGCTATCTTGGTCCTTTTAAAGTTTTGTGTCAAATTAATCCTGTCTCTTACAAACTTCTTCTTCCTCCTTCTCTTCGTATCCCTAATGCCTTTCACGTCTCTCTTCTTAAACCTCTCATCCTCAACCGTTTTTCTCCTAAATCTGTTCCTCCCACTCCTGTTTCCGGCTCCTCGGACATCTTCTCTGTCAAAGAGATCTTGGCCTCCAAAAAGGTCAGGGGAAGAACTTTTTTTTTAGTGGATTGGGAGGGTTGTGGTCCAGAAGAGAGGTCCTGGGAACCTGAGGACAATATCCTGGACAAAAGTCTGATCCTCAGGTTCTCAGGCACCAAGAAGAGGGGGAGACCCAAGGGGGGGGGTACTGTTACGCCGAGCGCTCCGGGTCCCCGCTCCTCCCCGGAGCGCTCGCTACACTTCCCTCACTGCAGCGCCCCGGTCGGTTCCACGGACCCGGGGCGCTGCGTTACCACCTCCGGCCGGGATGCGATTCGCGATGCGGGTAGCGCCCGCTCGCGATGCGCACCCCGGCTCCCGTACCTGACTCGCTCCCCGTCAGTTCTGTCCCGGCGCGCGCGGCCCCGCTCCCTAGGGCGCGCGCGCGCCGGGTCTTTGCGATTTAAAGGGCCACTGCACCGCTGATTGGTGCAGTGGTTCCAATTAGTGTTTACACCTGTGCACTTCCCTATATCACCTCACTTCCCCTTCACTCCCTCGCCGGATCTTGTTGCCCTAGTGCCAGTGAAAGCGTTCCTTGTGTGTTCCTTGCCTGTGATTCCAGACCTTCTGCCGTTGCCCCTGACTACGATCCTTGCTGCCTGCCCCGACCTTCTGCTACGTCCGACCTTGCTTCTGTCTACTCCCTTGTACCGCGCCTATCTTCAGCAGCCAGAGAGGTTGAGCCGTTGCTAGGGGATACGACCTGGTCACTACCGCCGCAGCAAGACCATCCCGCTTTGCGGCGGGCTCTGGTGAAAACCAGTAGTGACTTAGAACCGATCCTCTAGCACGGTTCACGCCAATCCCTCTCTGGCACAGAGGATCCACCACCTGCCAGCCGGCATCGTGACACTCGTACTGATATGTCATGGGTCAGGTAAGGGGAATATGACACGGGCCTGCGGGTCAGGTCCGCGTCATAACCTGCAGATCACTGTTGCTATCAGCAGTTGACATATGCCGGTAATGACAGACATCGGAGCTGGTAAAAACATTTGTAAATAAATTGTAAAACTAAACAAAAACTATCCAAGTTTGGAATCATACTGACCAATAGAATAAAGAATGTTACTTCTGGTTCCGTCGCCATGCTGTGAAGAAGCATGGAGCCTGAGCTAACTCCCCATTAACTTTATCCCGACACTACTCACCCGCAATTCATCAACGGTGGTTCTCCACACCAACCTAACGTAAGGGGGAAGGTGTATGGATCGTTATCTCCTCCGTATGGGCTGGAGAAACAACCAGCAGGACAAAGGCCAAGTTCAGGGTGGCAGTTAGACATGGCGGCATCCCCTATATCCAGCTGCGTGGTGTTGCCAGCGTGTTCGGAGCCTGACAGTGGGGAGGACTGAGAAAGAGTCGGCATAGACTATGTCTGCCTGGCAGCAGAAGTGGCAAAAAACATCTATTCTAAGGTACAAGAGGTGCTTATTACTACAGTACAGTCCACCCTCAAGCAACTTCAGCAATTGGTCACCCATCATGGTGCCCACCTGTCTGCTGTGGAAGAGAGGATGTGCGCAACAGAGGAAACGATGGAGGGAGCTACGGGCAGAATCTCGTCTCTGCCGCCTGGAGAACAGGTCCCGACGTAGCAACCTCTGTATCATGGAGTTGCCTTAAACGGTGCCTGCTAAGGAACTTCTACATTTCTGCGAGACCTCGCTCCCTTGGGCTCTCTGTCTCCCACGCCCATGCAAGGTGGAAAGTGCCACAGACTTGGCCCGGATCTGCACCCCAGTCAGGGAGGCATCCCCCTGGGACTTGAGCAGCACAACAGGCCAAGGCAAGTTATAGCCAATTACCTGGACTTCACCAATAAAGTGGCTCTGCTGCAGACCTTTTACCAGTGCCATGATGACCTGATGTTTGAGGAGTCCAGGCTGCTTCTTTTTGGTGACTTCTTGACTGAGGTGACCCATGGACGCAAGCTGTTTGCTCCCCTTTGCACTACTCTGCACAAACGAGGCAACAGATTTGCACTGCTCTATCACGCTATCTTGCAGGTTTGTCCAGGGATACGAATGATCCAACGCGCCAGGGGGTACCTATCTCCCAAAGCTCAGGGACCTGGTACTCTCCACCTAAATCCCAGCGGAATCATAAAGCGGCTCTACCCAACTCTTGAGTACTGTCGCTATGATGCTGCCATTGACCTGATTAGCTTCCCGGTGCTCGGTTCCTGCTGTAGGCTGCCTGCCTAGATGTTGTTCCTTTTTTTTTTTTTTTTGGGGGGGGGGGGGGGGTGATATTCTGAAGGTAATGGATAGTTGTATGGGGGGGGAGTAAAAAAAAAGAGGGAGGGGGGGAAGGGAAATTTACTGTCTATGTATATTTGTTCTATTACCTCAATTTTCATTCCATCACCTGTCTATCACGAGGGGCAGGTTTGTAGGGTTTTTTGTACCTTGTTTATTTCATATTAATCATTCCTAAAGGGGGGGGGGGTGGTACTCTGGCCATTAATCTCAGGGCTGGAACATTGGTCACACTTGGAACTAGGTGTTTTGCCGTGGAATAGTAGTTTGAAGGGGGGGGGACGACTGGAACCGGTTACATAGTGTACCTCATCCGAGTTGTATTATCCTGTTTGTAGTTTATTTAGGGGGTGTCATACTTGTCACCTTAATCAAAAAAAAATTTATTTTATAATTTTTTTAATGTAATTTTTTATTGAAGTTTTTTTGCTGATTATTCGTTTGAGCAAATTGTTGTAATACCTATGGTGGGTCGCAAGGGCCATGTGACTCACTAGGGTTTACTTCTACAGATATTTACTTATGTTTAATAAATTATATCCTTTATAATTATTACTACTATTCATATCTTGATCTCCATGACCTTTGAGAGCCAATATCTTTATCTACTGTATCCTATTTTGTTGACACCATAGGTGTGGGTGTCTGTTTGGTTTGCTCATGTTTTAGTGTACAGGAGATAGTGAGCCTTCCTCATTTATTTATATATAAAAGAGGGACAATTTGTCTAGGATGCAGTTTGAAGCATCCTTATTCTGCCACGGGAACAAACCTGGTGACGATTTTCACAAGGGACTCTTCCTAGTTCCCAGATCCCGGCCCTGAGGGATAAGGGGGGCTCTACATAGGGACTTGAAGATGATAAATTACATTCTGAAAGGGTATTTTCAGAATCTAAACTCTGAAAATGGGCCTTATGGGTCGATATCTAGTGATTGGCCGCCATGGTGAATCTCCCCTCACTGAAGGTGGAGGACAGAGAAGTGCTTAACATCCCCATCTTGCCTAAGGAACTGAAAGGGGTTATTAAAGGCTTGGCAGTTAAGAAGGCCAAAGGGCCTGATGGTTTTATGGGGGACTTTTATAAGGTTCTCCGTACTAAAATCTCCCTTTCTCTCCCCTGCAGGTGGCTTTTGTCCAGGGGCGTTGCGCGGGGCAAATGTCCGCAAGGTTATAACAGTTTTAGATGAGATCCAGATTAGGCCTTCGTTGCATCTGTCGCCAGGCATACTGGACATCGATGCCAAAAAGGCTTTCAACAAGATGGGATTGGCTATGGAAGGTTTTGAAACATATGGGGTTTGCGGGGTGCCCTCTATCTCCCCTTTTGTTTAATCTGGCCATTGAGCCCTTGTCTAGAGTTCTGGCAGGTGGGAACACCATAGAAGGGGTAGCTGTAGGGAGCCTGAGGGTCACCCACGCGCTGTTTGCGGACAATCTCTTGATCTTCCTGGTAAACATTGTCAGGGATCTGGGCACTGTGTTTGATTGGCTGACGGATTTTGGGTTAGAGTCCGGGTATAGAGTAAATGTCATTAAGAGTGTACTGTTGGAACTGTCTCCTCAGTCAGTATCCTACCGAAAGCCGTCTTGCCATTGCCCATTTCCATGTCCAAGACTTCTCTGAAATACCTGTTGATCCAGGTGGGCAGATCTCCCACATCATTATATTCCCTCAATTTACCACCTCCAATGCAAAATATAGTAGCTGAACTTAGAAGGGGGGCCTCCCTTCCCCTCCCCTTAATGGCCAGGTGTCTTACTGAAGATGTTAAGTTTCCCTAAATTATTGTACCCCTTACAGACAATACAGGTCCTATTGAAGAGAGTAGATGTTGCTCTCCTCACCTCTGCATTTACGAAATTCATCTGAGCCAATAAAAGACCCTGGATAGCTCAGTTAAACATATGTTACATCAATCTAAGGGGGGGCCTCAATTTTCCAGACATCCGCCATTATAACTTGGCAAGCCTCTTAAGACATTGCATTGATTGGATCAGAGGTTGCAATACCTACTCTAACACGGATATTGAGTCTGCCCTGGCTAGTCCACGGTCTTTGTAGGCTCTTCTGCACACCAAATATGGTGCTATACCTCACCAGCTGAAGAGTAGCATGTCACTCAGAGACTCAGTGGCAGCGTGGAAATCCTATAGGGCAGCTTTGCAACTCCCTTTTTCAATTAGTATACACATGCCCCTCTGGTCTCACCCGGAATTCTCTCTGTCACCCTTTAGGGACAATCGACTGTATCGCCAATGGAGAAGTACAGCATTACAACTGTTGCTCATCTTCTGCACAAGGGGGAACCTTGCTACATTTCCTTTTCAGAACTTAGGTCTTATTATAAATTGGGCCCAGGGCACCACCTCTCTTACTGTCAGATTATGGCTTTTCTGAAACTGCGCTTAGGTGATCTGTCAAAAGAACATGCCAAAACACCTTTTGATTCTTTTGTTTCTTTGAGAGTTCCTTATTTTTCTTTTTAGGTTCTGTATCGCCACATATAGAGGAAAGGAGCTAATTAGACCCACTCCTCTTTGTTTAAATATAGGGAGTCCAAGTTGGGTAAGGATTCATTGACCTTGCCAATTCTGGAGGGGTGGGTAAAGGTATGAAAGGAAGTGGTCATCGAGCTCTGGAGAGAAACACAATGTAACCCCTTAAGGACTCAGCCCATTTTGGCCTTTAGGACGCAGCCAATTTTATTTTTGCTATAGATGTAAAAGATGGTCTGGAGGCACTCACCAGTATCGTGGAAACCGCAATTTCCTTATTATTTGTGCATTAAAAGCAGTTATGCAGGACAAGGACGCCACAAGCTACACCTCTTGTAACTTACAAGAGGTGCAGCTCGTGGCGTCATTGTCCTGGATAACTGCTTTAATGAGCAAATAATAAAGAAATTGCCTTTTCCGTGATACTGGTGAGTGCCTCCCAACCATCTTTTACATCTCAATCTGATTATACTTGCTTTCAATTTGGGATTTGAGCATCTTCATGTCCGGCTATTAGTCTTTTTGCTATGCTTATGCCTCCCAACATGTACTTGCCGGATTGCTATACACGCTAAATAGGTGGTGCCGATACCTGTATCTGCAATACTGCAATTTTATTTTAGCATTTTCTTTTTTTCCTCCTCGCCTTCTAAAAATCATAACTCTTTTATATTTTCATCTACATGTATGAGGGCTTGTTTTTTGCGTGGCCAGTTGTTCTTTGTAATGAAATCAGTCATTTTACCATAAAATGTATGGCGCAACCAAAAAAATGCTATTTGTTTGTCAAAATTCTATAGAAAACCACAATTTTGCTAATTTTGGAAGGTTTTGTTTTTACACTGTACAATTTACATTAAAAATGACGTGTTTTCTTTAATCTGTGGGTCAATACGATTAAAATTATACCCATTATTACATACCTTTCTATTATTGTACCGTTTAAAAAAAATTGCTAACTTTTTAACCAAATAAGTACGTTTAAAATCCCTCTAACCTAAATTTTTCATTTTTTCCGTATAAGTGGCGGTATGAGGACTCATTTTTTGTGCTGTGATCTGTACTTTTTATTGATACCACATTTGCATATATAAAACTTTTTGTACAGGATCAATAACATTATGGCCCACATTTATCATTGTCTTATACAGTTTTTTGTGTCTAAAAAGGGGCAAAAAAAGGAGCAAGCAGGGTTTTTTGCATCTTTTTTTGCCCGTTTGTTTACACATTTCTGCTGATTTTGAGTTGCAATCCACTGATTTGGGCAATACATATGATATGGGAGGGTTTTATCAACTGCGCCTTTTTGTGAAAAGGAGCAAAAAAGACACAAAGCCACTGAAAAGTCTCTAAAATTACACCAGCCCAGGCTTGGTGTAGCTTTTCGGTGTATGTGAAGACAGAAAATTTTTCAGAAAATGTGACCTGCACAAAATTTATCGAATGCTCTTTGACCATTTAATAAATTTGGTGCTCCTACACATTATCAGCACACACAAAAAAAAGGTGTAAAAAAAAAATGCTTCACTTACACTACAATGATAAATGTGGGCCTATATTTTGATAGTTTGGACATTTATGCACACGGTGATAGCAAATATGTTTATAAAAATTTTTTTTTACACTTTTTGGGGATAAAATGGAAAAAAGGGACATTTAACATTTGTATTGGGGAAGGGATATTTCAAATTTTTTTTTTTAAACTTATTTATTTATTTATTTATTTATTTTTGACACTTTTCATATCCCCATAGGAAACTATTTATAGTAATCATTTGATTCATAATACTGTTCAGTGCTATGCATAGGGCATTGCACTGATCAGTGTTATCGGTGATCTTCTGCTCTGGTCTGCCTGATTCAGACCAGAGCAGAAGACCCCTGGAGATGGACGGAGGCAGGTGAGGGACCTCCGTCCATCCATTTTACGGACTGCACTGCCGCAGATGCCATGATCTGTATTTATTATGGCATCTGAAGGGTTAATGGCGGACATCAGTGCGATTGCTTATGTCCACCATTACCGGTGGGACCCTGGCTGCTGATAGCAGCCCGGACCTGCCGTGCATGATGCGATCACCACTCCGGTGCTTGCGGTCATGTACAGGACGTAAATGTATGTCCTGGTGCGTTAAGTACCACCGCACCAGGATGTACATTTACGTCCTGCGTCGTTATGGGGTTACAATTATGCACCTTGCCACCTATGGCTTCACGTTACCCCGAACACCGGACCACCCAAAATGCATACAGGATTGCCAAAATTGTGGCACGCACAGAACGGACTTACTTCATAGCTTGGTGCCCTGCCCACCAGTGAATGTGTTCTGGGTGGCCCTATTTGCATTCCTTGGTGACAGACTGCGAGTCTCACTTCCACTAGATCCATTCTTGATAGTGCTGCACTTGAAACCGGATTACACTCCAGCAACTTTGTTGATCCACCTGATTATACTGGTGGCTAAATGCTGTTTACTGGCGCACTGGCTTCAACCGACCATATCTATCCACGTTGGAAGTGATCTTGCAGGTTAAGAAATATCTGTTTATTGATGTGACGGAGCTCAGTCGCACTAGGGAGAAGTCAGTGTTTGCACTTTTTCTTGCACTTTGGGTGATTCAAGAGCACGTTCCATCTCTTTAAACAAGCCTATGACCTACAATAATCCTGCTGCCACTGCACTGCACTATTAATGGCTACTTTTCCACCTGCTCACAGATGACCAGCTATCCCTCTTACCTACTGTTTACCTTCCCTCTCCATGTAGATTGTAAGCCCTCACAGGCAGGGCCTCTGTTCCCCTATTAATCTGCAAATTAGTCTATGTCATGTTCATTGTACCTGTGTTTGTTTATATATTTTAACCATTATCAAATTTTTAAGTGCCCTGCTATATACAGTGGGGATCAAAAGTTTGGGCACCCCAGGTAAAAAGTTGTATTAATGTGCATAAAGAAGCCAAGGAATGATGGAAAAATCTCCAAAAGGCATCAAATTACAGATTAGACATTCTTATAATATGTCAACAAAAGTTAGATTTTATTTCCATCATTTACACTTTCAAAATAACAGAACACAAAAAAATGGCATCTGCAAAAGTTTGGGCACCCTGCAGAGTTAATATCTTGTACTGCCCCCTTTGGCAAGTATAACAGCTTGTAAACGCTTTTTGTAGCCAGCCAAGAGTCTTTCAATTCTTGTTTGAGGAATCTTTGTCCATACATTATTACAAAAGTCTTCCAGTTCTTTGAGATTTCTGGGCTGTCTGTCACGAACTGCTCTTTTAAGGTCTATCCATAGATTTTCAATTATGTTGAGGTCAGGAGATTGTGAAGGCCATGGCAAAACCTTCAGTTTACGCCTCTTGATGTAATCCCCCATGGATTTCGAGGTGTGTTTAGGATCATTATCCATTTGTAGAAGCCATTCTCTCTTTAACTTCAGCTTTTTCACAGAAGGCATCAAGTTAGCATCCAAAACCTGCCAAAATTTTATTGAATCCATTTTCCTTCTACTTGTGAGATATTCCCTGTGCCACTGGCTGCAATACAACCCCAAAGCATGATTGATTGATTCATTAAATTCTGTTTCCCTTCTTCTCCAAACATACCTTTGCTTATTCCGGCCAAAAAGTAAAATTTTAACCACATCGGTCCACAGAACTTGTTTCCAAAATGCATCAGGCTTGTCTATATGTTCATTTGCAAAGTTCAAAAGCAGATTTTTGTGGCGAGGAGGTAGAAGAAGTTTTCTTCTGATGACTCTTCCATGAAGACCATATTTGTACAAGTAGCTCTTAGTGTACCACAACTCCAGTGTCTGCCAGATCTTTCTGGAGGGATTGTGCAGTCAAATGTGGGTTTTGAATTTTTTTTCTCACAATCCTGCGAGCTGTTTTGTCTGATATTTTTCTTGGTCTTCCAGATCTTGTTTTAACTTCCACTGTTCCTGATGACTGCCATTTCTTACTTACATTCTGAAAAGTGGATATTGACATCTGAAAATGTTTTGCTATCTTCTTATAGCCTTCTCCAGCTTTGTGAGCATCAACTATTTTCAGTTTCAGATTTCTAGACAACTGCTTAGAAGAACCCATGGTGCTGATTGTTGGGGCAAGGTCAGATGAGTCTGGGCAGTTAAAACCTTTGAGATTGACATCACCTGGTCTTCCCAGATGATGATTGAGAACAATCCATGACAATGCCAGGTCTCAGCTTTGCAAAAGGGGCAGTGCATGCTATAAATTCTGCAGGGTGCCCAAACATTTGCAGATTACATTTTTTTGTTGTCTGTTATTTTGAAAGTGTAAATGATGGAAATAAAATCTAACTTTTGTTGACATATTATAAGAATGTCTAATCTGTAATTTGATGCCTTTTGGAGATTTTTCCATCTTTCCTTGGCTTCTTTATGCACATTAATACACATTTTTACCTGGGGTGCCCAACATTTTGATCCCCACTGTACATGGGGTGCCCAAACTTTTGATCCACACTGTATGCCACATATACCCATTCCTAAATATTATATAAAAAATTACTTTTAAAGCCATTTGTTCCTACCAGAAGCACTTGCAGTTTCTAGTTTTCATTCAAATAATTATTTCTATTCTTGCTAATTAACAATCATGATTATTATTTTTTCCTTTTTTCTATTCACTCTGCACACAGAGCTCTTTATGTAATATAAATATGACATGTTCCAATTGGTCATTGAGAGTATAACAATCAGTACAATAACATGATTGTTAAATTAGAATTACAGAGCCACATGCTAGCACAGTATATATACATTTTTTTTCATTAAATCCACATTGTAACGTTCAGAACAAGTTGAAAATAATGACAATTTGTAATGATGAATAAAACTGAAAGATTTATAAAATAGACTTTAAAAGCCATTTTGCTACGAATGGTCTAAGAACTATTTTCTATCCACTTAATCTAATTAAATAAACCATAATAACCATACTTCGGGTATTGATCATTTAACACATTGCATTCATTCATTGCAGAAATCTTAAGTCAGTTATTATAACTTAGGTTGCTTTCACATTATAAAGTTACTCCATTTTAAAGACCCGTTATAATGACCCGTTATAACGGAAAACCCTTAAAAACGGCCATTACAAAATCCCATACGGCTGTTACGAAATCCCATTCAAGTGTATGAGATTTTGTGATTAGCCGTTATCACCCGTTATAGCCCATTATGAATAAAGGACATTATTTGCGATTGGAGAAAAAATGTTACATGCACAAATTTTTTTCCTGTCACAAATAACATCCGTTATTCATAACTGGTTATAACGGGTGATAACCGCTAATCACAAAATCCCTTAGACTTGAATGGATTTTGTAACGGCCATATGGGATTTTTAACAGCCATTTTTTAAGGGTTTTCCTAGCGGGACATTATAACGGGTCTTTAAAACGGAGCAATTTTATAGTGTGAAAGCAGCCTTACAAGAAAAGAGCTGTTGTGATTGAAAGCTTGCTTAAATATAATTTCTCTAAAGAAATATCTATCTATCTAACAAGGATAAGTTGGCAAGCACACAGGTACATGCTGCTAGGCTAAATATACATAAACAGGAGAATACAGCAGCACACTGCTAGCACAAAGATTCAGATAAAACATGAAATGCTATATTGCTACAATGCAAAAAAAATGAATAAATTGAGGTACTTTGTTCACCATTTGGCCAAATAGTTTTGACCATCCCACCGCGATAAGATGACCTCATTGGGACGGACCCTACACTGTGAATGTGCCTCTGTGCAATCAGTAACCTGGCTTGTAAGGTCTGGAACATCCAGCACCTTATAAGATGGGTGGGGTGCAGGAGCCAACATGGAGGTAGCCATCCCCCATATGTATAACACAAACAAGGATAAGTTGGCCAGCACATATTGATACCAAACTACTGCATGGGCCCGGCATACAGGTGCACGCTGCTAGGCTAAATATACATAAACAGGAGAATACAGCAGCACACTGCTAGCACAATCCCACCTTATCGCGGTGGGATGGTCAGAACTATTTAGCCAAATGGTGACTATTTAGCCAAATGTAGCAATATAGCATTTCATGTGTTATCTGTATCTTTATGCTAGCAGTATGCTGCTGTATTCTCCTGTTTATGTATATTTAGCCTAGCAGCGTGCACCTGTATGCCGGGTCCATGCAGTAGTTTGGTATCAGTATGTGCTGGCCAACTTATCCTTTTTTGTGTTATACATATGGGGGAGTGGCTACCTCCATGTTGGCTCCTGCACCCCACCCATCTTATAAGGTACTGGATGTTCCAGACCTTACAAGCCTGGTTACTGATTGCACAGAGGCACATTCACAGTGTAGCGTCCGTCCCAATGAGGTCACCTTATCGCGGTGGGATGGTCCAAACTATTTGGCCGAATGGTGAGCAAAGTAGCTACATTTTTTCATTTTTTTTTGCATTGTAGCAATATAGCATTTCATGTTTTATCTGTATCTTTGTGCTAGCAGTGTGCTGCTGTATTCTCCTGCTTATATCTATCTATCTCTATATCTCCATCTATCTATCTACTTATCTATATATATATATATATATATATATATATATATATATATATGTCTAGATATAGATAGATATTCAATTAAATGATTCAAGTCAGTAATGCACTTTTCAACATAGAATTTACATATTTTTTATTTTGCGGGTTTTTTCTTTTTTCGGCAAAAGCTGCAATTAGATTGAATGCCAACCACAGATGTGTGATGCTGATAATATTCACATGTACATAAAGCTGTTCCATACATGTATGAAATAATAGCAAATGCCATATATTAAAGGGAACAAGCACTCTTAAGAATCTAGAAATAGATTTTAGAATGGTATAATGGAAGCATCCTGACAATTACATGGCTAATAGGAATAAAGTGCAAATTTTCAATATAAATTTTTCTTTTCATTTTAGTTGACTTTTCAGCAGTAAAAACCCATAAAGTGAAAATCATGAGGATATTTTCTCAGTTGATACAATTTTCCTATAAACATGGCTTGATTAAGAATCCACTTAACTGTTTTACCATGAGCATAAATATATTCTAAAGCCCAAAGACAATAAATATACACTGTTCAAAAAAATTATGGGAACACTAAAACAACACAATGTAACTCCAAATCAATCACACTTCTGTGAAATCACACTGTCCACTCAGGAAGCAACACTTATTGACAATCAATTTCACATGCTGTTGTGCAAATGGAACAGACAAAAGGTGGAAATTATAAGCAATTAGCAAGACACCCCCAATAAAGGAGTGGTTCTGCAGGTGGTGACCACAAACCACTTCTCAGTTCCTATGCTTCCTGGCTGATGTTTTGATCAGTTTTGAATGCTGGCGGTGCTTTCACTCTTGTGGTATCATGAGACAGAGTCTACAACCTACACAAATGGCTCAGGTAGAGCAGCTCATCCAGGATGGCACATCAATGCAAGCTGTGGCAAGAAGGTTTGCTCTGTCTGTCAGTATAGTGTCCAGACCATGGAAGCACTACCAGGAGACAGGCCAGTACATCAGGAGATGTGGAGGAGGCGGGAGGAGGGCAACAACCCAGCAGCAGGACCGCTACCTCCGCCTTTGTGCAAGGAGGAGAACTGCCAAAGCCCTGCAAAATTAACTCCAGCAGGCCACAAATGTGCATGTGTCCACTCAAATGGTCAGAAACAGGCTTCATGAGGGTGGTATGAGGGCCCTATGTCCAGAGGTGGCGATTGTGCTTACAGCCCAACACAGTGCAGGACGTTTGGCATTTGCCAGAGAACACCAAGATTGGCAAATTCGTCACTGGCGCCCTGTGCTCTTCACAGATGAAAGCAGGTTCACACTGAACATATGTGACAGACGTGACAGAGTCTGGAGATGCCATGGAGAACGTTCTGCTGCCTGCAACATCCTCCAGCATGACTGGTTTGGCGGTGGGTCAGTAATGGTGTGGGGTGGCATTTCTTTTGGGGGCAGCACAGCCCTCCATGTGCTAGCCAGAGGCAGCCTGACTGCCATTAGGTACCAAGAGGAGATCCTCAGACCCCTTGTAAGACCATATGCTGGTGAGGTTGGCCCTAGGTTCCTCCTAATGCAAGACAATGCCTCGTGTGCCTCATGTGGCTGGAGTGTGTCAGCAGTTCTTGCAAGAGGAAGGCATTGATGCTATGGACTGGCCCACCCGTTCCCCAGACCTGAATCCGATTGAGCACATCTGGGACATCAAGTCTCTCTCCATCCACCAACGCCACGTTGCACCACAGACTGTCCAGGAGTTGGCAGATGCTTTTGTCCAGTTCTGGGAGGACATCCATTAGGAGACCATCCGCTACCTCATCAGGAGCATGCCCAGGAGTTGTAGAGAGGTCATACGGGCATGTGGAGGCCACACACACTACTAAGCCTCATTTTGACTTGTTTTAAGGACATTACATCAAAGTTGGATCAGCATGTAGTGTGGTTTTCCACTTTGATTTTGAGTGTGACTCCATATCCAGACCTCCATGGGCTGATAAATTTGGTTTCCATTGATAATTTTTGTGTGATTTTGTTGTCAGCACATTCAACTATGTAAAGACGAAAGTATTTCATACGATTAGTTCATTCATTCAGATCTAGGATGTGTTATCGTAGTGTTCCCTTTATTTTTTTGAGCAGTGTATTATACATCAGCTACAAATCAAAACATATTTCTTTGTTAATTATGAATAAATTTTACCAGTTTCTCAAGATCTTTAGATTTAACTCAAGCATTTTAGCACTTTCTCAAT
Organism: Hyla sarda; assembly: GCF_029499605.1. Lineage (NCBI taxonomy): Eukaryota > Metazoa > Chordata > Amphibia > Anura > Hylidae > Hyla > Hyla sarda. Next base: position 400,156,966 of record NC_079190.1, on the reverse strand, counting down.
CTGCCAACATATCCTTTAGTACTACAATAAGGATCCAAGGACGTCAGTTCCTATCCCCATTAGTACTAACAATGTAGAGAATTAATTACAGACATGTCATTGTGCATTGATTCGATTTACATGAAAAAATACCGTTAACATCAAGTGGTTCTTATTGGCGGACTCCAAGCATCCTGTATGAACCCAATGGAAAGAGTTAACTTCTCTATGTACAGTGAATAGTCTAGCAAATAGAAATATTTTTTGGACTAAGGAATGAGAGAGCCGGTGGATGAAGAAGTAGCAACTTGGAAAGTATTGTAAATGGCAACAACTAGAAATATTATGACTCATCCCCAATCCAACTATGTCTCCTTTATCTTTCTTAAGAATGCTTTTAACTAATAAGACGCTTACTCCTTTTGACCATACAATGCTGTAGACTCCACATATTCAGGTCACACATAGAATGGTGCTGTATTCTTCCCCACACTCTAACATTAACAAAGGTTTTCTCAGTTGAAAGAGGTTCTGAATGATTTGAGCACAGTGGGAGATCACCATTAAGCGCTATTGGGAAGCAATTTGGAATCAGCAAATCAACTAAGTATTTTCAGCTCTATCTTCTATGCTTTTGAATGGCTTATTTACTTTCTAACTAGCCTGCGTGCAGTTTTCCTGATAACGGTACAGCATATCCAGGATGAGGTTACTGTAATGCGCCATTAGTTGCTGGTTTGAGTTCTTTTCAGAGGCAAGCCTTTGAGTTTTCTTTTTCTATACAGCTCTTATTCTGAAACCACAATTGTCCAAATTGTCTTCTAAAATGATGGGTTAACTGTCTGCATGGGCAACCGTATAAAAGAAACCCCTTAGAATTGAAATAAACAGTGCTGGATTGGGTGTTAGCCACTCAGTCAATTATAGAAAGGTCAGCTCGCTTTGATCTCAAGTCTAATTTGCCCAGTAGCACCAATCGTGGCAATATGCGGATGTAAAATTGCATTGCAACAGTAAAGATAAAAAAAGAAAGAAGAAAAGATGCTATAGAATATTGTAAAGGATGTTCATTCATTGGTTTACTAATAGTCTTACTGGTTCAAAACGTGAGCTCTTTTATGAATAAGGTTGAGTCAAACCGCAAATATGTCATTATAATCACATTATTGGCTAAAGAGAGTTTCCAAAAATGTTCTTGAGTGGTAGAATTATAATCAGCAAATCTACAGCACAAATAAGAAAATTTCACCAAGTGTTTCTTTGCTGATACGACATGGGTAGGTAATGTGGAGCACTAATGCATTCACCATAGGAAGCTGCCCAGTGTGATACAATTCTTAAATTCTGCGTTTGGTCAGGCCAGCCTGGAGCTGACATGCTGTAATAGTCATTCTAATGCCATAAAATCATGTTTTGGAATATTATATTTCTATTTAATCTGTTTCCCTGGAATAGCCTGTAGCATGTTTCTAGAATTGTAGTAAAGACCCTGACATCCATTGAAACAAATGTATCACTTTGAAGCTAATACTTTTCATTTAAAAGTCAAATCCAGCTACACTAACATTCTATATTAGTGCCATATTAGTGTTCCATGTAAAATAAATAGTACAGTTTTGTCCTTTCTAGTATTTACAGGGATTTAGTGTGCAGTATCTGTGATTCCTTATTTCTTTAAATTCTTTGACTTGCAACAGGACTTTGCCTGCACCTTTAAGTGGAGCTTACATTTCAGGATGTATTTGGGAATTACATAAAGTGTATCCTTCACCTTTCTTATTTTCTTCTTAATAAATATATATGCATGTTTCCCTTTTTTACACTAATATCTACTACAGTGTTTTCCACTGTTTATAATAGATATCCAGTATATTGTATGCTTTTGTTCGGAATACATTACCGCCAAACAGGCTGTGTCACTAGTAATGCATAAATCAACATCACTACAATACTAAAAGCATGCACATGGCCATCAAAGTAGTAGTAAACAGAGACATCACTAGGAAAGTTACATTGGTAATGCATTTTAAATATATTTAGGGGACACAAAAATCTGTCCCAAGCAGATTAAAGGCCTTCAGATTTTTTTTTATAGGAGAGGAAGCGGAACAGGCCTAGTTATGCTCTAAGAGGGCTAGCAAAGACACACATGCACACTTGTACCCATCGCTTTAAAAAACTTCTGATATGTAATACCAATGTGTCAGACGTTTTGATCACTAGGAATCTAAGTGCTGACACCCCCACTGACAGCTAAAATGGGCGGGAGAAGCAGTTGGCTAAGAGCTGCATTGGGGGCTGTAACATTGCAAAAAGTGGAAAAAAAAAGTTAATAAAGATCATTTAACCCCTTCCCTAATAAAAGTTTGAATCACCCCCCTTTTCCCATAAAAAAAAATAAAAACTGTGTAAATAAAAATAAACATATGTGGTATCTCCGCGTGCGGAAATGTCTGAATTATAAAAATATATCATTAAATAAACCGCACAGTCAATGGCATACGTGCAAAAAAATTCCAAAGTCCAAAATAGCATATTTTTGGTCACTTTTTATATCATGAATAAAAAGCGATCAAAAAGTCCGATCAATACAAAAACTTCAGATCACGGTGCAAAAAATGAACCCAACATGGAAAAACAAAGTTATAGGGGTCAGAAGATGACAATTTTAAACGTATACATTTTCCTGCATGTAGTTATGATTTTTTCCAGAAATACGACAAAATCAAACCTATATAAGTAGGGTATCATTTTAATCGTATGGACCTACAGAATAAAGATAAGGTGTCATTTTTGCCGAAAATGTACTGCGTAGAAAAGGAAGCCCCCAAAAGTTACAAAATTGTGTTTTTTCTTAAATTTTGTCACAATGATTTTTTCTTTCCGTTTTGTTGTACATTTTTGTGTAAAATTATATGGATTTTTAGGTGCAAAATTTAAAGGGTTATGATTTTTTAAAGGTAATAATGAAAGTGCAAAAATTTAAAAAACCCTGGTGCTTAAGGGGTTAAAAGTTTAAAACAAAAGTTTAAAACAATTTTTCAAAATTACATATAAAATTTAAAAAAATATTAAAAATAAACATATAGGGTATTGCCACTTTTACGCCGAGCGCTTCGGGTCCCTGCTTCTCCCCGGAGCGCTCGCTGCGTTCTTCAGCGTGGATCGCCCCCGGTCAGACCCACTGACTGGGAGCGCTGCTCTGCTATCACCGGTGGGAATGCGATCCGCGTAGCGTGACGCGCCCGCCCGCGGGTCGCATCACAATCCTCTCACCTGCCCCGTCCTCCTGCTGTCCTGTCCCGGCGCGCACGGCCCCGCTCTATAAGGCGCGCGCGGGCTCTCTGAGATTTAAAGGGCCAGTGCACCATTAATTGGTGCCTGGCCCAATCAGTAGTAATCACTTCCCACACTATAAAACCCACTTCCCCTTCCTGTCCTTGCCGGATCTTGTTGCCTTAGTGCCCTGAGAGAGTGTATCCCTAGCCTGTGTATCCAGACCTTTTGCCGTTGCCCCTGACTACGAACCTTGCCGCCTGCCTTGACCTTTTGCTACGTCCGACCTTGCCTTCGTCTTGTCCTTGCGTACCACGCCTGTCTCAGCTTTCATTGAGGTCGAGTCGCTATCAGGGGATACGACCTGGGAGTTACTGCCGCAGCAAGTCCATCCCACTTTGCGGCGGGCTCTGGTGAAAACCAGTAACTTCTTAGAACCGGTCCCCTGGTACGGCCCACGTCATCGCCTCACTGACACAGAGGATCCACTTCCAGCATTCTAACCGCTTACCAGTTCGGTTCCTGACAGTAGATCCGGCCATGGATCCCACTGAGGTGCCGCTGCCTAGTCTCGCTGACCTCACCACCGTGGTTGCCCAGCAGTCTCAACTGATCGCCCAACAAGGACAACAGCTGTCGCAGTTGACCGCCATGATCCAGCAGCTTCTGCCTCCACAGCGTCAGCCATCTCCTCCACCAGCTCCAGCTTCCCCTCCTCTTCGAGCTGCCGCATCTACCTCTCGAGTCCGCCTGTCTCTTCCTGAGAAATTTGATGGGGACTCCAAGATGTGCCGTGGGTTCCTGTCTCAATGTTCCCTGCACCTCGAGAGGATGTCGGACCAGTTCCCCACTGAACGGTCTAAGGTGGCTTTCGTGGTCAGTTTGTTGTCTGAAAAGGCCTTGTCCTGGGCCACACCGCTTTGGGACCGCAATGATCCTGCCACTACTTCCATCCAGTCCTTCTTCTCCGAAGTACGCAGTGTCTTTGAGGAGCCAGCCCGGGCTTCCTCAGCCGAGACGGCTCTTCTGAATTTCGTCCAAGGTAACTCTTCAGTGGGGAATATCCCATACAGTTCCGTACCCTTGCCTCTGAACTACCCTGGAACAATGAGGCCCTCTGCGCGACCTTCAAGAAAGGTTTATCCAGCCACATCAAAGGTGTTCTGGCCGCACGAGAAATTCCTGCCAACCTGTCTGAATTAATCCAGTTGGCCACCCGCATTGATATGCGTTTCTCTGAAAGACACCAGGAGCTCCGCCAAGAAAAGGATCTTGTTCGCACCAGGCGGTTTCCTCGCTTGGCACCCTTCTTCCAGAGTCCACTGCAACCTACTCCTGTGCCTCCCGCTGAGGAGGTTTTGCAAGTGGATCGGTCTCGCCTGACCCAAGAAGAAAGGACTCACCGCAGAAATGGAAATTTGTGCCTGTACTGTGCCAGTACTGAACATTTCCTAAAAGACTGCCCTATTCGTCCTCCGCGTCAGGAAAACGCGCGCACCTAGTTGACGTGGGAGAGGCGTTTCTAGGTGTGAATTCATCCTCTCCACGTCTGATTATATCTGTGTGGATTTCTCTACCTGCCAGTACTAATACTTCCTTCTCCACTGTGGCTTTTCTGGACTCTGGTTCTGCAGGAAATTTCATTGAAACCTTACTCATCAACAGATTCAATATTCCTGTTACCCGTCTCGTCAAACCTCTCTTCATTTCCTCAGTGAATGGAGAAAGACTGGTCTGCACCATGCGTTATCGCACCGAACCCTTGCTCATGAACATCGGAGTTCATCATCATGAAAATATTGAATTTTTTGTGTTGCCCAACTGTACCTCAGAAATTCTTCTTGGCTTGCCCTGGCTCCAGTGTCACGCACCTATCCTCGACTGGGCCACTGGGGACGTTAAGAGTTGGGGACCTTCCTGCCACAATCGATGTCTCAGGTCGGTTCCTACTAGTCAAGTCTCCATCGCTATACCTTTGCTTGGCCTTCCTAAGGCCTATCAGGACTACTCTGACGTCTTTTGTAAAAAGCAAGCAGAGGTCTTACCACCACATAGACCCTACGACTGCCCCATCGACTTCCTCCCTGGTACCACACCACCCCGTGGTAGGATTTACCCACTCTCCGCTCCAGAAACGCAAGCCATGACGGAATACATTCAGGAAAACCTTAAAAGAGGTTTTATCCTGAAATCTTCTTCTCCAGCCGGAGCTGGATTTTTCTTCGTTACCAAAAAAGATGGATCTCTATGCCCCTGTATTGACTACCAGGGTCTTAATAAAATTACAGTGAAAAATTGCTATCCTCTGCCTCTCATCCCCGAACTCTTTGACCGGCTGCGTGGAGCTAAAATTTTCACCAAACTTGATCTAAGGGGCCAAAATCCTGGCCGCCACAGGCATATAACCTCATCCGTATTCGAGAAGGGGATGAATGGAAAACCGACTTCAATACTAGAGATGGTCACTTTGAATACCTTGTCATGCCCTTTGAACTTTGCAACGCCCCTGCAGTCCTTCAGGACTTTATTAATGAGATTTTTCGGGACATGCTGTATTCCTGTGTGGTAGTCTATCTTGATGACATCCTCATTTTTTCCTCCAACCTAGAGGAACATCGCCTTCATGTCCGTCAAGTGCTTCAGCGCCTACGCCAAAATCATCTTTACGCCAAAATTGAGAAATGTCTATTTGAACACAGCAGTCTTCCCTTCCTGGGATACATTGTGTCCGGTCAAGGTCTTCAAATGGACCCTGATAAGCTATCTGCGGTAATAGATTGGCCACGTCTGTTACGCCGAGCGCTCCGGGTCCCCGCTCCTCCCCGGAGCGCTCGCAGCGTTCTCTCATTCGCAGCGCCCCGGTCAGACCTGCTGACCGGGTGCGCTGCGATATTACTCCCAGCCGGGATGCGATTCGCGATGCGGGACGCGCCCGCTCGCGATGCGCATCTCGGCTCCCGTACCTGACCGGTTCCCCGTCTGTGTTGTCCCGGCGCGCGCGGCCCCGCTCCTTAGGGCGCGCGCGCGCCGGGTCTCTGCCATTTAAAGGGCCGCTGCGCCACTGATTGGCGCAGCAGGCCTAATCAGTATTCTCACCTGTGCACTCCCTACTTATACCTCACTTCCCCTGCACTCCCTCGCCGGATCTTGTTGCCATTGTGCCAGTGAAAGCGTTCCCTTGTGTGTTCCTAGCCTGTGTTCCAGACCTCCTGCCGTTGCCCCTGACTACGATCCTTGCTGCCTGCCCTGACCTTCTGCTACGTCCGACCTTGCTCTTGTCTCTCCCTTGTACCGCGCCTATCTTCAGCAGTCAGAGAGGTTGAGCCGTTGCTGGTGGATACGACCTGGTTGCTACCGCCGCTGCAAGACCATCCCGCTTTGCGGCGGGCTCTGGTGAATACCAGTAGCAACTTAGAACCGTTCCACCAGCACGGTCCACGCCAATCCCTCTCTGGCACAGAGGATCCACCTCCAGCCAGCCGAATCGTGACAACGTCCCACTGGCCTGCGAACTATCCAAAGATTTCTCAGATTTGCAAATTATTATCGTCAATTCATTCCCCACTTCTCCACCATCGTTGCTCCTATTGTAGCACTGACGAAAAATGCTAATCTGAAATCCTGGCCGCCACAGGCGGATGAAGCCTTTAACCACCTCAAAGCCGCCTTCTCCTCTGCTCCAGTCTTGTCCAGACCAGATCCTCTGAAGCCCTTCTTCCTCGAGGTTGACGCCTCCTCAGTTGGAGGCGGAGCTGTTCTTCTACAAAAAAACACTAAGGGAAAAAATATCACTTGCGGATTTTTCTCCAAAACCTTTTCTCCTTCTGAAAAAAACTATTCCATAGGAGACTATTAAGTTGGCACTTGAGGAGTGGAGACATCTTCTGGAAGGATCCCTTCATCCCATCACCATCTACGCAGATCACAAAACTTTGTCTTATCTTCAATCCGCCCAGCGGCTAAATCCTCGCCAGGCTAGATGGTCCTTGTTTTTTGCCCGTTTCAACTTTCAAATCCATTTTCGTCCCGCAGACAAGAATGTCAGGGCTGATGCTCTATCACGTTCCACCTATGCCTCAGAAGCTGATACCCTTCCTCAGCACATCATCCCTCCTGAGTGTCTGATCTCTTCTGCTCCTGCTTCTCTGGTGCCAATTCCTCCAGGAAAAACTTATGTTCCTCCACGTCTTTGCCTCCGGATCCTCAAATGGGGCCATTCCTCCCATCTGGCTGGTCATGCTGGAATCAAAAAATCTATACAGTTGATTGCCAGACACTATTGGTGGTCCTCCCTGGAAAAAGATGTGACCGATTTTGTACGAGCCTGTACAGTGTGTGCACGTGACAAGACCCCACGCCAGAAGCCTGCAGGTCTTCTCCTTCCTCTGCCGGTGCCTGAACAGCCTTGGTCCCACATAGCCATGGACTTCATCACTGACCTTCCTTTATCCCATGGCAACACTTTCATCTGGGTGGTCGTTGATCATTTTTCCAAAATGGCTAATTTTATCCCGCTTCCTGGCCTTCCTTCTGCGCCACAGTTGGCGAAGCAATTTTTTCTGCAGATTTTTCGTCTTCACGGGCTTCCCACGCATATCGTCTCGGATAGAGGCGTTCAATTTGTGTCAAAATTGGGTCGACCTTCTGCCCTGGGCTGAATTCTCGTACAATTTAAAAAATTCTGAATCTTCCTCCAAATCTCCATTTTTGGTGATGTACGGCCGTCACCCGCTGCCCCCCCTCCCCATTCCCACTTCTTCTGGAGTTCTTGCCGTGGATGAATTAACCCGGGACTTCGCCTCTATCTGGAAGGAGACTCAAAAGTTGCTCTTACTGGCCTCTTCTCGCAGGAAGAGACATGCGGATAAAAAGAGAAGAACTGTGGTCCAGAAGAGAGGTCCTTTGAACCTGAGGCCAACATTCTGGACAAAGAGCTTGTCCGCAGATTCCTGGGATCCAAAAAGAGGGGGAGACCAAAGGGGGGGGTACTGTTACGCCGAGCGCTCCGGGTCCCTGCTCCTCCCCGGAGCGCTTGCGGCGTTCTTCAGCGTGCAGCACCCCGGTCAGACCCGCTGACCGGGAGTGCTGCTCTGCTATCACCGGCGGGGATGCGATCCGCGTAGCCGGACGCGCCCGCCTGCGGGTCGCATCCCAATCCTCTCACCTGCCCCGTCCTCCTGCTGTCCTGTCCCGGCACGCACGGCCCCTCTCTCTAGGGGTTCTCTGAGATTTAAAGGGCCAGTGCACCATTAATTGGTGCCTGGCTCAATCAGTAGTAATCACTTCCCACACTATAAAACCCACTTCCCCTTCCTGTCCTTGCCGGATCTTGTTGCCTTAGTGCCCAGAGAAAGTGTTTCGAGTGTATCCCTAGCCTGTGTATCCAGACCATATAGCAAAAATGAAAATGTGTATTACCACCTATTCACACTGGGTATGTCTGGTGCGTTTTAGAGTGAGGACTCCAAACTCACTAAATTATAAACAGTTACATGCAAGCAAAAACGCAACACAATTTCAGGTTTTCCGTAATGCTTCTTTTAGTTATTTCTTAGTATCAAAAAAGTTGACAATAGAAAGCACATTTTATATTCACCCAGGTGCACCAAACTATCGGACGCGCTAGACACTGTCTAGCCTGTCCTAGTGTCTAGCACGTCCGATAGTTTGGTGCACCTGGTTGAATATAATATGTCTTTTCTATTTTCAACTTTTTTGATACTAAGAAATAACTAAAAGAAGCATTACGGAAAACCTGAAATTGTGTTGCGTTTTTCCTTGCATGTAATTGTGTATCCAGACCCTTTGCCGTTGCCCCTGACTACGAACCTTGCCGCCTGCCTTGACCTTTTGCTACGTCCGACCTTGCCTTCGCCTTGTCCTTGTGTACCACGCCTGTCTCAGCTGTCAGTGAAGTCGAGTCGCTATCAGGGGATACGACCTGGGAGTTACCACCGCAGCAAGTCCATCCCGCTTTGTGGCGGGCTCTGGTGAAAACCAGTAACTTCTTAGAACCGGTCCCCTGGTACGGCCCACGTCATCGCCTCACTGACACAGAGGATCCACTTCCAGCATCCTAACCACTTACCAGTCCGGTTCCTGACAGCCACATGCGTAAATGTCCGAACTATAAAAATATAGCATCAATTAAATCGCATGGTCAATGACGTATACGTAACAAAATACCAAAGTCCAAAATTTTTGTCACTTTGTATACTCTAAACATTAAAAAAAAATGATCAAAAAGTCCCATCACAACAAAAGTAGTTGACTGATGAAAACTTCAGATCATGGTGCAAAAATGAGCTCTCATACCACCTCGTATGTGGAAAAATAAAAAAGTTATAGGGGTCAGAAGATGACAGTTTTAAACGTATACATTTTCCTACATGCAGTTATGATTTTTTCCAGAAATACGACAAAATCAAACCTATATAAGTAGGGTATCATTTTAATTGTATGGACATACAGAATAAAGATAAGGTGTCATTTTTACCAAAAAATGTACTGCGTAGAAAAGGAAGCCCCCAAAAGATCATGGTGCAAAAAATGAGCTCTCATACCACCCCGTAAACGGAAAAATAAAAGAGTCAGAAGAGGACAATTTTAAACATACAAATTTTGGTGTAGTTATAATTTTAGTAGTGAAATAAAGAAAAACCTAATAAATTGGGTATCACTGTAATGATATGGACCTACAGAATAAATATATGGTGTCATTTTTATGAAAAGTGCACTGTGTAGAATCAGAAGACCCCAAAATTTACAAAATGGCATTTTTTTTCCAATTTTGCCCCACAAATATTTTTTTTCTGGGTTTGCCATACATTTTGTGGTGAAATGATTGATATCATTACAAAGTATAATTGGTGGCGCAAAAATAAGCCCTCATTTTAGTCTGTAGGTGCAAAATTGTAAGCCTTATGATTTTTAGAAGGTGATGAGGAAAAAACTAAAGTGGAAAAACCTGTGGTCCTTAAGGGGTTAGAAGACATGCTGGTGACTTACCCCTCTCTTGACACCCTTGACCAAGCCATGCCGTTAGCTGTCCGTTTAGAGAGACGTCTACGTGAGCGCAAATGGGAGTGTTCATCTTTCTCTAATCCTCCTCTTTTGCTTAATTCTTTTCCTGAATGTAATAACCAATGTGTGCCTGAGGTGGAACCCATGCAGATTGGGTCTATTCATACTGCGGAGGAGCTCAGAAGATTTGGCCAACTAAACGGCCTGTGTTTTTACTGTGGGGAGAATACACACTTCATCGCCTCCTATTTCAAGCGTCCGTGCCCAAGTGGTAATCATGGCAAAGTTCTTCTGGGGGGGCCATCTAGTATACAACCTGATTTAACATCTAAAAGTATTGTTAAGCCTGTTTTGCAGCAACCTCTGTCTGAATCCATGTGTTGTGGCACTATGGGCAATAAGATTGTCAAAAGCACTCATGCAGACTTTCGGTCAGAGGGAAGTAGTGAGATCTGGAAGATGACTGTGAGGACACAAATGAGTGGTGTGATTTTGAGGATGAGGATACAGATGAGGACATTGATGGTCCATCTGTATCCAAGTCAAGACCTTTGTACTCTCAGGTTGTTAAAGGTCCAGTGGCCCCTTATAAAGAGGGGGGGGGGGGTACTGTAAGAACCCAAAGGGTTCATCTTTTGTTATTCTGGTTACTGTGGAAACACCCTGCTCTCTGGATGGTCAGCTGACCTCATTGGCTTTTCACCTGCTTAGCTCCCTATTTAAAGGGGTATTCCAGGAAAAAACTTTTTTTTATATATCAACTGGCTCCGGAAAGTTAAACAGATTTGTAAATTACTTCTATTAAAAAATCTTAATCCTTTCAGTACTTATGAGCTTCTGAAGTTAAGGTTGTTCTTTTCTGTCTAAATCCTCTCTGATGACACCTGTCTCGGGAAACGCCCAGTTTAGAAGCAAATCCCCATAGCAAACCTCTTCTAAACTGGGCGTTTCCCGGGACAGGTGTCATCAGAGAGGATTTAGACAGAAAAGAACAACCTTAATGTTACAGTGTGCGCTCCGGTCCCCGCTCCTGGACCGGAGCGCTCACTGCCCCTGTCCCGGTCCACTAAGTCCCTGCGCGTCCTGGTCAGACACGCTGACCGGGAGCGCAGAGTGATCCCCGACGGGGAAGCGGTTAGCGTGGCGGGAGGTTCCCGCTCACGTGCCGCATCCCGACACTGTCCCCTACCTTCTGTGGCTCCTCGTCTCCCCTCTGTGTCCCTGTACGCACGGCCCCGCTCTCTAGGTTGCGCGCGCGCCGGCTTCATGAAATTTAAAGGGCCAGCGCACCATTAATTGGTGCCTGGCCCAAAGTCTTCTATAAATGCTTCCTGCCCTTGCCGGATCTTTGTGCCTCGTACCAAGAGAAAGCGTTCCCTGTTATTAAAGTGTTCCCTGCCTGTTGCCGACCCTCGCCCGTGACCACCGCCTCTGAACCCGTGCTGCCTGCCTAGACCTGTTGCTAGTGACTACCACTTCTGATCCTGTGCCGCCTGCCCTGACCTTTGCTACGTCTGACTACGCTTCTGCCTGTTCCTCCTGTACCGCGCTATCTAAGCAACCAGAGGGGATGAGTTGCTATCTGGTGGAACGACCTGGGGGCTACCTGCCGCAGCAAGACCATGCCGCTTTGCGGCGGGCTCTGGTGAAGACCAGTAGCTCCTTAGATTCCGTTCCCTGGGTACGGCCCACGCCATCACTCCTCTGGTCCAGTAGATCCACCTCCAGTCCCCTCCAGGCCATTACACTTAAGTTCAGAAGCTCATAAGTACTGAAAGGATTAAGATTTTTTTTTAATAGAAGTAATTTACAAATCTGTTTAATTTTCTGGAGCCAGTTGATATATATACATTTTTTTTTATATTTTCCTGGAATTCCCCTTTAAACCCTCAGAATTCATCCAGGCATTGCCTGCGAAAGAGCTCATACTCCTAGCTAGCGTTTGAACTGAAACTTATATTTCTGGCATATTTCACCCATTGGCTCCACTCTCTGACTCCTCTCCTGTTTCTTCAATTTGGCTTTTCTGTTATCTTTTGGTACTGACTCGGCCTGTGGACTGTGACATATTGTGTGTGTATGTTTAGTTATTATTTCTGTTAGTGTGTGTTATTCTATACAGTGTCCTGACTTCCGTCTGTATTGTTAGTTTATTTTGTTGACGTTTTACTCCCTGTACTTATTTGCCTAGGGCGGGTACGCAAGTAGGCAGGTGAGTTCAGGACTTCACTCTTCCCTGGCCATACGTGACAATATGGTGGTATTATCTAGTTATTGTGTGGTGGGTGGTATATATTTCCTCCTTGTACACTGGTACTATTAGTCATGGGAAATAATCTTACCTACGTTAACATGATATATTGAGATATATATATATATATATATATATATTGTGTGTAGGGGTGGTGCATGAGGAGGGATTTTGGTGGAATAAGGGCAGTGCAGAGGTGTCACTAGGGGCGGAATCTGGCAGGAGGCCCATGCTTTAGGTGGTCCAGGGCCAGAGTGTTGTCAGTCCACCCCAGGAAGGAACTTAGTGAAGAGAGAAGGGTCTGGTTAGTCAGCTAGCAGCTATTATTATAGACAACAAGTGATGCCAATATGGTGTAGGGAATTTTGTGTAGGGATGGATTTGGCATTCAAGGAAGCAGATTCCCCATATTATCACAAAAGAACATTTTATTTATTGTACATATCGACGCGTTTCTGGCCTCAAATAGGCCATTTCTCAAGAAAAGTACATATCATACTGACCACAAGCCTAGCACATATAAATACACAAGTAACATCCATCAAAGGCTATTTACAAAGCCAGAGCCTACTGTGTGCACAGAGCCGACACTCCAGAGTAAACACTGGTATAAAGTAACTCCTGAGTATCAACTCAAAACAGGGGTGCCAGCAACAGTTTGATACATATAAATAATAAAGTTACACAGACTACCTAGTGATATTCAACTAACTTGTATAGAAGAGAGCAATACATTTTTTTCCGGTCAGAACACGGAAGCCCCCCTTAGATTCGCGGGAGTGCTACAGTGGGGATCAAAAGTTTGGGCACCCAGGTAAAAATTTGTATTAATGTGCATAAAGAAGCCAAGGAAAGATGGAAAAATCTCCAAAAGGCATCAAATTACAGATTAGACATTCTTATAATATGTCAACAAAAGTTAGATTTTATTTCCATCATTTACAATTTCAAAATAACAGAAAACAAAAAAATGGCGTCTGCAAAAGTTTGGGCACCCTGCAGAATTTATATCATGCAATGCCCCCTTTGCAAAGCTGAGACCTGCCAGTGTCATGGATTGTTCTCAATCATCATCTGGGAAGACCAGGTGATGTCAATCTCAAAGTTTTTAAATGCCTAGACTCATCTGACCTTGCCCCAACAATCAGCACTATGGGTTCTTTTAAGCAGTTGTCTAGAAATCTGAAACTGAAAATAGTTGACGCTCACAAAGCTGGAGAAGGCTATAAGAAGATAGCAAAATGTTTTCAGATGTCAATATCCTTGGTTTGGAATGTAATTAAGAAATGGCAGTCATCAGGAACAGTGGAAGTTAAAGCAAGATCTGGAAGATCAAGAAAAATATCGGAAAAGAAAGAGAAAAAGAGGGACTGGGCGCCATGTGTTACCCAAGACACCAGGTGAACTCAGGGATGGGGAGGGGCACCAGCCTTTCAGTTGGCTGCTCACCTTATAGCAAATAATGAGCGCTTATCACCCCTTAAGGGGTATGGTCAAAGCCTTGGAAGGAACGAAACTGCAAAGCCCAGTGGGTCACAGGGTTGGAAGATCCAATCCTGTTTCGAGTAATGAGTAATCAGGTGCAAAACGCCTGATCTTCGGGTCATTTTGCACCTATCTCATTACAAGAAAAATATCAGACAGAACAGCTTGCAGGATTGTGAGAAAAACAATTCAAAACCCATGTTTAACTGCACAATCCCTGCAGAAAGATCTGGCAGACACTGGAGTTGTGGTACACTATTCCACTATAAAGAGATACTTGTACAAATATGGTCTTCATGGAAGAGTCATCAGAAGAAAACCTCTTCTACGTCCTCACCACAAAAATCAGTTCTGTGGACCGACGAGGTTAAAATTGAACTTTTTGGCCGGAATGAGCAAAGGTACATTTGGAGAAGAAGGGGAACAGAATTTAATGAAAAGAACCTCTGTCCAACTGTTAAGCATGGGGGTGGATCGATCATGCTTTGGGGTTGTATTGCAGCCAGTGGCATAGGGAACATCTCACGCGTAGAAGGAAAAATGGATTCAATTACATTTCAGCAAATTTTGGATTCTAACTTGATGCCATCTGTGAAAAAGCTGAAGTTAAAGAGAGGATGGCTTCTACAAATGGATAATGATCCTAAACACACCTCAAAATCCACGGGGGATTACATGAAGAGGCATAAACTGAAGGTTTTTCCATGGCCTTCACAATCTCCAGACCTCAACATAATTGAAAATATATGAATAGACCTTAAAAGAGCAGTGCGTGACAGACAGCCCAGAAATCTCAAAGAACTGGAAGACTTTTGTAAGGAAGAATGGGCAAAAACACCTCAAACAAGAATTGAAAGACTCTTGGCTGGCTACAAAAAGCGTTTACAAGCTGTGATACTTGCCAAAGGGGCAGTACAAAATATTGACTCTGCAGGGTGCCCAAACTTTTGCAGACAACATTTTTTTGTTTTCTGTTATTTTGAAAGTGTAAATGATGGAAATAAAATCTAACTTTTGTTGACATATAAGAATGTCTAATCTGTAATTTGATGCCTTTTGAAGATTTTTCCATCTTTCCTTGGCTTCTTTATGCACATTAATACAATTTTTTTTTACCTGGGGTGCCCAAACTTTTGATCCCCACTGTATACCATGTAACAGAGTTGAAGGGTGGTGGGGTCAGAAGGCAGAACGAGCACACAGAACACTAATAGCTCTCATAGTAAGTGATCTCTATGAGCTATAAGGAGTAGAAGATTTGAAAGGAGGCGTACTCCTAATATTAGATGAAAAAGAGAAGTGATGTAGCAAGCACTATAGGCATATAGTGTCACCTATAAGCAGGGAAGGAGTGCACACCATTCTCACCCACTCCCCTTAACCTGAAGTACAATTTGCAACTCTCACAAAAGTTTTTGAACATTTTGCGATTAGCAGAAATTCGGTCAGGGAGACTAACTTTTGGCTCCACAGGAGCTAAAGCGGGAACAGATGACACCTGAGTTCGGGCGGACTCCAGCTCCTGAATTCTGGCTAGCAAGCTCTGAACTAACTGCTCCTGATCTTGCAACCTCTGAGTCAAGGTCTGGACTAATACTGACTGAGACTGAGAAGACTCATATTGCTGAAGTCTTTCAGCTAAATCATGGACAAGCTGAGTTAAGCCCTGCATTTGCTCCAACAAAGCAGACATTGCTTCCATAATGCAGGAACAAGGCAAATGCAGTATATGGCCTGCTAAAATGTCACATATGGGCAGGGAAGGAGAGCACACTGTTCTTGCCCACTCCCCTATCCCTGCCTACTTACGTACCTGCCCTAGGCGACAGGTCCATAACCACGGTGACAGTCCCTCCCTAGACAAGGGAGGGACGTAATTGTCAAATAATAAAATACATTAATACAGACTCAGGTCAAGGAACAATAGGGAACAGACAGACTAACAAAGCAAAACTATCACGCTCACACAATAAGTCCAAGTCCACTATCCGCGTCAAAAGCCAGGAGTTTGTCGTCAAAAGCCAGGAGTTTGTCAGAGTACAAAAATTGCTAATACCAGAGAGAAAAGTCAGAGAGCGGAGCCAAAGGGTCAAAAAGCCAGATATAACAGATACAGTAGAAAGCTAGCTAGGAGTACAAAACTGAGCTCTTTAGCAGGCAAAGTCTGGGAATAGACTGCCAACTTAAATAGGTCCAGGCCAGGTGTTCAATCAAGGTCAGCTGACCAGTCTCACAGATAGGCATAACCAAAGCAACAAGACCAAACAAAAGCTCTCACTGCCAGTTAACTCTTCGGTTCCTTACATATAGTGGCCACAATAGCTATATGCAGTGGCAGAGTTGAAACTAGGTGGGACTTGAGAAATACCCAGCCGTATTGTAGAGGTTGAATACAGGATCGCTCAATGTGAATAGATTACTATATGGGAAAGGAAAGAAGAAGAGGAAAATAAATGAGAATAAAAAAGGGGGGAGGTTTTAGGGGAAGGGGGGTTTAGAGAGAAAAAGGGGGACTAAAAGAAAGGAAAGAGGGATGCAGAAGTTATTATCTGCATCTTAATTTAAGAATTAAAATATAGATTCAGTACAAACCAGATAACTTAGAATAAGATAGTAATTGCAAATCTACAATTCAATAATAATAGCAAATAGCAATAATGGCACATATAATATTCAGGTAATTCCAATAAAAATAAAGATCAATACAATACAATGGGAAATGATATGTATATACAGTACAGACCAAAAGTTTGGACACACCTTCTCATTCAGAGTTTTCTTTATTTTCATGACTATGAAAATTGTAGATTCACACTGAAGGCCTCAAAACTATGAATTAACACATGTGGAATTATAGACATAACAAAAAAGTGTGAAAATATGTCATATTCTAGGTTCTAGACACCTTTTGCTTTGATTACTGCTTTGCACACTCTTGGCATTCTCTTGATGAGCTTCAGGAGGTAATCACCTGAAATGGTCTTCCAACAGTCTTGAAGGAGTTCCCAGAGATGCTTAGCACTTGTTGGCCCTTTTTGCCTTCACTCTACGGTCCAGCTCACCCCAAACCCTCTCGATTGGGTTCAGGTCCGGTGACTGTGGAGGCCAGGTCATCTGGTGCAGCACACCATCACTCTCCTTCTTGGACAAATAGCCCTTACACAGCCTGGAGGTGTGTTTGGGGATCATTGTCCTGTTGAAAAATAAACGATGGTCCAACTAAACGCAAACCGGATGGAATAGCATGCCGCTGCAAGATGCTGTGGTAGCCATGCTGGTTCAGTATGCCCTCAATTTTGAATAAATCCCCAACAGTGTCACCAGCAAAGCACCCCCACACCATCACATCTCCTCCTCCACACCAGCACACCTGTGAAGTGAAAACCATTTCAGGTGACTACCCATTGAAGCTCAACAAGAGAATGCCAAGAGTCTGCAAAGCAGTAATCAAAGCAAAAGGTGGCTACTTTGAAGAAACTAGAGTATGACATATTTTCAGTTGTTTCACACTTTTTTGTTATGTCTATAATTCCACGTGTTAATTCATAGTTTTAATGCCTTCAATGTGAATCTACAGTTTTCATAGTCATGAAAATAAAGAAAACTCTGAATGAGAAGGTGTGTCCAAACTTTTGGACATCATTCTCTCCTGACTGGCATACCTCTCTACCTGATGGCCCGTTTTAATCCTGGCTTACCAGATCAATGCTGGAGATGTGGTACACCGGGTGGTAATTTGTCGTACAACTGGCTCTTCTGCCCCTTACTGCTTCCCTTTTGGGATCAGGTCCTAGACACGATCTTCGAACTCACATCTATTCACCTCACTCTTGACCCAGCCCCTCTCCTTCTCTCTATTCTCCCTCCAACAGTTCCTAAATGGCCCGCTCGCTTGATCAGATTCATGCTACTGGCCGCCAGGTCAGTAATCCCTAGGAGATGGAAGTCCGCTTCCCCTCCATCTTTCTCTGAATGGGCCCAGGAGCTCACTCACATCCACAGAATTGAAGAATTGATAGCTGAATCTAGACAACACTTAACAAGACTGTCACGATGCCGGCTGGCAGGAGGTGGATCCTCTGTGCCAGAGAGGGATTGGCGTGGACCGTGCTAGTGGATCGGTTCTAAGTCACTACTGGTATTCACCAGAGCCCGCCGCAAAGCGGGATGGTCTTGCTGCGGCGGTAGTGACCAGGTCGTATCCACTAGCAACGGCTCAACCTCTCTGACTGCTGAAGATAGGCGCGGTACAAGGGAGTAGACAGAAGCAAGGTCGGACGTAGCAGAAGGTCGGGGCAGGCAGCAAGGATCGTAGTCAGGGGCAACGGCAGGAGGTCTGGAACACAGGCTAAGAACACACAAGGGAACGCTTTCACTAGGCACAAGGGCAACAAGATCCGGCGAGGGAGTGCAGGGGAAGTGAGGTATATATATGGAGTGCACAGGTGAACACACTAATTAGAACCACTGCGCCAATCAGCGGCGCAGTGGCCCTTTAAATCGCAGAGACCCGGCGCGCGCGCGCCCTAGGGAGCGGGGCCGCGCGCGCCGGGACAGGACCGACGGAGAGCGAGTCAGGTACGGGAGCCGGGGTGCGCATCGCGAGCGGGCGCCACCCGCATCGCGAATCGCATCCCGGCTGGAGGCAGTATCGCAGCGCACCCGGTCAGTGGATCTGACCGGGGCGCTGCAGTAACGAGAGTGTAGCGAGCGCTCCGGGGAGGAGCGGGGACCCGGAGCGCTCGGCGTAACAGTACCCCCCCCTTGGGTCTCCCCCTCTTCTTTGAGCCTGAGAACCTGAGGACCAGACTTTTATCTAGGATATTGTCCTCAGGTTCCCAGGATCTCTCTTCAGGACCACAGCCCTCCCAGTCGACCAGAAAAAAGGTTTTCCCTCTGACCTTTTTGGAGGCCAGTATCTCCTTTACAGGAAAGACGTCCGAAGAACCGGAGACAGGAGTGGGAGAAATAAGTTTAGGAGAGAAACGGTTGAGGATGAGTGGTTTAAGAAGAGAGACATGAAAGGCATTAGGAATACGAAGAGAAGGAGGAAGAAGAAGTTTGTAAGAGACAGGATTAATCTGGCACAAAACTTTGAAAGGACCAAGATAGCGTGGTCCCAATTTGTAGCTGAGAACACGGAAGCGGACATATTTAGCGGAGAGCCATACCTTGTCTCCGGGAGAAAAAATGGGGGGAGCTCTTCTTTTCTTATCAGCAAACTTCTTCATGCGTGATGAAGCCTGTAAGAGAGAATTTTGGGTCTTTTTCCATATGGTGGAAAGATCACGAGTTATTTCATCCACAGCGGGCAAGCCAGAGGGCAAGGGAGTAGGGAGGGGGGGAAGAGGGTGACGGCCGTACACCACGAAAAATGGGGATTTGGAAGAAGATTCAGAGACTCTGAAGTTATACGAGAATTCGGCCCATGGTAGAAGATCTGCCCAGTCATCCTGGCGGGAGGAAACAAAATGCCGTAAATAATCACCCAGGACCTGGTTAATTCTTTCTACTTGCCCATTGGATTGAGGATGATAAGCAGAAGAAAAGTTTAATTTAATCTTGAGTTGTTTACAGAGAGCCCTCCAGAATTTTGACACGAATTGGACGCCTCTATCCGAGACGATCTGCGTGGGCAACCCGTGAAGACGAAAAATGTGTACAAAAAATTGTTTTGCCAACTGAGGCGCTGAAGGAAGACCAGGAAGAGGAATAAAATGTGCCATCTTGGAAAATCGATCAACGACCACCCAAACAACAGTGTTGCCACGGGATGGGGGTAAGTCAGTAATAAAGTCCATACCAATCAGAGACCAAGGCTGTTCGGGGACAGGCAGAGGGTGAAGGAGACCAGCAGGCTTCTGGCGAGGAGTCTTGTCCCGGGCACAGACAGTGCAGGCCCGCACAAAATCAACAACATCCGTCTCCAGAGTCGGCCACCAATAGAAACGAGAGATGAGTTGCACGGATTTCTTGATGCCCGCATGGCCTGCAAGATGGGAGGAGTGACCCCATTTGAGGATTCCGAGGCGTTGGCGTGGAGAGACGAAGGTCTTCCCTGGAGGAGTTTGCCTGATGGAGGCTGGAGAAGTGGAGATCAGGCAGTCAGGAGGAATGATGTGTTGCGGAGAGAGCTCTACTTCTGAGGCATCCGAGGAACGAGAGAGAGCATCGGCCCTGATGTTCTTATCGGCAGGGCGAAAGTGAATTTCAAAATTAAACCGGGCAAAGAACAGAGACCACCTGGCCTGGCGAGGATTCAGCCGTTGGGCAGACTGGAGATAGGAGAGATTCTTGTGGTCGGTGTAAATAATAACTGGAAATTTAGATCCCTCCAGCAGATGCCTCCATTCCTCAAGTGCTAATTTAATGGCCAGTAGCTCTCGATCCCCGATGGAGTAGTTCCTCTCCACCGGAGAGAAGGTCCTAGAAAAAAAACCACAGGTAACAGCATGCCCGGAAGAATTTTTTTGTAGAAGAACCGCTCCAGCTCCTACTGAGGAGGCATCAACCTCCAATAGGAAGGGTTTAGATGGGTCCGGTCTGGAGAGCACGGGAGCAGAAGAAAAGGCCGACTTGAGCCGTTTAAAGGCGTCTTCCGCTTGAGGAGGCCAGGACTTAGGATTGGCATTCTTCTTGGTTAAAGCCACGATAGGAGCCACAATGGTGGAAAAATGTGGAATAAATTGTCTGTAATAATTGGCGAACCCCAAAAAACGTTGGATAGCACGGAGTCCGGAGGGGCGTGGCCAATCTAAGACGGCAGAGAGTTTGTCTGGATCCATTTGTAGTCCCTGGCCAGAGACCAAGTATCCTAGGAAAGGAAGAGATTGACATTCAAACAGACATTTCTCCATTTTGGCATAAAGTTGATTGTCACAAAGTCTCTGAAGAACCATGCGGACATGCTGGCGGTGTTCTTCTAGGTTGGCAGAAAAAATCAGAATATCGTCCAGATACACAACAACACAGGAATATAAGAGATCACAAAAAATTTCATTAACAAAGTCTTGGAAGACGGCAGGGGCGTTGCACAGGCCAAAGGGCATGACCAGATACTCAAAGTGTCCATCTCTAGTGTTAAATGCCGTTTTCCATTCATCCCCCTCCCTGATGCGGATGAGATTATAAGCACCTCTTAAGTCCAGTTTGGTAAAGATGTGGGCACCTTGGAGGCGATCAAAGAGTTCAGAGATAAGAGGTAGAGGGTAGCGGTTCTTTACCGTGATTTTATTAAGACCGCGGTAGTCAATGCAAGGACGTAGGGAGCCATCTTTTTTGGACACAAAGAAAAATCCAGCTCCGGCAGGAGAGGAGGATTTGCGGATAAACCCCTTTTTTAAATTTTCCTGGATGTACTCAGACATAGCAAGAGTCTCTGGGGCGGACAGAGGATAAATTCTGCCCCGGGGTGGAGTAGTGCCCGGGTGGAGGTCAATAGGACAGTCATAAGGCCTGTGAGGAGGTAGAGTCTCAGCTTGTTTTTTGCAAAACACATCAGCAAAGTCCATATAGACCTTAGGGAGACCGGTTACAGGGGGAACCACAGGGTCACGGCAGGGAGTACTGGTAACCGGTTTAAGGCAGTCCTTGAAACAAGAGATACCCCAGCTCTTGATCTCCCCCGTGGACCAATCCAGGGTTGGGGAATGGCGTTGGAGCCACGGTAGTCCAAGGAGAATTTCGGAAGTGCAATTGGGGAGGACCAAGAACTCAATTTTTTCTTGATGAGGTCCGATGCACATTAGAAGGGGCTCCGTGCGGTAACGTATGGTACAGTCCAATCTTTCATTGTTAACACAATTGATGTAGAGGGGCCTGGCGAGACTGGTTACCGGGATGTTGAACCTGTTAATGAGAGAGGCCAAAATAAAGTTTCCTGCAGATCCGGAATCCAAGAAGGCCATAGTAGAGAAGGAGAAGGTAGATGCAGATATCCGCACAGGCACAGTAAGACGTGGAGAAGCAGAGTTGACATCAAGGACTGTCTCACTTTTGTGCGGAGTCTGCGTGCGTCTTTCCAGGCGGGGAGGACGGATAGGACAATCCTTCAGGAAGTGTTCGGTACCGGCACAGTACAGGCAGAGATTCTCCATGCGGCGTCGTGTCCTCTCTTGAGGTGTCAGGCGAGACCGGTCAACTTGCATAGCCTCCACGGCGGGAGGCACAGGAACGGATTGCAGAGGACCAGAGGAGAGAGGAGCCGGGGAGAAAAAACGCCTCGTGCGAACAAAGTCCATATCCTGGCGGAGCTCCTGACGCCTTTCGGAAAAACGCATGTCAATGCGAGTGGCAAGATGAATGAGTTCATGTAGATTAGCAGGAATTTCTCGTGCGGCCAGAACATCTTTAATGTTGCTGGATAGGCCTTTTTTAAAGGACGCGCAGAGGGCCTCATTATTCCAGGATAGTTCAGAAGCAAGAGTACGGAATTGTATGGCGTACTCGCCAACGGAAGAATTACCCTGGACCAGGTTCAGCAGGGCAGTCTCAGCAGAGGATGCTCGGGCAGGTTCCTCAAAGACACTACGAATTTCCGAGAAGAAGGAGTGTACAGAGGCAGTGACGGGGTCATTGCGGTCCCAGAGCGGTGTGGCCCATGACAGAGCTTTTCCAGACAGAAGGCTGACTACGAAAGCCACCTTAGACCTTTCAGTAGGAAACTGGTCCGACATCATCTCCAAGTGCAGGGAACATTGTGAAAGAAAGCCACGGCAAAACTTAGAGTCCCCATCAAATTTATCCGGCTAGGATAGTCGTAGGCCTGAAGCGGCCACTCGCTGCGGAGGAGGTGCAGGAGCTGGCGGAGGAGATGATTGCTGAAGCTGTGGTAGTAGCTGCTGTAGCATCACGGTCAGTTGAGACAGCTGGTGGCCTTGTTGCGCTATCTGTTGTGACTGCTGGGCGACCACCGTGGTGAGGTCAGCGACATCTGGCAGAGGTACTTCAGCGGGATCCATGGCCGGATCTACTGTCACGATGCCGGCTGGCAGGAGGTGGATCCTCTGTGCCAGAGAGGGATTGGCGTGGACCGTGCTAGTGGATCGGTTCTAAGTCACTACTGGTATTCACCAGAGCCCGCCGCAAAGCGGGATGGTCTTGCTGCGGCGGTAGTGACCAGGTCGTATCCACTAGCAACGGCTCAACCTCTCTGACTGCTGAAGATAGGCGTGGTACAAGGGAGTAGACAGAAGCAAGGTCGGACGTAGCAGAAGGTCGGGGCAGGCAGCAAGGATCGTAGTCAGGGGCAACGGCAGGAGGTCTGGAACACAGGCTAAGAACACACAAGGGAACGCTTTCACTAGGCACAAGGGCAACAAGATCCGGCGAGGGAGTGCAGGGGAAGTGAGGTATATATATGGAGTGCACAGGTGAACACACTAATTAGAACCACTGCGCCAATCAGCGGCGCAGTGGCCCTTTAAATCGCAGAGACCCGGCGCGCGCGCGCCCTAGGGAGCGGGGCCGCGCGCGCCGGGACAGGACCGACGGAGAGCGAGTCAGGTACGGGAGCCGGGGTGCGCATCGCGAGCGGGCGCCACCCGCATCGCGAATCGCATCCCGGCTGGAGGCAGTATCGCAGCGCACCCGGTCAGTGGATCTGACCGGGGCGCTGCAGTAACGAGAGTGTAGCAAGCGCTCCGGGGAGGAGCGGGGACCCGGAGCGCTCGGCGTAACAAAGACACTACATAATATGGGGACCCTGGCTTCGTTTTCTGTCCACCGACACCTATAGAACCTCATACCTGACGCCATGATCACACAACGGATCTACTAACACTTCCTAACACTTTCTCAAGTGTGTTACCCGCTCAGTACTGCCAGCTGGTCCACCATCCATGGCTTTGCCCGTGCCCGCTGCCCCTCGAGGTATGTACTCTACTCATCTTATCTCTGTCATCCTCACCCTTCCCCCCTTCTTCTCCTACCCCCTACCCTCCTCTATCCCCCTTCTGTCCTGTACCCACTTTCTCTTCTTCTCCTCTCTCCTCCCCTCTCCTTTCTGAGACGGCCTGCATTAACCCGGAATCAGTTCTCCATGTTATGTAAATCTTGACCCCTTTCATAAACCCCTTTGTTCTTTTTGACTCTGTTATGTTTTAGGCTATTGATGGGGTGCCTGCTGCCCATTACATACCTGCCTCATTTGGGCCATCATCACCATGTACTATGGATATCCTTTTGTGCCACCTTTGATGGAGGAGTTTTCATGCACTTGTTTTCTATTTAATACCTGTGCTATGTTGGTTGTTACTCGTGTGTTTTCTCTGTATTGAAAACCTTAATAAATCTATATTATAAAAAAAAAAAATCATGGTGTTATCTCATTCATAAAAAGAAGGGGGTGGGGGAAGCAGCAGGTTGGTCCTATATACAATCCTAACCTGATTTAAATATAATACTATAAACATTAATATACGCATTAATACGCATACTATAAGCATTAATATATGACCAATGATGATCTCCAACTAGTCTAAATTAAGATGGTCTCTAAGATCTCATTAAGCCTTAAGGGTTGTAACGAGTTCAACTTGTATATCCAATATACTTCAAGTCTCTTTAATATTTCAAATCTATTGGACAGTGGTTTTGGGACAAAATCAATCGGGATAACAGAGAAAGGTTTATCCACATCTGGGTGGGCTGCTCTGCAATGCCTAGATAGGCTATGTAACTGGAAGCCAATTTTGAAATTATGTTGGTATTCGTTGATTCTACTTCTCAATTTTTGACTGTGACACTGAATGAGGTAGATAATGAAGTCACTTTCACAAGTTAGATGTTAGTACTTGATAAAAAAAACTTCTCCCCCGTTGTGCTTGACATGAATTCCCCACATCCATGCCTCACAGCAGAGACATCTACTTTTACCACAGCGATAGCTCCCAGGCTGCACATATCCATAGTATCTTGTTTATGTTGTTTCAACTGACTAGATGCAAGCAGGTTTTTTAGAGACAGAGTTCTCTGAAAAGTTATAAGGGGGGGATATTCCAATGTTTATCAAAAATTTGCCTAATAGATTGGTCCGAAGTATTGAACGTGGTAATAAAGCTGAGACTTCTCTGGCTGTTTTTTTCCTTTTTTATCTTCAGAACCAGACATTGAGAGATTTAACAAAATCTGTGCAGAGGAAAAGTTGCTGAGTTGCTCATAGCAACCAATCAGATCGCTTCTTTCATTTTCAACAAGACCTCTGAAAAATGTAAGAATAGATCTGATTGGTTGCTATGGGCAACTCAGTAACTTTTCCTCTGCACAGGTTTTGATAAATCTCCCCCATTGTGTTTGAGTAAGATATTTGGTTTTCTGATATGCATTGGAGAGGATCTTTTTCGGATAGTTCATAGCAAGGAATCTTTTTTCTAAGATTCTGGCTTGTGCCCTAAAGTCTGTATTGTTTGAACAGTTCTTTCTGATCCTTTTATACTGTGAAAAGGGCATTGTTATTATTAACCCCTTAAGGACGCAGGGTTTTTCGGTTTTTGCACTTTCATTTTTTCCTCCTCACCTTTTAAAAATCATAACCCTTTCAATTTTGCACTTAAAAATCCATATAATGGCTTATTTTTTGTGCCACCGATTCTACTTTGCAGTGACATCAGTCATTTTACCCAAAAATCTACAGCGAAACGGAAAAAAAAATCATTGTGCGACGAAATTGAAGAAAAAATGCAATTTTGAAAATTTTGGGGGCTTCCGTTTCTATGCAGTAAATTTTTCAGTGAAAATGACACCTGATCTTTATTCTGTAGGTCCATACGATTAAAATGATACCCTACTTATATTGGTTTGATTTTGTCGTACTTCTGGAAAAAATCATAACTACATGCACGGAAATGTATACGTTTAAAATTGTCATCTTCTGACCCCTATACCTTTTTTATTTTTCTGCATATGGGGGTATGAGAGCTCATTTTTTGCGCCATGATCTGACGTTTTTAGCGGTACCATTTTTGTATTAATCGGACTTTTTGATAGCTTTTTATTAATTTTTTCATGATATAAAAAGCGACCAAAAGTACGCTCTTTGGAAATTTTTTGCGCGTACGCCATTGACTAAGCGGTTTAATTTTTATTTACATGGGGGGGGGGGTTTATGGGAAAAGGGGGGTGATCTGAACTTTTATTAAGGAAAGGGTTAAATCACATTGCATACACTGATTGCCAGTGTTATTGGCGGTCGATTGCTCAAGACTGCATCTCAGGCTTGGAGCAATCAATCGCCGAAGGGACACGCCGGAAAAAGGTAAGAGGACCTCCGCTCGTGTCCCAGCTGATCGGGACACCGCATTTTCACTGCGGTGGTCCCTATCAGCCCCACTGAGCAGCCGGGCAGCTTTCGCTTTCATCTAAAGGGTTAATAGCGCGCAGCACCGCAAACGCTGTTGCGCTATTAGCCCCGGGTCCCGGCTTCAGATACATGCTTGGACCAACCCGATATGACGCGGGGTCACGCGGGAGCCGTATATCGCGGGAGCCGGCCAAGGACGTAAATATACGTCCTTATCGATAAGGGGTTAATCTCCATATAGAGAG
Source organism: Hyla sarda (assembly GCF_029499605.1). Taxonomy (NCBI): domain Eukaryota; kingdom Metazoa; phylum Chordata; class Amphibia; order Anura; family Hylidae; genus Hyla; species Hyla sarda. The sequence goes on along the minus strand of NC_079190.1, from coordinate 400,130,409 downwards.
ACTGCTTTTTTCTGTTTTAAATACCCCCCATGACAGAACACTACGTTGAGACAGAGAAGATACAGGCAAACAGGCCTTCAAGTGGTCATTTGGGGTCCCCCCTAATTTTATGTCCACCAGATCCAAAAGAGGCAGTAGCAGGCCGGCATTACAAGGGTGACAAGGGCAATTATTGTTGGCCCTCCTCAGCCTAAAGAGTACCTGAATCCCCCTGTGTCCTCAAGTGTAATTTTATTTATTCTTCAGGCTCTTGCAAAGAAGTGCTACAGTGTGATTGGGTATTGAGACAGGAATTTGGTGGAGAGGTTGTCTTTAAATTGAGAGAGAGGTCATGGTAGTTAGAGCCGCAGGAGAAGCTGTAAGCATTAGGAGCAGGAGCAGAGCTAAGCTGCAAGCACATGCTCCATTCATTTGTATGTAAGTGTCAGAGATGCCCAAGTCCAGCACTAGTGCATCTCTGGAGCTCCAATACAAATGAATGGCTTTCACTGAGAGCCAGGGCTCGTTCTGGAGATCAAGGTGGTCCCAGTGGTCCTTTGGATAGGGGAAAATATCATTTCCACTGGACAACCCCTTTAAAGCAAAATCTGTCATCAGTGTCAACTGCACTAACCTGTCGGTTGGTGACACTGATGATAAGCATACTGTTGTAGTAATCTTTTGTATTCCCTAGAATAAGGGATCTCACTTGTCTGTGTGCTTCCAAATTAGTTAACACCCTTCTTAAGAAGGATAAGTATATTAAGTGTAATGGCTTTGGAAAACAGACACACAAACACTAGAATGCGTGGAAGTTCCTTTTTCAAAAATCCCGCTCACCCTTTATTTATAGATTCACATATAGGACATTATCATACATCCTTTTAACCAATGGCATAATGACACAATGCCTTTGAATGTTGTCTCCGATCAGAATACAGCAGCTTTACACAAAGACACATCTGGAACTAATCAAGATTTAGGCGCGAAGTTAGATAAGACGATGTTTGGAGAGAGTAGATATAAGCCCCCACTAGCTCTGGGGGGGGGGGGGGGTGGGGGGGGGGAAGACACACGGAGGCAATGATCTATAGCTAACATATAGTAAAATTATACTTTAACCATGTGTTATGGACATGAAAATGACATACATTTTATTTGCTATATTAGTAATCCTAGACCAAGAAAGCCACATGGGTTTAGACAAAGGAAAGATGGAGTCTCTTACCTGCAGTCTCCTAGTCATGTTCAAAGGGGGCCAATAGGTGAGCTTTCGTAACATTAGACAAAGACCACCTGTGGGTGGGCTAAGGGGCGGAGAAAACATAATAAAAGGCCATTGTAAGGGGCAAAGCTTGCTCTTTTCTCTTCCAGGGCTGCATACCAACACACCTTTCCATTCAGCTTCCTGTTTGGGCCTTATCCTAAGACAAAGGACTGCAGCCTTTCCCATGCCTGGCATTTGTTTATCATACTTGCTGTAAAAGGTTCCCTGAAGCTAAGTATTTCAGTATTATATTCTTTGTGATATATATATATATATATATATATATATATATATATATATAGTTGTATCTTTTAAGGAAAATCCCCCCATATAGCCGATTATGGGGTTTCTACTATAATTGTTGTATATGTGTTTCCTCACACTGCAGATTTAAGTTTCTATTTATAAAATCTTTTTCTCTTTCTCTCTTTTAGTTAGAGTGTGTTTTAGTTAGTTGTGTATTAAAACATCTTTATTTCTGCCAGTATTTGGATGTGTAGTGCTAATTTGTGCATTGGATATAACTCTTCCAAAATTCCTAAAATAGGTTGGTCTGTGGGGTGTTTATGAATGCATTTGGCCTCCGGTAGTACTGCTCAGCTAAGTGTCTATGCACCTGGTCTGTGAATATATTGTATTCACATGACCGCACGGTGGCAGCCATTTTGTGCCTCAGATGCATGGTCTGCAGATATTTTAACTGGTCGTATAACCTTTGGAGCCAAGTCCAATTCCACCCCAAAGCCACGAACCACAACACCATGCATATATACTACATCCTATAATATTACCATATAATTTCCTCCTCTTAAATATAATTTTACTTCAAACTTCAAAATTCATTTTTCCTGTCTACATTTACCCTTTTGAAGGGCAGGGCATAACCGTTCACCAGAAAAAATCTTTTAATACTTTAAGCAAAATGATTATATTTCTACTAATTCTTCAGAATGAACCTGTCCTGTCGGTCTATGGTTATAAATACTAACTTCATGTATACCTACTTCTTTTTGTGCTGTTTTCATACATTTTTGAACAATACATAGTCCAAATTGATATAGTAACTATATACATAATACCACAACTACTCCTACTAATATTATATAGAAAATACTGTGCAATAAGCCTGAAATCCATCCCCCAACATCTTTAAAACAGCCAGATATATTCAGCCAACTAAGCCAGGTAGGCCATTCTAGATTCCAGTCATCTTTAGAGTTTATCTTTAAAAAATCTGGCCAGAGGGGTCTATATAATGACAGCATGCAGGCCCCACTATAATCTGTTAACGAAGGATTCCCTTTTCTTGTAACATTTATCACCCACCTACTACTGGTACAGAAACACCGGAATTTGTCCACTGATTTTGTTCATATAATGTGAAATTCCAACAATCTGGTGTCAATAGCTCCTCCTCTGAAAGAGGAATAGCAATATATGGCATAGATTTAGCAGCTATTGGAGAATTAAGAAGGTATTTTTCTTCGGCATAGTCTTTATTGAATAAAGGGCTATGGCACGACACTCTGTCTTTTTGTTTCTATCATGGCCTTTTGAATTTTTTATTTTAAGGTACCATTTAATCTTTCCTCTTTCCTACTTTGCGGATGATAGAGAGTATGAAAGGCCTGTTCTATACCCAATGCTTCCATAATTTCTTGCATTACTACCCCAGTAAAATGGGATACTGGGACCCCATATCTATATACCACCTCAGCTATTATCTTCTTAGCAGTGGCTTTTGTTAGTTGTTGCTTTTGCTACAGGCCACGCTTCCAGCCATCCAGCAAGAGATCCACACAGACATGGACATATTCATATTGACTCACGTTTGGTAACTGAATGTAGTCAATCTGAAGTCTATGGAACGGGTAAGATGGCCTAAGCGTATGCCTTCCTGGAACTCTCACGGTTCTCCCAACATTTTTACAGGCACATGTCATACAGCCTTGGACAAATCTGGTAGCAGCATTGTTGAACCCAGGAGCCAGCCACCACTGAGACACCACATCTCACATTCTCTCTTTAGACATATGCATTACTCCATGTGCTACAATTGTCATCATTGGGTAGAGTGCCCTTGGCATACATAGTTTTTTCCCTACCCTCCAGAGGCCATCTGCACTTATTGTTGCTCCTTTCTCCTTCCATTGATTTTTCTCAGCTTGAGCAGCTTGCTTCTTAAAAATATTCACACTATTGAGGTCTACTGGCCCTAGGTTGGCTTGCTTGACATAGACCTTCATGTGACATAATGGCAGCAGGGCTGCAGCTTTAGAAGCTTGATCTGCTAGCTTGTTGCGGAAGGGGTTACTGTATTGTATGCATCCATCACACAGTGACAGTTCATGTTATCTCTTTGCTAGGAATGTAGCTGCGAAGGTTAATTAACCATATTATGACTTCCTATTCTATAAGTGTTATGGCTTTTTCGATCATCTGTCTCTCCCATGAAACCTCCGTATACCTAATATTATAGGCTAGAGATTATACCAAATATTTGAGTGACGGCAAGAGGGGTGCAACCCCCTTTAATATGTGCTTACATACTGCTGAATAAATTAGAATGAATTTGATCGGACAAACTGTTGTTACATGTTATTTCTGGTAGATTCATTCTCCTGGATCCAGATAAAGACTTAAATCAAGCTAACCACCGAAGTTCAGTACCAGGGGTACCTAGATGAGATCATATTGTCAGGATCCGGATACTGTGAGGATACTGGTGGTGGATCCTCTGTGTCAGTGGGGTGATGACATGGGCCGTACCAGGGGAACGGAGTCTAAGGGGTTACTGGTTTTCACCAGAACCCGCAGCAAAGCGGGATGGACTTGCAGTGGCAGGTAACCCCCAGGTCGTTCCACCCGATAGCGACTCAACCCCAACTGACGGCTGAGACAGGCGCGGTACAAGGGATTAGACAAGAGCAAGGTCGGACGTAGCAGAAGGTCAGGGCAGGCAGCAAGGATCGTAGTCAGGGGCAACGGCAGAGGATCTGGAACACTGGCTTGGGACATACAAGGAAACGCTTTCACTGGCACAAGGCAACAAGATCCGGCAATGCTGGGAAGGGGAAGTGAGATTATATAGAGAGGGCACAGGTGTGAGCACTAATTGGGCCAGGCGCCAATCAGTGGCGCACTGGCCCTTTAAATCGCAGAGAGCCGGCGCGCGCGCGGCCCCGCTCCCTAGGACTGAGCCGTCGGGGAACAGGACGGGTGAGGAGACCGGGATGCGAGCCGCGAGCGGGCGCGTCCCGCTATGCGGGTCGCATCCCCGCCGGTGACATTAATGCAGCGCTCTCGGTCAGCGGGTCTGACCGGGGCGCTGCAAGAAGGTGAACGCCGCGAGCGCTCCGGAGAGGAACAGGGACCCGGAGCGCTCGGTGTAACAGTACCCCCCCCCCCTTGGGTCTCCCCCTCTTTTTGGAACCCAAAAACTTGCGAATGAGCTCCTTGTCGAGGATGTTATCCTCGGGTTCCCAAGACCTCTCTTCGGGGCCACAATTCTCCCAATCTACGAGAATTTTTTTTTTACCTCTGACTATTTTGGACGCGAGGATTTCCTTAACAGCGAAGACATCGGAGGAGCCAGAGACAGGAGCTGGAGCGACAACCTTGGGAGAGAAGCGGTTAAGAACAAGAGGTTTGAGAAGAGAAACATGAGAAGAGTTAGGAATACGGAGATAAGGGGGAAGAAGAAGTTTGTAGGAGATAGGATTTAATGACTCTTGATTTTAAAAGGTCCAAGATAGCGTGGTCCCAGCTTATAACTGGGAACACGGAAGCGGATATACTTGGCAGAGAGCCACAGTTTGTCCCCAGGAGCGAAGACAGGAGGAGTTCTTCTCTTTTTATCGGCATGTCTCTTCATACGAGACGAGGCCAGTAGGAGCGACTTTTGAGTTTCCTTCCAGATGATAGAGAAGTCCCGGGTAACTTCATCAACGGCAGGCAATCCAGAAGAAGTGGGAATGGGGAGGGGGGCAGAGGGTGACGGCCATACACCACAAAGAACAGGGATTTGGCGGAGGGTTCAGAGTTTTTGAAATTGTACGAGAATTCAGCCCAGGGTAGAAGGTCGACCCAATCGTCTTGGCGGGAGGAAACAAAATGTCGCAAATAGTCACCAAGGATCTGGTTAACTCTCTCTACTTGCCCATTGGATTGGGGATGATAGGAGGACGAGAAATTTTATTTGATTTTTAATTGATTACAGAGAGCTCTCCAAAATTTCGATACAAATTGGACGCCTCTATCCGAGACGATATGCGTGGGTAGCCCGTGAAGGCGAAAAATATGCATAAAAATTTCTTCGCCAACTGTGGCGCAGAAGGAAGATCTGGAAGCGGAATGAAATGTGCCATTTTGGAGAAACGCAAGAAGGGTTTCGATGGATCAGGTCTGGACAGTACTGGAGCAGAAGCGAAGGCAGTTTTGAGGCGATTGAAGGCCTCATCCGCTTGAGGAGGCCAGGACTTAGGGTTGGCATTCTTCCTGGTTAGGGCCACAATCGGAGCCACAATGGTGGAAAAATGGGGAATAAACTGTCGGTAGTAGTTGGCAAATCCTAAGAAGCGTTGGATAGCACGGAGTCCAGAAGGGCATGGCCAATCTAAAACCGCTGACAGTTTGTCTGGGTCAATTTGAAGTCCCTGGCCAGAGACTAGGTAACCTAGGAAGGGAAGAGATTGGCATTCAAAGAGACATTTATCCATTTTGGCATACAGTTGATTTTCGCGGAGTCTCTGGAGCACTAGGCGGACATGACGATGGTGTTCCTCTAGACTAGAGGAGAAAATCAAGATGTCGTCCAGGTAAACCACAACACAGGTATATAACAAGTCCCGAAATATATCATTAATGAAGTCCTGGAAGACTGCAAGGGCGTTGCAGAGCCCAAAGGGCATAACAAGATATTCGAAATGTCCGTCTCTGGTATTAAATGCGGTTTTCCACTCATCCCCTTTCCTGATGCGAATGAGATTATATGCGCCTCTTAAGTCCAATTTAGTGAAGATGTTGGCACCACAAAGGCGGTCAAAGCGTTCCGAGATTAGAGGCAGGGGATAGCGGTTTTTGATGGTGATTTTATTTAAACCGCGGTAGTCAATACATGGCCGTAGGGTACCGTCCTTTTTTGAAACAAAGAAGAACCCCGCTCCGGCAGGAGATGAGGACTTGCGAATGAATCCCCTCTTTAAATTTTCCTGGATGTAGTCAGACATGGCTTGAGTCTCAGGGGCGGACAGAGGATAGATCCTGCCCCGAGGTGGAGTAGTACCAGGAAGGAGGTCAATAGGTCAGTCATAAGGCCTATGAGGTGGCAAAGTCTCTGCTTGTTTTTTACAGAAAACATCGGCATGGTCCTGGTAGGCCTTGGGAAGACCTGGTATAGGTGGAGCCACAGGGGTTTGGCTGACGGGAGCAGACGTGAGGCATTGTTTGAGACAAGAAGAACCCCAGCTCTTGATCTCCCCGTTGGTCCAGTCAAGGGTAGGAGAATGACGTTGGAGCCATGGCAAGCCGAGGAGAATTTCAGAGGTGCAGTTGGGTAGGACAAGAAATTCAATTTTTTCGTGATGCAGTCCAATGCACATTAACAGGGGTTCTGTGCGGTAACGCACAGTGCAGTCCAATTTTCTCCATTAACTGAAGAGATGTAGAGTGGTCTGACGAGACTGGTCACTGGGATGTTGAACCTATTAACGAGAGAGGCCAAAATAAAATTTCCTGCAGATCCGGAATCCAAGAAGGCCACAGTTGAGAAGGAGGAGTTAGCAGAAGGAGAAATCCGCACAGGTACAGTAAGACGTGGAGAAGCAGAATTCACACCTAGAGCTTTCTCACCTTTGTGCGGAATCGGAGTGCGTTTTTCCTGACGCGGAGGGCGGATAGGACAGTCTTTTAGGAAGTGTTCGGTACTAGCACAGTACAGGCATAGATTCTCATTACGGCGGCGAGTCCTCTCTTGTAGGGTCAGGCGGGACCGGTCCACTTGCATAGCCTCCTCGGCAGAAGGCACAGGAACAGATTGCAGTGGACTTGAGAAGAGAGGAGTCGGGGAGAGAAATCGCCTGGTAAGAACAAAGTCCTTCTCTTGTCGGAGCTCCTGGCGTCTTTCAGAAAAACGCAGTCAATGCGGGTGGCCAAATGGATAAGTTCAGGCAGATTAGCAGGAATTTCTTGTGCGGCCAGTACATCCTTGATGTTGCTGGATAGGCCTTTCTTGAAGGTCGCGCAGAGGGCCTCATTGTTCCAGGATAATTCAGAGGCGAGAGTACAAAATTGGATGGCGTATTCGCCCACAGAAGAACTTCTTTGGACAAGGTTCAACAAAGCAGTCTAGGCAGAAGAGGCCCGGGCTGGTTCCTCGAAGAAACTACGGACCTCAGCGAAGAAGGACTGGACAGTGGCAGTGACAGGATCATTGCGGTCCCAGAGCGGTGTGGCCCATGACAAGGCCTTTCCAGACAGGAGACTAACCACGAAAGCCACCTTAGACCGTTATGTGGGAAATTGGTCCGACATGATCTCCAAGTGTAGGGAACATTGAGACAGGAAACCGCGGCATAGTTTAGAGTCCCCATCAAATTTGTCCGGCAGGGACAAGCAGAGGCTGGGAGCGGCCACTCGCTGCGGAGGAGGTGGAGGAGATAGTTGCTGAAGCTGTGGCAGGAGTTGCTGCAGCATGACAGTCAGTTGGGTCAGCTGTTGTCCTTGTTGCGCTATCTGTTGAGATTGCTGGGCGACCACCGTGGTAAGGTCAGCGACAACTGGCAGCGGGACCTCAGCGGGATCCATGGCCGGATCTACTGTCAGGATCCAGATACTGTGAGGATACTGGTGGTGGATCCTCTGTGTCAGTGGGGTGATGACGTGGGCCGTACCAGGGGAACGGAGTCTAAGGGGTTACTGGTTTTCACCAGTGCCCGCCGCAAAGCGGGATGGACTTGCAGCAGCAGGTAACCCCCAGGTCGTTCCACCCGATAGCGACTCAACCCCAACTGACAGCTGAGACAGGCGCGGTACAAGGGATTAGACAAGAGCAAGGTCGGACGTAGCAGAAGGTCAGGGCAGGCAGCAAGGATCGTAGTCAGGGGCAACGGCAGAGGGTCTGGAACACTGGCTTGGGACATATAAGGAAACGCTTTAACTGGCACAAGGCAACAAGATCCGGCAATGCTGGGAAGGGGAAGTGAGGTTATATAGAGAGGGCACAGGTGTGAGCACTAATTGGGCCAGGCGCCAATCAGTGGCGCACTGGCCCTTTAAATCGCAGAGAGCCCTCGCGCGCGCGCCCTAGGGAGCGGGGCCGCGCATGCCGGGACTGAGCCGTCGGGGAACAGGAGACCGGGATGCGAGCCGCGAGCGGGCCGCGTCCCGCTACGCGGGTCGCATCCCCTCCGGTGACATTAATGCAGCGCTCCCGGTCAGCGGGTCTGACCGGGGCGCTGCAAGAAGGTGAACGCCGCGAGCGCTCCGGGGAGGAACAGGGACCCGGAGCGCTCGGCGTAACACATATCTCCTTACAATCTGGGGGCTCAGTCCGGGGTCGAGAAGGTCATCCCCGGATCCGTATGAGCGATATCTGTTTTATCCTCTGTCTGATCCGGGGGCACTGACAGCGTCTCGATCCAAGTAAGTAGAACCATTTACTAGAAAGTTCGGGAGGTTGCTGTGTCTGGGACATAGAGTGTCAGGGACACAATAGACAAAGGCTCAGGGAGTCATAGGTGATGATAAGAGGTGCTCCGGGAGCCCCATATCACCTCAGTAAGAGATAAGTGAACTTAAAACTAAAAGAAGCTGTTTGGGGAACAGAAGGTTACAAGCTTGATTTAACTCTTATATATATGTAGTTTGTAATAATAAGACATTTTAGAAGTGATGAGATCATTTGTTTGTGTGAGACATTGACCGGGTGGTAAGTGTATGGTCAAATCTCACTGTGATTTTTTTGTACTAACATCATTGACTGTGTAAAATTGCATGTGTTCTGGAGAGCTGCAAGTCGCCCCACCCCTCTGGCTAGCAGAGAATCTGTTGACCCAGAGACCGGTGAACGTAAGTGGCGGTTCAAAACAGCACTAGTCGATAGGGGTTTTGGGAGAGTGAGCAAACATTAAGACACGAGTCCGCTGTGGTCAGTAGGTTCCTTCCTAAAGCATCTTACAAGGGCTGCAGTAAAGTAGAAGCATTAGGAATCCATTCTCTACAGAAGCTGTTTAGCAGATCTGGGCATAGGGGACTCACTAATGGCTGTTTTGCGTTCCAGTGACAAATGTCTTGTACCTTGTGAAATGCAGTGACCTTAGAATGTAACTGTGGTCTGACACCATTGTAACTTCTCTTTGGATGCTTTGCAGCCATGTTTTGAGAGATAGACTAGGAGAGACACAGACTCTCGTTCACATTTAACCATTTCAGTACAGCACACCAACATATCGTCTATGTACTGTAGAAGTTCAGTATCCTCAAACAGAGGTGACCATCCTTGTAGAACAGAATGGGGGGCTTGGTTATATCGAGTAGGAGAATTTTTAGCCCCTTGTGGTAAGCATGTCCAACAAAACTGTTCCTTATTATAGGTAAAAGCAAACAACAACTGCATGGAGAGGGACAGAAAAGAATGCATTGCTTAAATCTATTACTGTGAAATAACAAGCATGTAATGGAATCGAGGAAAGCAGAGTGTGGGGATTGGGTACAAGTGGAGTGTCAGCTACTGTGCTGACATTAATAGCTCTAGGATCATGCACCATTCAATATGCTATTGGTTCTCCTTTTGCAGTTTGTTTCTTTACAGAAAACAATGGTGTAGTATAGGGAGATACACATTTTCTGATAACCCCATTGCTAGATATGTTTAAATATGCTTCTCCAGCCCCATGAGCTGAGATAGACTCAAAGGATATTTTTTCAAAATGACAAGCGAACTTCCTGGGATAACAGCTATTTTTGCTGGAGGAAGATGCATCCTGCCTACATCAGTCTTATCTTTTGTCCAGAAGCTATGAGGCACCTCCTGTAGAGCTGAGGGACTGTATTGTATTGTAGGGGCTGTGCTAACACACCATACATATGCTCTAGTTGTTCTAATGAAAAAGGACCAATTACAGTCACTCAACCTTCCTCTGGACCATATTTGATTACAGCCTGAATAGCTGACAAAACATCTGCTACTATTAGGTTTACAGGACAATTGTGAGCTACTATAGAGACCTGTCCCTTTTATGTGTAACACTGACATTTCAGTAGACAGGAACACTGGTGGTAGTGGACCCACTGGACCTGTGTGGCAGATGACACGGACCGTACCATGAAGCAGAGTCTAAGGTGCCACTGGTTTTCACCAGAGCCCGCCACAAAGCAGGATGGACTTGCTGCGACAGGCGGCACCCAGGTTGCTACCCCTGGCACGGCTCGACCACACAGGTGGCTGAGGAAATTCAAGGGACAGGTGGGATAAGGCAACTCTTAGTCACGATAGCAGGAGGTCAATGGGCTGGTGGCACAGTAGCATAGTCAGGAACGTAGCAAGTGGTCAGTAGGCAGGTGGCAGAGGAGCAAGGTCAGGTCACAAAACAAAGGCTACGATACACAGCAAGGTAATACTCAGGAACGCTTTCTCTCAGGTACTTTCTCTCAAGGCAACAAAGATCCAGCAGGGAAGTAAGGGAGGTAGAGGAATTTATTAACTGGCCACAGGTGTTACTTAATGGGCGCACTGGCCCTTTAAATCTCAGAGCTCCGGCACGCGCCCTAGGGGACAGTGACAAGTGTGCCGGTGCATAGAGACTGAGGATGAGGCAGGAGGAACAGTAGGTGAGTGACAAGCTGGGATTCGCATGTTGGGATTCGCGTCCCGCAATGCGAATCCCAGCCACGCCAGCAGCAGAGGAAAACGGGGCCATGCGCTCACGGCCGGCGTGTGTGGCCGGAGAGCATATAATAACAGTACATTCCCCTTTGATCTCCCTCTCCTTTTACGTTTCAGAAACTTCCTGAGAAGGTCACTGTCTAGGATATTCTCCTCTGGCTCCCAAGATCTCTCCTCAGGACCATATCCCAGTCAACCTGAATTTTTTTTACCTTTTTTTTTTTTTACCTACAATTTTTGTGGCAAAAATACCCAGGCATGGGGACAAGATACTTTTGAGAAAACCGGTTTATGACAAGAAGCTTGAGGAGAGAGACGTGGAAGGAATTGGGAATACGTAACGTAGCAGGCAGCCAGAGTTTGTATGAGACACGATTCATTTTTTGCAGAACCTGAAAGGGACCAAGGTAGCGAGGATCAAGCTTGTAACAGGGGATCTTGAAGCAAATGTATTTGGAGGAAAGCCACACCATATCACCAGGAGAGAAGGACGGAGGAGGTCTTCTACTCTTGTCAGCCTGCGCCTTCATGCATGAGGAAGCCTGAAATAAAGACTGTCGGCTTTGTTGCCAGATGGTGGAGAAGTCACGGACCAGCTCATCAACAGCAGGCACACCGGAGGAAACTGGGAGTAGAAGAGGAGAACGACCTCGTGGACTCAGAATCCTTATGATTATATGAGAATTCAGCCCAGGAGAGAAGGTCGACCCAATCGTCTTGGCGCGCTGAAGCTAAATTCCGTAGATAAGTCTCAAGAATTTGATTCACCCTCTCCACCTGACTGTTGGACTGAGGGTGGTAGGCAGAGGAGAAGTCCAGATTGATGTACAGATGGGTACAAAGGGCTCACCAGAACTTAGAGACAAACTGCACTCTTCGATACGAAAAGATATGCTGGGGAAGAACATGTAAACGAAAGATGTGCAGCAAGAAGTACTTTGCCAGCTGTGGGGCAGAAGGAAGACAAGGTAGGGGAATGAAATTAGCCATCTTGGAGAATCAATCTACAACGACCCAAATGACAGTATTATTATGAGATGGTGGCAGATCTGTGATAAAATCCATGGCGATATGGGACCAGGGAGGCTCCGGAATGGGTAAAGGCTGTAAGAGTCCTGCTGGTCTCTGCCGAGGAGCTTTGTCACTGGCACAAGTATCACAGGAACGGACAAAATCTGATACATCACATTCAAGATGGGGCCACCAGTAGTGCCGAGAGATTAAAAGTAGAGTCTTACGTATTCAAGGATGACCTGCAGTCAAGGAAGAACTAACCCATTTCAGTACCTTGCGTCTCAGTCTGTTGAGCACAAAGGATTTTCCTGGAGGAACTTGCTGAATTTCAGCAGGAGCGGCAGGAATCAAACGGTCAGGAGGAATAATATGCCAAGGCGTGGAATCAACTTTAGGCTAAACTGGTTGGAGGCAATGATTTTGACAGAATTGCACCCAGCTAATAATTTCTCCAGTTCTCCAATCCAAATGCGGAGAATGATGTTGAAGCCAGGGAAGGCCAAGAAGCAGCTCAGAAGTACAGTGTGGCAGTACATAGAATTACATTTTTTCTTTATGCAACACTCCCAGTTGCATGAGGAGACATTGGGTACTGAAGTGCACCATACAGTCCAGATTTTGTCCATTAACTGAGGAGATGAACAAAGGCTTGGCAAGCCGAGTAACAGGAAGATGATATTTGTGGACCAAAGAAGCATCAATAAAGTCACCTGCAGATCCACAATCCAGAAATGCTGTAGCGCAGAAGGAAGACTTGGCAGAAGAGAAGACTTGTACAGTAATGGTTAAGCAAGGAGAGGTAGTATTCACACCTAATGACGCCTCTCCCACATACCCTAGGTGCGAGCGTTTCCAGGACGTTGTGGACGAACAGTACAGGCCTTGAGGAAGTGCTCCGGGTTAGCACAATGCAGGCACAAATTCTCACTGCGTCATCGTGACCTCTCCTGTTGGATAAGACGAGAACGATCTACTTGCATAGCCTCTTCGGCAAGGAAACTGTAGAGGTGGATGTTGGAACACGGGTGCCAGGCGAGGATATCTCCATGTTCGGGCAGGTTCCCTCTCTAAGAGCAGTTCTTACTGCCTCTCAACAAAATGCACATCAATACATGTGGCCAAGTGGATAAGTTCAGTCAAAGAAGACGGAGGATCAAGTGCATCGAGGGCATCTTTAATCCTGCTTGACAGTCCTTTTTTGATTGTGGTACACAAGGCCTCATTATTCCATTTTAGTTCTGAGGCTAGTGTGTGGAATTGAACCACGTAGTCAGCAACGGAAGGATTCTCTTGACAGAGGTTCAGCAAAGCCATCTCAGCTGAAGAGGCACGTGCAGGTTCCTCAAAGACACTGTGGAATTCTGCCAGAAAAGCCGTCAAGTTGGTAGATACTGGGTCACCGCGGTCCCCAAGGGGTGTAGCCCAGGCCAGGACCTTTCCGGACAGTGGGCTAATGACAAAGGCCTCCTTAGCACATTCCGTCGGAAACAGTTCAGACACGAGCTCCAAATGCATGGAGCCCTGTGTAACGAAGCCTATGCATAACTTGGAATCCCCATCATACTTAGAGTGTTAAGGTAGACTGGGAGCCAGAGGACACTGCAGGGACTGGTGGAGAGAGTGGTGCTGGTTGCGAGTGCTGCTGCTGTTGTTGCTGCATGGCCAATAGCTGTTGCATCATAGCAGATAGCATCATAGCAGAGTGAGTTGCTGCGCCTGTCAGGCCAACTGCTGTGACTGATGTACCACAACGGAGGGAAGATCTGCAACTTCAGGCAGGGGTACCTCAGCGGGATCCATGGCCAGATCTTACTGTAACACTCACGTTTCAGTAGACAGGAACAACGGTGGTAGTGGACCCGTTGGACCTGTGTGACAGATGACACGGACCGTACCAGGAAGCGGAGTCTATGGTGGTAGGCACAGGTGGGACAAGGCAACTCGTATTTAGGATAGCAGGAGGTCAGGGCAGGCGGCACAGTAGCGTAGTCAAGAACATAGAAAGTGTTCAGTAGGCAGGCGGCAGAGGAGCAAGGTCAGGTCACAAAACAAAGGTTACGATACACAGCAAGGCAATACTCAGGAATGCTTTCTCTCAGGGATTAGGCAACAAAGATGCGGCAGGGAAGTGAGGGAGGTAGAGGAATTTATTAACTGGCCACAGGTGTTACTTAATGGGCCCACTGGCCCTTTAAATCTCAGAGTCCGGGGGTCACACGTCCTAGGGGATAGGGACTCGTGCGCCGGAACATAGATACTGAGGTGGACGCAGAAGGAACAGTAGGTGAGTGACGGGCTGGGATTTACATGCAGGCGTGTCCTGTAATGCAAATCCCAGCCCCGCCGGCAGCAGAGGAAAACGGGGCCATGCGCGGCGGAGTGCATATCATAACATTATGACTGTCTTTGATATCACTGCTGGAGGTACTACCTCATTTCGTAATACCGAACGGCTTACTCCAGTGTCCACAAGACAGTCAACATCCAAGCCCCATTAATCGGCATTAATGAATGCACAAGGTCCTGGTTAAAAATCTACCTTAATTGCCTGAATGGGAACAGGTTCTGACACTGGAATGAAAACTTCCTATTGTGTGTTCTGATGCCACTGGGGACACGGCTTCTTGGGCTCTGGACACTGTAGTTGCATGTGACCTCCTTTCCCACAATTATAACATGTTACTGGGGCTAGACAATCTCGTCTAACATGTCCTTTTTCCCCACAATTTAAGCAAGGCACAGAGGGATACACGTGAGACTGTTCCTCTCCCATCCCCATTCTTGTTGTTCAAACCCTCTCTGTCTGGGCCGTCTAGGGAGTTCTGTCAAAAGGATATAACTTAGAAACCGGCTTTGCAGTTACAGGCGTCAAAGTCACTACTGTTGGTGATGATGATGATGATGCAGGCATCAACTCCAAAGAAGCTGCTGTAGCTGCTGCATGTTCCTCATCCTCAACTTCAGAATAGAAATATATATTCTCACCATTCATCTGTACCATTCTTTCTACATAAGGATTTCCTTTCATCCCCTCACACACGTTTCCATGCTTCAACCTTCTCTCTCACCCTATTGCAGTCTATCCATTTCTCATTATCCTTACTAAACTGAACAAACTGAACAAACTAAACAACGTTTGTTCACAGCCCAATCACCAACCTCCTTTTTCACTATCTGAGCAGCAGTTCTTCCCCACTCTCCTCTGAGCAACCTCTCCATGCTCACTAACTCTTAGAGCCACATACACCCATGCCTACGGCTACATACCAGACAAAAGTCTCGGACCTCACTAGAGGCCCCCGCTGGACAAAGTCCCGGTACTTTCATTATTCCCCACCAGACACTGTCCCGGTAAGCAGACCCGCCAGACACTGTCTCGGTAAGCAGACCCACCAGACACTATCCCGGTAAGCAGACCCGCCAGACACTGTCCCGGTAAGCATACCTGCCAGACACTGTCCTGGTAAGCAGACCCGCCAGACACTGTCCCGGTAAGCAGACCCACCAGACACTGTCCTGGTAAGCACACAGAGGCAATGATCTATAGCTAACATATAGTAAAATTATACTTTAACTGTGCATATACACTACATCCTATAATATTACCATATCAATACTTACCGGTCCTTGCTCCCTGCTCCCATTCTCCCGCTATCTTCCTTCATATCTATTGTTCCGGGGGCTGTCTTGGATCATGGGCGAAGCTTCCTGGCATGATGGATGCTGCGGTGACATCAGGAAGCTCCGCCCATGCTCCAAGTTGGTCCTGGAATGAAAGATATGAAGGGAGCGACGACCAGTAAGTATGGTTATCATCAGTGTCCCCTGCACTACTTGTCTGTACCGACAGGATAGTGCAGGTGACACTGATGACAGATTTCCTATAAGTTCTCTTCACACTGTTTTCATGTTCAATGTACAGTACAGACCAAAAGTTTGGACACACCATCTAATTCAGAGTTTTCTTTATTTTCATGACTATGAAAATTGTAGATTCACATTGAAGGCATTAAAACTATGAATTAACACATGTGGAAATATATACATAACAAAAAAGTGTGAAACAACTGAAAATATGTCATATTCTAGGTTCTTCAAAGTAGCCACCTTTTGCTTTGTTTACTGCTTTGCACACTCTTGGCATTCTCTTGTTGAGATTCAAGAGATAGTCACCTGAAATGGTTTTCACTTCACAGGTGTGCTGTGTGGAGGAGGAGGTGTGATGGTGTGGGGTGCTTTGCTGGTGACACTGTTGGGGATTTATTAAAAATTGAAGGCATACTGAACCAGCATGGCTACCACAGCATCTTGTAGCGGCATGCTATTCCATCCGGTTTGCGTTTAGTTGGACCATCATTTATTTTTAAACAGGACAATGACCCCAAACACACCTACAGGCTGTGTAAGGGCTATTTCACCAAGAAGGAGAGTGATGGGGTGCTGCGCCAGATGATCTGGCCTCCACAGTCACCATACCTGAACCCAATCGAGATGGTTTGGGGTGAGCTGGACCGCAGAGTGAAGGCAAAAAGGGCCAACAAGTGCTAAGCATCTCTGGGAACTCCTTCAAGACTGTTGGAAGACCATTTCACGTGACTACCTCTTGAAGCTCACCAAGAGAATGCCAAGTGTGTGCAAAGCAGTAATCAAAGCAAAAGGTGGCTAGAACCTAGAATATGACATATTTTCACAATTTTTTGTTATGTATATAATTCCACATGTGTTAATTCATAGTGTTGATGCCTGCAGTATGAATCTACAATTTTCATAGTCATGAAAATAAAGAAAACTCTGAATTAGAAGGTGTGTCCATACTTTTGGTCTGTACTGTACATGGTGGCTTATGGTCGCTAATGTCAATTACATTTGGAGCCTTGTGTGGGACAGTTTCTTTAAATTCTTTTGTTTAATAGTTATGTCAGTTTAATGTTTTTTCCCATATCTAGGTGATGCACTAGAGCTTAATATATTAGCCTATGTTCACATTTGTATTTTGGCTTCTGTTTGTAACTGTTGGATCCTTCGCATAACACACATCATCAGCACCCAACAGACAACAATTACTTATTGGGGTCCATTACTTTCCCCTAAGGTGCATGTACTACTATTTTACCTGTCACATATGACTCAGATGTGAACAAAGCCTTACAATTATATACTGTACTTTTTGTATACTGCATACTTCTTAGTATTTTTTTATTATACATTTTATTTATATTTTAATATATGATGCAGATTGTGCAGCTAATCTACAGTGTATGGAAACATGACTGTAAAATGTAATAAATAAATATATGACTTTGACTTTCAGTTCCACAGGTATTGGAGCAACTAAAAATACATGCTTTGTTTGTTTTCTATACTTAACATACTTGTACATTTTACCTTTTATAGTACTGTATAAACATCTTTTCATTTGTCTTGTACTCCTGGAAAATGTATCTTCCTATTTACACTAAAATCAATCAGTGAGTTATAACTAGCTGAAGTTCCCCTACTGCTACACTAGAGGGCACTTTGTACACCACTGAATGAAAAAGATATTTTGTAGTCTAAAGGTTCTTCAGGTTGGTGATTATTTACTATCAGGAATACAGTGATATTATAAGATTTGTTTGACCTGTCATTATTATAATATTAGCACCTTAATTTGCATTGTGATGTATTATAGGGTGTACAACACCCATATTATATCTTGAAGAACCCCAATTTAATGTCTGTACTTTATATCTACATTTTTTTTGCTGCAGTCATAATTCTTATTTTGGACGTAATAAAAACATTTTATAATGCATTATTGCATATAAATGTGTAGAAACACTTGGAACGTGCAAGAAAATACTTGATTTACATAAATCATGTATAAAAAGTCCATAAAATGATTAAAAAAGGGGGAAAAACACGAAAAAAATGCTTCATAAAACAAATATGAGCACACAATAAAGTAATTCAAAAAACAATATTTTTTTTTTAGCAAAACAGAGGCTCTTGTAAAGATAAGTTTAACATCCCAATAGGTGTCGACTTGTATTGTTACCCAACGTTAGGTCAAACTCAGGAGCACAGTCTAAGCACACTCTTGGTTTTCACCCTTTTAGGGTATTAGGATGCAACCCAAAGAGGGGTACCTATATTGGTAGTTGCTAGCCAAAGGGACCAGAAAACCCTGTTGCCAAATGCCAGCAAAAACAAGCAGACCTGGTGTAGTACTGGCAGAGTCTAGTATAGGCAGTTGGGCTGTGACATGCAACACAAGTAGCGTAGTCAGGTTCAGGAAAAAGAGTCAAGATAGGTGGCACAGGTTCAGTGTTCAGGTAAAACACAAGGGTTAAAAAAGTACAGAAGGGTCAGACAGGAGAACAGGCACAGTTCAATAATAGAGTAACAGATAAGTATTCCTCCCTTATGGCACCTATTCTTGAGCACTGGCACCAGGAAGAAGACTGGGGAGGCCTGGAGCCAGAGACCATAGACATTGGGGGAGCAGTGGGAGGTAAGTCCAGTTTATCAATTTTTTAAAACTTTTTAACGCTTCCATTTTGGACAGGTAAAATAAAAAAATAATTGCATTCTGGAGTACTCCTTCCAGAGGACAGAGGCATAGATATTTTCCTCAAGTATCCTATGATCTCTCTTTAGAGCATAGTTTTCTAGTCCACTAGGAAATATCTATTTTCACGAACGCTCTTGCAAGTGAGGATGCTCTTGTACTCAAATTCAGACTCAGCTCCTGTAGGAACAAATGTTGAAGAGGAAGAAGGAAACTTGGAATATCTGTTCACATATAGGTTGAACTTTATAAACTCTGGACTTTTATCAACCTTATGAACTATGTAACTATGTAATAAGAGACTTCAGAAGTGGCACATGGAAAGATTTGGAAATCCTGAGGGAAAGATGAAGCTTTATCCAGCAGCCCCAGGAACTTGTAACAGGTTTTTTTTCATGCAGATATCTTTGGAAGAAGGACACATGTTGCATCCATCCCTCTCTTGGTTCCGGTAGATATTTGATCAGCTAGATAATGTCTGGCAAATGCTGTCTATGTGCTACATGTGAAGACAATCTCTCGTATTCTTCATATGAATGGGCTATGGGGTTGAGTGGCAAGACGGAAGCCTTTTCTAAGGCTAGGTTTCCACTTGATTTTTTTTTTTTTGCAAAAACGCCAATAAAATGTCCATTCTGCCGCATGGCAATTTTTTTTGTGAAAAAACGCTGCGGCTAGATGTTAGCTGCAAGTCAATAGGGAATTGCAAAATGCCATATCCACTTGACGTTTTTCAATTTGCCGTTTTTTTTTTAATCCTTTCAGCATTTTCAGCTATTTTTGGCTCCTTGGCAGTTTTTCAAAAACGACCTCTTGTTGAGTCTTTGATGTTTTTTCAAGGAAAATGTTGGTGTTTTCCTCCATGTCGGTTTTTATTCTTTTTTGGACTTTAGTGATCCAAAAAAGTGATGGAGATACCTTTTTTAATAAAATTTCGTAAGATACCATTAAAAAAATAAATTATAAAAAAGATAGTTGATGTGGCCCAGTATGGGATGGTGTTTCCCCGTACCTTTCTCCTGCCCTGTCAGGCAGAGTCCCTCCATGTCCACAGGGCATCCCTTACAGTGTAATCCCTATTATATATATGTTTGTATTACTAGTGTACTGTTTCTTTAAATATTATACCATGTGCTTGTTACCCAGGAGGCACTAGTGACCAGGTGACCACCCAAGTGACCTATGGGATTCTTGCTAAGCTCCCTTATAAAAACCAGGGGAGGGGCTGCAATCTTTCTCTTGGAGCTCTTAGCTCTCTTGGAGCTCTTAGCTCTTGTTGCTGAGGTCCAGTTCAGTCAAGACGTCTCAGAGTGTGTCTAGAGCATTGGAGGCCTAAAGTCTGCTGCCACAAAGTCAGCTCAAGTAAGCTCAAGGTCATCTTCGTGTCAATTGTCAAGTAAATCAAGTCAAGTCTTCTATATAGTCACCATGGTCTGCACTAAAGTGTCTCTACATACTGCTAGTCCCAGTAAGCCTGTCACTGGTCACCTCCTTGGGATCCTGGCTGTACTGCATAGACTGTATCACCTGTCTACCCTCAGTAAAGCTACCGTTGTCCGTAACTTGGCGTCAGTGTCTTCATTGCCCCCGTGCCTAGCCACCAGTGGTATTACCTTCAGGTGGTTAAGGCAAAACCACACCCTGGCGTCACGACAATAAGGGGTTAATAACATCTGCGCCCAGGGTTACAACAACTGCCCTGCATTGCACTCCACTATACCACAACTTTTGGCATCCTACGAACAAGGTACGGGTGTGCGCCATATGCCACAAGATCTCCCCCCTAGTCTGAACTGTGTCCAATGCTGTTTGCAAAAAACGCATGCCGATGTAACAGAAGTTTGCGCCAGAAAGTGTACAGGACTTTGTCATTCAGAAGTGTTTTACTAGTGGTGCTTGTGAAATAGAAGAGGAGGTGAAGGAAAGACTGTTGTTTGCTGCTGTCGAGGGTAAAGAGACGGTATCTGAAAGGGTTAAATTGGTCCGGTGTCTCCCACACCCGAGCGGTCGCAGCTCAACCCCGTCAGTCCCCAGCGGTGATGCCTCTTCAATGTTGCGAGGAGGAACCAAAGATCCGCCCTGTGTGGCACAGGGGAATACTTTACCGGTCGGACCAAAACGGGAAGTTCCCTGGGCGCAGCCATATTGGAGGTTCTGGCGGCTGCGTTCGGCTCTGCTGTCTACTACCCGGCATCTGCGGCAGCGCAGACTCTGCAAATTCATGCAGGCATCAGTATCCAGTCTCCAATGCCAGTAACTAGCCACGTTAACCCCCTAGTGCCCAACAGTATTTCTGGGTACCAGAGTGCTCCCCTCAGCCAAGACTAATCCGCTGCAGCACCTCAACCAGCATCTTAAAGTGACATCAATTCTTCTTAAAGTGACAGAGCACTCAATTCTTCTTAAAGTGGCAGAGCACTCAAAAAGTCTACAAGATGTCAGCACCTAGATCAACCAGGTGACAGTGCCCCTTCATCTCCAGCAGCTGGATCATCTGCTGCCCCAGAGGCTGGAATACTACCAGTCCTGCCTGCAGTCCAAATACACAACCTGGGTGTTCCAGAGTCAGCACCGGTATTCATGGGGAACCCTGTCCCCCCTACCTACAATGGAGACTCCTTCACCCTGAGGGATTTCAAAGAAAGGATCCAGAGTCTGTTTGCCTTTCACTCTTTCCCTCCTAATCAACAGAAGTAATTGCTCACAGAACACCTACAGGGATCAGCACTAGAGGAAGTCCGCACCTGGCCAGCTTCTGAGAAGGCAACTGTAGAGCAGACCTTTGAAGGCCTGTACCAGGTATTTGAGTCACATTCTCTGTCAGAGGTATGCCTCCGGCTGTATGAAAGGCGACAGAAACCAGGTGAAACTTTAAGAGCTTATGCCGTAGCCCTACAGAATGCCCTAGAGACTGCCCAAAAACTAGATGGTATAACTCCCAAGCAAGGCAACAAGGTGTTAATGGACAGATTGATCGCTGGGGCTCATAACAAGTGTGACAAAGCTCAGTTGAGTATGTTAGCAGTCCAAAACCCTAATTTGTCCTTCCCCACTTTTAGGAGACTGGCTATTCAAGTGATTGAGTCTGGGACTAAGTTAGAGGAAGTTTTAGGGGTGGTAGTTAGGCTCATGTCACCACCATCACCAGCCCCCACCCAGTATCATCTGCTTTGCCAGTCACCACAGCCTCTGACCTACAAAGTGTTAAGCAGGACATTGAACAGTTGACTAAGGCGGTGGAGAAGCGGGACCCGGAGAGCTTGGCGTTACAGCCCCCCCCTTAGGTCTCCCCCTCTTTTTGGAACCCCAGAATTTACGAATGAGTTCCTTGTCAAGGATATTAGCCTCGGGTTCCCAAGACCTCTCTTCGGGTCCACAATTCTCCCAATCCACAAGAATTTTACCTCAGACGGCCTTGAAGGCGAGGATCTCTTTCACTGAGAAGACATCAGAGGACCCAGTGACAGGAGCGGTGACCTTGGGGGAATAACGTTTAAGTATGAGAGGTTTGAGAAGGGAGACATGGAAAGAGTTAGGAATACGAAGAGAGGAAGGAAGATGGAGCTTGTAGGAGACAGAATGAATTTGATTTTTGATTTTAAAAGGTCCGAGGTAACGAGGACCCAGCTTGTAGCTAGGGACCCGGAACCGAATGTATTTGGCGGAGAGCCATATTTTGTCACCAGGGACAAAGACAGGAGGGGTTCTTCTCTTTTTATCCACATGTCTCTTCATGCGAGACGAGGCCAGTGAGAGCGACTTTAGAGTCTCCTTCCAGATAGCTGAGAAGTCCTGAGTTAATTCATCTACGGCAGGAACTCCAGATGAAGTGGGGATGGGGAGGGGGGGCAGTGGGTGACGGCCGTACACTACAAAAAATGGAGACTTAGAGGAAGACTCAGAATTCTTGAAATTGTACGAGAATTCAGCCCAGGGCAGCAGGTCCACCTAATCATCTTGACGGGAGGTAGTCACCAAGAATTTGGTTCACCCTCTCCACTTGTCCATTGGATTGAGGGTGAGAGGCGGACGAGAAATTTAATTTGATTTTTAATTGGGTGCAGAGTGGTCTACAAAATTTTGAGATAAATTGAATGCCTCTATCAGAGACGATATGTGTGGGAAGCCCATGGAGACGAAAAATCTGCAGAAAAAATTGCTTTGCCAACTGTGGCGCAGAAGGAAGGCCAGGAAGCGGGACAAAATGAGCCATTTTAGAAAAACGATCAATGACCACCCAAATGTCGGTGTTGCCATGAGATGAAGGAAAGTCTGTGAGGAAATCCATGGCTATGTGGGACCATGGCTGTTCAGGCACCGGCAGGGGGTGGAGAAGTCCTGCAGGCTTTTGGCGTGGAGTTTTATCCCGTGCACATACTGTACAGGCTCGTACAAAATCAGTCACATCTTTTTCCAGGGAAGACCACCAGTAGTGTCTGGAAATCAACTGTAAAGATTTTTTTATTCCGGCGTGACCAGCCATATGGGAGGAATGACCCCATTTGAGAGTCTGGAGGCAAAGACGTGGAGGAACATAGGTCTTTCTTGGAGGAACTGGCACCAGAGAAGAAGGAGCATGTCACGATGCCGGCTGGCAGGTAGTGGATCCTCTGTGCCAGAGAGGGATTGGCGTGGACCGTGCTAGTGGACCGGTTCTAAGCCACTACTGGTTTTCACCAGAGCCCGCCGCAAAGCGGGATGGTCTTGCTGCGGCGGTAGTGACCAGGTCGTATCCACTAGCAACGGTTCACCTCTCTGGCTGCTGAAGATAGGCGCGGTACAAGGGAGTAGGCAAAAGCAAGGTCGGACGTAGCAGAAGGTCGGGGCAGGCAGCAAGGATCGTAGTCAGGGGCAACGGCAGAAGGTCTGGAAACACAGGCAAGGAACACACAAGGAACGCTTTCACTGGCACTAAGGCAACAAGATCCGGCGAGGGAGTGAAGGGGAAGTGAGGTGATATAGGGAAGTGCACAGGTGTAAACACTAATTGGAACCACTGCGCCAATCAGCGGCGCAGTGGCCCTTTAAATCGCAGAGACCCGGCGCGCGCGCGCCCTAGGGAGCGGGGCCGCGCGCGCCGGGACAGAACAGACGGAGAGCGAGTCAGGTAGGGGAGCCGGGGTGCGCATCGCGAGCGGGCGCTACCCGCATCGCGAATCGCATCCCGGCTGGCAGCGGAATCGCAGCGCCCCGGGTCAGAGGACGTGACCGGAGCGCTGCCGCGGGGAGAGTGAAGCGAGCGCTCCGGGGAGGAGCGGGGACCCGGAGCGCTCGGCGTAACAGTACCCCCCCCCTTGGGTCTCCCCCTCTTCTTAGAGCCTGAGAACCTGAGGAGCAGACTTTTGTCTAGGATGTTGTCCTCAGGTTCCCAGGATCTCTCTTCAGGACCACAACCCTCCCAGTCCACTAAAAAAAAATTTCTCCCTCTGACCTTTTTGGCAGCTAAAATTTCTTTGACCGAGAAGATGTCCGAGGAGCCGGAAACAGGAGTGGGAGGAACAGACTTGGGAGAAAAACGGTTGAGGATGAGTGGTTTGAGAAGAGAGACGTGAAAGGCATTAGGGATACGAAGAGAGGGAGGAAGAAGAAGTTTATAAGAGACAGGATTAATTTGACACAAAATTTTGAAAGGACCAAGATAGCGTGGTCCCAACTTGTAGCTAGGGACACGGAAGCGGACATATTTAGCGGAGAGCCATACCTTGTCTCCAGGGGAAAAAACGGGGGGAGCTCTTCTTTTCTTATCCGCGAACTTCTTCATGCGTGATGAAGCCTGTAAGAGAGAATTTTGGGTCTCTCTCCATATGATGGAAAGGTCACGAGAAATTTCATCCACAGCGGGCAGACCAGAGGGCAAGGGAGTAGGGAGGGGGGGAAGAGGGTGACGGCCGTACACCACGAAAAATGGGGATTTGGAGGAAGACTCAGAGACCCTGAAGTTATACGAGAATTCGGCCCATGGGAGGAGATCTGCCCAGTCATCCTGGCGGGAGGAAACAAAATGTCGCAAATAATCACCCAAGATCTGGTTAATCCTTTCTACTTGTCCATTGGACTGGGGATGATATGCAGAAGAAAAATTTAATTTAATCTTGAGTTGTTTACAGAGAGCCCTCCAGAATTTAGACACGAATTGGACGCCTCTATCCGAGACAATCTGCGTAGGCAATCCGTGAAGACGAAAAATGTGTACAAAAAATTGTTTAGCCAACTGAGGCGCAGAAGGAAGACCAGGAAGAGGGATGAAATGTGCCATTTTGGAGAATCGATCAACGACCACCCAAATAACAGTGTTGCCACGGGAAGGGGGTAAATCAGTAATAAAATCCATACCAATCAGAGACCAAGGCTGTTCGGGGACAGGCAGAGGATGAAGAAAACCAGCGGGCTTCTGGCGAGGAGTCTTATCCCGGGCACAGATAGTGCAGGCTCGCACAAAGTCCACAACATCCGTCTCCAGAGTCGGCCACCAATAGAAGCGGGAGATGAGTTGCACAGATTTCTTGATACCCGCATGACCTGCGAGATGGGAGGAGTGACCCCATTTGAGGATTCCGAGGCGTTGGCGAGGAGAAACAAAGGTCTTTCCTGGAGGAGTCTGCCTGATGGAGGCAGGAGAAGTGGAGATCAGGCAGTCAGGTGGAATGATGTGTTGCGGAGAGAGTTCAACTTCTGAGGCATCCGAGGAACGAGAGAGAGCATCGGCCCTAATGTTCTTATCAGCAGGACGAAAGTGAATCTCAAAATTAAATCGGGCAAAGAACAGAGACCACCGGGCCTGGCGAGGATTCAGCCGTTGGGCAGACTGGAGGTAGGAGAGGTTCTTGTGGTCGGTGTAGATAATAACAGGAGAACTTGATCCCTCCAGCAGATGCCTCCATTCCTCAAGTGCTAATTTAATGGCTAGAAGCTCTCGATCCCCGATGGAGTAGTTCCTCTCCGCTGGAGAGAAGGTCCTAGAGAAAAAACCACAAGTGACAGCATGCCCGGAAGAATTTTTTTGTAGAAGAACAGCTCCAGCTCCCACTGAGGAGGCATCAACCTCCAATAGGAAGGGTTTGGAAGGGTCAGGTCTGGAGAGGACGGGAGCCGAAGAAAAGGCAGACTTGAGTCGTTTAAAGGCGTCTTCTGCTTGAGGAGGCCAGGACTTGGGATCAGCATTTTTTTTGGTTAAAGCCACGATAGGAGCCACAATGGTAGAAAAATGTGGAATAAATTGCCTGTAATAATTGGCGAACCCCAAAAAGCGTTGGATAGCACGGAGTCCGGAGGGGCGTGGCCAATCTAAGACGGCAGAGAGTTTGTCTGGATCCATCTGTAGTCCCTGGCCAGAGACCAAATATCCTAGAAAAGGAAGAGATTGGCATTCAAACAGACATTTCTCAATTTTGGCATAGAGTTGGTTGTCACGAAGTCTCTGAAGAACCATACGGACATGCTGGCGGTGTTCTTCTAGATTGGCAGAAAAAATTAGGATATCGTCCAGATATACAACAACACAGGAGTATAACAGATCACGAAAAATTTCATTGACAAAGTCTTGGAAGACGGCAGGGGCGTTGCACAGTCCAAAGGGCATGACCAGATACTCAAAGTGTCCATCTCTGGTGTTAAATGCCGTTTTCCACTCGTCCCCCTCTCTGATGCGGATGAGGTTATAGGCGCCTCTTAAGTCCAATTTAGTGAAGATGTGGGCACCTTGGAGGCGATCAAAGAGTTCAGAGATGAGGGGTAAGGGGTAGCGGTTCTTAACCGTGATTTTATTAAGACCGCGGTAGTCAATGCAAGGACGTAGGGAGCCATCCTTTTTGGACACAAAGAAAAATCCGGCTCCGGCAGGAGAGGAGGATTTACGGATAAAGCCCTTTTTTAGATTCTCCTGGACGTATTCGGACATGGCAAGAGTCTCTGGGGCAGAGAGAGGATAAATTCTGCCCCGGGGTGGAGTAGTGCCCGGGAGGAGGTCGATAGGGCAATCATAAGGCCTGTGAGGAGGTAGAGTCTCAGCTTGTTTTTTGCAGAAAACATCCGCGAAGTCCATATAGGCCTTAGGGAGACCGGTTACTGGAGGAACCACAGAGTTACGGCAAGGGTTACTGGGAACCGGTTTTAGACAGTTCTTGGAACAAGAGGACCCCCAACTCTTGATCTCCCCAGTGGACCAATCCAGGGTAGGGGAATGAAGTTGAAGCCAGGGAAGTCCAAGGAGAATTTCCGAGGTGCAATTGGGAAGGACCAAAAGTTCAATCCTCTCATGATGAGATCCGATGCTCATAAGAAGGGGCTCCGTGCGGAAACGTATGGTACAGTCCAATCTTTCATTATTTACACAATTGATGTAGAGGGGTCTGGCGAGACTGGTCACCGGGATGTTGAACCTGTTGACGAGAGAGGCCAAAATAAAATTTCCTGCAGATCCAGAGTCCAAGAAGGCCACTGTAGAGAAGGAGAAGGCAGAGGCAGACATCCGCACAGGCACAGTAAGACGTGGAGAAGCTGAGTAGACATCAAGGACTGTCTCACCTTTGTGCGGAGTCAGCGTACGTCTTTCCAGGCGGGGAGGACGGATAGGACAATCTCTCAGGAAGTGTTCGGTACTAGCACAGTACAGGCAGAGGTTCTCCATACGGCGTCGTGTCCTCTCTTGAGGTGTCAGGCGAGACCGGTCGACCTGCATAGCCTCCACGGCGGGAGGCACAGGAACAGATTGCAGGGGACCAGAGGAGAGAGGAGCCGAGGAGGAGAAACGCCTCGTGCGAACAGAGTCCATATCTTGGCGGAGTTCCTGACGCCTTTCGGAAAAACGCATGTCAATGCGAGTGGCTAGGTGAATAAGTTCATGTAGATTAGCAGGAATTTCTCGTGCGGCCAGAACATCTTTAATGTTGCTGGATAGGCCTTTTTTGAAGGTCGCGCAGAGGGCCTCATTATTCCAGGACAATTCTGAAGCAAGAGTACGGAATTGTACGGCATACTCGCCAACGGAAGAATTACCCTGGACCAGGTTCAACAGGGCAGTCTCAGCAGAAGAGGCTCGGGCAGGTTCCTCAAAGACACTTCGGATTTCCGAGAAGAAGGAGTGTACAGAGGCAGTGACGGGGTCATTGCGGTCCCAGAGCGGTGTGGCCCATGACAGGGCTTTTCCGGACAGAAGGCTGACTACGAAAGCCACCTTAGACCTTTCAGTGGGAAACAGGTCCGACATCATCTCCAGATGCAGGGAACATTGGGAAAGAAAGCCACGGCAAAACTTAGAGTCCCCATCAAATTTATCCGGCAAGGATAAGCGTATCCCAGGAGCGGCCACTCGCTGCGGAGGAGGTGCAGGAGCTGGCGGAGGAGATGACTGCTGAAGCTGTGGTAGTAACTGTTGTAGCATAACGGTCAGTTGAGACAGCTGTTGGCCTTGTTGCGCTATCTGTTGTGACTGCTGGGCGACCACCGTGGTGAGGTCAGCGACAACTGGCAGAGGAACTTCAGCGGGATCCATGGCCGGATCTACTGTCACGATGCCGGCTGGCAGGTAGTGGATCCTCTGTGCCAGAGAGGGATTGGCGTGGACCGTGCTAGTGGACCGGTTCTAAGCCACTACTGGTTTTCACCAGAGCCCGCCGCAAAGCGGGATGGTCTTGCTGCGGCGGTAGTGACCAGGTCGTATCCACTAGCAACGGCTCACCTCTCTGGCTGCTGAAGATAGGCGCGGTACAAGGGAGTAGGCAAAAGCAAGGTCGGACGTAGCAGAAGGTCGGGGCAGGCAGCAAGGATCGTAGTCAGGGGCAACGGCAGAAGGTCTGGAAACACAGGAAAGGAACACACAAGGAACGCTTTCACTGGCACTAAGGCAACAAGATCCGGCGAGGGAGTGAAGGGAAAGTGAGGTGATATAGGGAAGTGCACAGGTGTAAACACTAATTGGAACCACTGCGCCAATCAGCGGCGCAGTGGCCCTTTAAATCGCAGAGACCCGGCGCGCGCGCGCCCTAGGGAGCGGGGCCGCGCGCGCCGGGACAGAACAGACGGAGAGCGAGTCAGGTAGGGGAGCCGGGGTGCGCATCGCGAATCGCATCCCGGCTGGCAGCGGAATCGCAGCGCCCCGGGTCAGAGGACGTGACCGGAGCGCTGCCGCGGGGAGAGTGAAGCGAGCGCTCCGGGGAGGAGCGGGGACCCGGAGCGCTCGGCGTAACAGAGCAGAAGAGATCAGGTACTCAGGTGGTATGATGTGCTGAGGAAGGGTCTCTGCCTCAGAAGCATCGGTGGAACGTGATAAGGCATCAGCCCTGATATTCTTGCTAGAAGGACGAAAATGAATTTGAAAATTGAAGCGGGCAAAGTACAACGACCACCTGGCCTGGCGAGGATTTAAACGCTGGGCGGACTGAAGATAGGACAGATTTTTATGGTCAGTGTAGATAGTGATAGGGTGAAGGGACCCTTCAGGAGATGTCTCCACTCTTCAAGTGCCAACTTGATGGCCAACAGCTCACGGTCTCCTATGGAATAGTTTTTTTCAGGAGGAGAAAAAGTTTTGGAGAAAAAACCGCAAGTGACGTTTTTTCCTTTGGCAGTTTTTGGAAGAAGGAGGCGGCTACTGAGGAGGCGTCAACTTCAAGGAAGAAAGGCTTCAGTGTATCTGGCCTAGACAATACTGGTGCAGAAGAGAAGGCGGACTTAAGGTGAGTAAAAGCTTCATCCGCTTGGAAAGACAAGGACCTCAGATTTGCGTTTTTCTTCGTCAGTGCCACAGTAGGAGCAGCGATGGTGGAGAAGTGGGGAATGAACTGACGATAGTAATTGGCGAATCCGAGGAAGCGTTGGATAGCATGAAATCCAGAGGGGCGAGGTCAATCCAAAACCGCAGAGAGCTTGTCAGGATCCATTTGAAGACCCTGTCCAGAGACCAGGTATCCCAGGAAAGGAAGACAGCTGCGTTCAAAAAGGCATTTTTCTAATTTGGCGTAAAGGTGGTTTACCCGAAGGCGCTGGAGCACTTGCCGAACATGGAGCCGGTGTTCCTCAAGGTTGGAGGAAAAAATTAAGATGTCATCTAGATAGACAACTACACAGGTATACAGTAAGTCCCAAAAGATTTCGTTGACAAAATCTTGAAAGACTGCAGGGGCATTGCAAAGTCCAAATGGCATGACGAGATATTCGAAGTGGCCATCTCTGGTGTTAAAAGCGGTTTTCCACTCATCACCTTCACGAATTCTAATGAGATTATAGGCGCCCCTGAGGTCAAGCTTTGTAAAAACGTTTGCTCCGCGAAGTCGGTCGAAGAGCTCAGAGATGAGAGGCAGAGGGTAACGGTTCTTTACTGTAATTCTATTGAGGCCACGATAGTCAATGCAGGGGCGTAGTGAGCCATCCTTCTTGGCCCACGAAGAAGAACCCCGCTCCGGCTGGCGAAGAAGACTTCCTAATGAAACCTCTCTCAAGATTTTCCTGAATGTATTCAGACATGGCCTTGGTCTCTGGAGCAGAGAGAGGATAAATTCTGCCACGGGGCAGTGTGGTACCAGGGAGCAAGTCAATAAGACAGTCGTAGGGTCTATATGGTGGCAAGCCCTCCGCTTGTTTTTTTACTAAAGACGTCAGCAAAGTCCTGGTAGGCCTTGGGAAGACCAGGCAAAGGAGTAGCGACGGGGACTTGGCTGATTGGTACAGACTTAAAGAGGTACTCCGGGGAACTAAATCCATAGCCCATTCTTTCCCTCTCAACAACCTATGCATTTGTCTAAATATAATTCATTAGCTATATACAACAGTTTTACTCTTTCAGCTGTCACTTACATGCAGGGAGTGTGAGAAAAATTCATTTTTTAGATCCACGTTGTCTCCTCAGTGAGAGCAGCCCCTCCCATCAAGACAACATCACCTGATCTATGTCTGATTTCTGATTGGGCTAGAGCTCTGGCTGTACAGCTACACCTCCCCTCCCCCTCCCCTCCCTGTGTGAGAAGCTTGTGAGAGAAAACATTTTTAGTCACAACTGAGCACATAGCTGCAGTTTTTCTCTTGAATATGCTGCCATTCAGAACACACAAATATTTATAGCAGGAGGAGTTATAGAAGAAAAGACATGTTCAGTGGCCCAGATTTATCAAACTGTGAAAAAGGGGAGAGATTTCCCCGTATGCAGCCAATCACAGCTCAGCTTTTACTTTACCTCAGCTTGTTAGCTGGTTGCTGTGGGAAAATCCCTCCACTTTTTCTCTCACACAGTTTGATAAATCTCCCCCAG
The DNA here is from genome assembly GCF_029499605.1 of Hyla sarda. Taxonomy (NCBI): domain Eukaryota; kingdom Metazoa; phylum Chordata; class Amphibia; order Anura; family Hylidae; genus Hyla; species Hyla sarda. The sequence goes on along the minus strand of NC_079190.1, from coordinate 400,099,475 downwards.
TGTGTGTGTGTGTTTGATCTGCAGTGTCTGCACACAGATAGTGAAAGCAGTTGGCTGGCAGCCATTATACAGAGCTGAATTCTGGGAGTTGTAGTCTGTGCTGCAGATAAGGAAAAAAAGTATTTAGGAGACATTAGGGGCCAAAGGAACTGCCAAAATCACATGAATAACTATAGGGGACACAGAACAGGTATTGTGATGGCTTTGGGGCATTTTTATTTTTCTTAACTTCCCCGGAGTACCCCTTTAAGGCAATGTTTGTGGCAGGAAGCACCCCAGGACTTAATGTCCCCAGTGGTCCAGTCGAGGGTAGGGGTGTGTCGCTGGAGCCAGGGCAAGCCAAGCAGAATGTCCGAGGTACAATTCGGCAAAACAAAGAATTCAATTTTTTCTTGATGGAGTGCTCCAACAGTCATGAGCAAGGGTCCAGATTCTCTCCATTTACAGATGAGATGAAGAAGGGTTTGAAGAGACGGGTAACTGGAATGTGAAATCTGTTGATGAATGAGGCTTCAATAAAGTTTCCTGCAGAACCAGAGTCCAGGAAGGCCACCGCAGAGAAGGAGGAGTTAGCGGATGGAGAAATCCGCACCGGAATAGTCAGGCGTGGAGAGGAGGAATTCACACCTAGTAACGCCTCTCCCACGTTAACTAGGTGCATACGTTTCCACTGACACGGAGGGCGAATGGGACAGTCTTTAAGGAAATGTTCAGTACTGGCACAGTACAAGCACAGATTTCCATTTCTGCTGCGAATCCTCTCTTCTTGGGTCAGACGAGACCGGTCAACTTGCATAGCCTCCTCGGCGGGAGGCACAGGGGTAGGTTGCAGAGGACTCGGGAAGAGAGGTCCCAGGGGAGGAAACCGTCTGGTGTGAAAAAGATCCTTTTCTTGGCGGAGCTCCTGGCGTCTTTCCATGAAACGCATATCTATGCGGGTGGCCAACTGGATGAGTTCAGGCAAGGTAGCAGGAATTTCTCGTGCGGCCAGAACATCTTTGATGTGGCTGGATAAACCTTTCTTGAAGGTCACGCAGAGAGCCTCATTGTTCCAAGCTAGCTCAGAGGCGAGGGTGCGGAACTGAATAGCATATTCGCCCACTGAAGAACTCCCTTATACGGGATTCAGAAGATCCATCTCGGCAGAGGAAGCAGAGCTGGCTCCTCAAAGACGCTGTGTACTTCGGAAAAGAAGGACTGGACTGAAGCAGTGGCAGGATCGTTGCGGTCCCACAGCGGTGTGGCCCAGGACAAGGCCTTTCCAGATAACAAACTGACCACGAAAGCCACCTTCTGTGGGGAACTGATCCGACATCAATTCAAGGTGCAGGGAACATTGGGACAGGAATCACCGGCACATCTTAGAGTCCCCATCAAATTTCTCTGGAAGAGACAAGCGGACTCTAGGGGTGGTTGCAGCTACTCGGAGTGGAGGAGAAGCTGGAGCTGGCGGAGGAGATGGTTGACGCTGGGCAGGCAGAAGCTGTTGGAACATGGCGGTCAACTGCTTCAGCTGTTGTCCTTGTTGGGCGATCTGCTGGGACTGCTCGGCAACAACGGTAGTCAGATCAGCAAGACTCGGCACCTCAGCAGGATTCGTGGCCGGATCTACTGTCAGGATCCGGACTGGCGGCTGGTGAGGACACAGGGGAATCGGTTCTAAGTAGTTACTGGTGTTCACCAGAGCCCGCCGCATAGCGGGATGGACTTGCTGTGGCGGTAACTATCAGGTCGTGTTCCTCAGTAGTGACTCGACCTCTCTGGCAGCTAAGACTGGCGTGCTACACAAGCACTAGACAGAGGTGAGGTCGGACGTAGTAGAAGGTCAGGGCTGGCGGCAAGGTTCGTAGTCAGGGGCAACAGCAGAAGGTCTGGATACATAGGCTAGGGAACACACTATAACGCTTTCTCAGGGCACAAGGCAACAAGATCCGGCAGGGAAAGGAAGGAAAAGTGTTTTTTTTTATAGTGTAGGGAGTGCTTGGAACTAATTGGGCCAGGCACCAATTAATGGTGCACTGGCCCTTTAAATCTGAGAGACCCAGCATGCGCGCGCCCTAGAGAGCGGGGCCACGCGCGCCGGGACTGAGCAGGAGAGACACAGAGAGACACAGAGCAGCGCTCCCGCCGAGAGACACAGAGCAGCGCTCCCGGTCAGCGAGTCTGACCGGGGCGCTGCAAGCAGGAGTGTAATGCTGCGTGCGCTCCGGGGGAGAAGTGGGACCTGGAGCGCTCGGCGTTACACAGGGCAGGGAGTGATTGTAACTAATGTGTCAGATAAGGGGTCTGCTGAGATTATAATGGGGATGAACACCATGAAAAACTGTTTTGCTGAAATAGTAGATTCCTTGCATGCCTCTCTCCCCTACATGTCCCCTTCAGGCCAGCGGGCTGCGCAGCACCACTTGAAAGTTCTACAGGCGGAGCAGAAGTTTGCTAACAAGCAAGGTGGAATCTGCAGAGTGCGAGTGCAAAACATCAGGTCGGTGACTTTGCAACCCAACACAGAGACCATCATCTGGTGCTGTGCACATCCTGGAGTAAAAAACAAGGACTATCAAGCCCTGCTGGAGCCTATGCAACTGGACGATCATCCTCTTGTCCGAACTGTGAGAAGCCTTGTCACAGTTACCAACGGGAGAGTCCCAGTCCAGTTAGTCAATCTGTCTGATGCTGCTACTGTGTTACCTAAATACACCCCAGTCGCCCAGCTGTATCTCATAGAGTCAAGGTACATCCTAACAGAACGCAAGGTGGCTCGACAGCGTGCAGTCCAAGTGGCTGAAGGATCCGGTACGAGTTTTCCTAAGCCCTGGTGGTCTCAACTCCAAGAAGGGAGACAATAATACCCCAAGTCGTCAACGTCGCCAAAAGGTACCACAAGGCTTTTAGTAAACACCCTACAGACTTTGGACATGTGTCCATGATCCAACATAGAATCCTCACCGGCGACTGCCCACCTATTAAGGAAAGGCACCTGTCACGATGCCGGCTGGCAGGTAGTGGATCCTCTGTGCCAGAGAGGGATTGGCGTGGACCGTGCTAGTGGATCGGTTCTAAGTCACTACTGGTTTTCACCAGAGCCCGCCGCAAAGCGGGATGGTCTTGCTGCGGCGGTAGTGACCAGGTCGTATCCACTAGCAACGGCTCAACCTCTCTGGCTGCTGAAGATAGGCGCGGTACAAGGGAGTAGACAGAAGCAAGGTCGGACGTAGCAGAAGGTCGGGGCAGGCAGCAAGGATCGTAGTCAGGGGCAACGGCAGGAGGTCTGGAACACAGGCTAGGAACACACAAGGAAACGCTTTCACTGGCACGATGGCAACAAGATCCGGCGAGGGAGTGAAGGGGAAGTGAGGTGATATAGGGAAGTGCACAGGTGATAACACTAATTGGAACCACTGCGCCAATCAGCGGCGCAGTGGCCCTTTAAATCGCAAAGACCCGGCGCGCGCGCGCCCTAGGGAGCGGGGCCGCGCGCGCCGGGACAGGACTGACGGAGAGCGAGTCAGGTACGGGAGCCGGGGTGCGCATCGCGAGCGGGCGCTACCCGCATCGCGAATCGCATCCCGGCTGGAGGCGGTATCGCAGCGCCCCGGGTCAGTGGAACTGACCGGAGCGCTGCAGTGAGGAGAGTGTAGCGAGCGCTCCGGGGAGGAGCGGGGACCCGGAGCGCTCGGCGTAACAGTACCCCCCCCCTTGGGTCTCCCCCTCTTCTTGGAGCCTGAGAACCTGAGGACCAGACTTTTGTCCAGGATATTGTCCTCAGGTTCCCAGGACCTCTCTTCTGGACCACAACCCTCCCAATCCACTAAAAAGAAGGTTTTCCCTCTGACCTTTTTTGATGCTAAAATCTCTTTGACGGAGAAGATGTCCGAGGAGCCGGAGACAGGAGTGGGAGGAACAGATTTGGGAGAGAAACGGTTAATGATAAGTGGTTTAAGAAGAGAAACGTGAAAGGCATTAGGAATACGAAGAGAAGGAGGAAGAAGAAGTTTGTAAGAGACAGGATTAATCTGGCGCAAAATTTTGAAAGGACCAAGATAGCGTGGTCCCAACTTATAGCTAGGGACACGGAAGCGGACATATTTAGCGGAGAGCCATACCTTGTCTCCAGGGGAAAAAATGGGAGGAGCTCTTCTTTTCTTATCCGCGAATCTCTTCATGCGTGAAGAAGCCTGTAAGAGAGAATTTTGGGTCTCTCTCCATATGATGGAAAGATCACGAGAAATTTCATCCACAGCGGGCAGACCAGAGGGCAAGGGGGTAGGGAGGGGAGGAAGGGGGTGACGGCCGTACACCACGAAAAATGGGGATTTGGAGGAAGATTCAGAGACTCTGAAATTATACGAGAATTCGGCCCAAGGTAGAAGATCTGCCCAGTCATCCTGGCGGGAGGAAACAAAATGTCGTAAATAATCACCCAAGACCTGGTTAATTCTTTCTACTTGTCCATTGGATTGAGGATGATATGCAGAAGAAAAATTTAATTTAATCTTGAGTTGTTTACAGAGAGCCCTCCAGAATTTAGACACGAATTGGACGCCTCTATCCGAGACGATCTGCGTAGGCAACCCGTGAAGACGAAAAATGTGTACAAAAAATTGTTTAGCCAACTGAGGCGCTGAAGGAAGACCAGGAAGAGGGATGAAATGTGCCATTTTGGAGAATCGATCAACGACCACCCAAATAACAGTGTTGCCATGGGATGGGGGTAAGTCAGTAATAAAATCCATACCAATCAGAGACCAAGGCTGTTCGGGGACAGGCAGAGGATGAAGAAAACCAGCGGGCTTCTGGCGAGGAGTCTTATCCCGGGCACAGATAGTGCAGGCTCGCACAAAGTCCACCACATCAGTCTCTAGAGTCGGCCACCAATAGAAGCGAGAGATGAGTTGCACAGATTTCTTGATGCCCGCATGACCTGCGAGATGGGAGGAGTGACCCCATTTGAGGATTCCGAGGCGTTGGCGTGGAGAAACAAAGGTCTTTCCTGGAGGAGTTTGCCTGATGGAGGCTGGAGAAGTGGAAATCAGGCAGTCAGGAGGAATGATGTGTTGAGGAGAGAGTTCAACTTCAGAAGCATCTGAGGAACGAGAGAGAGCATCGGCCCTAATGTTCTTATCGGCAGGCCGAAAGTGAATTTCAAAATTAAATCGGGCAAAGAACAGAGACCACCTGGCCTGACGAGGATTCAGCCGTTGGGCAGACTGGAGGTAGGAGAGGTTTTTGTGATCGGTGTAAATAATAACTGGAAATCTTGATCCCTCCAGCAGATGCCTCCATTCCTCAAGTGCTAATTTAATGGCTAGAAGCTCTCGATCCCCGATGGAGTAGTTCCTCTCCGCCGGAGAGAAGGTCCTAGAAGAAAAACCACAAGTAATAGCATGCCCGGAAGAGTTTTTTTGTAGAAGGACAGCTCCAGCTCCCACTGAGGAGGCATCAACCTCCAATAGGAAGGGTTTAGATGGGTCAGGTCTGGAGAGCACGGGAGCCGAAGAAAAGGCAGACTTGAGCCGTTTAAAGGCGTCTTCCGCTTGAGGAGGCCAAGACTTGGGATCGGCATTTTTTTTGGTTAAAGCCACAATAGGAGCCACAACGGTAGAAAAATGTGGAATAAATTGCCTGTAATAATTGGCGAACCCCAAAAAACGTTGGATGGCACGGAGTCCGGAGGGGCGTGGCCAATCTAAGACGGCAGAGAGTTTGTCTGGACCCATTTGTAGTCCCTGGCCAGAGACCAAGTATCCTAGGAAAGGAAGAGATTGGCATTCAAACAGACATTTCTCTATTTTGGCATAGAGTTGATTGTCACGAAGTCTCTGAAGAACCATACGGACATGCTGGCGGTGTTCTTCTAGATTGGCAGAAAAAATCAGGATATCGTCCAGATATACAACAACACAGGAGTATAGGAGATCACGAAAAATTTCATTAACAAAGTCTTGGAAGACGGCAGGGGCGTTGCACAGGCCAAAGGGCATGACCAGATACTCAAAGTGTCCATCTCTGGTGTTAAATGCCGTTTTCCATTCATCCCCCTCTCTGATGCGGATGAGATTATAAGCACCTCTTAAGTCCAGTTTGGTAAAAATGTGGGCACCTTGGAGGCGATCAAAGAGTTCAGAGATGAGGGGTAGGGGGTAGCGGTTCTTAACCGTGATTTTATTAAGACCGCGGTAGTCAATGCAAGGACGTAGAGAGCCATCTTTTTTGGACACAAAGAAAAATCCGGCTCCGGCAGGAGAGGAGGATTTACGGATAAAGCCCTTTTTTAAATTCTCCTGGACGTATTCAGACATGGCAAGAGTCTCTGGGACGGACAGAGGATAGATTCTGCCCCGGGGTGGAGTAGTGCCCGGGAGGAGGTCAATAGGACAATCATAAGGCCTGTGAGGAGGTAGAGTTTCAGCTTGTTTTTTGCAAAAAACGTCCGCAAAGTCCATATAGGCCTTAGGGAGACCGGTTACAGGAGGAACCACAGAGTCACGGCAAGGGTTACTGGGAACCGGTTTTAGGCAGTCCTTGGAACAAGAGGGCCCCCAACTCCTGATCTCCCCAGTGGACCAATCCAGGGTTGGGGAATGAAGTTGAAGCCAGGGAAGTCCAAGGAGAATTTCAGAAGTGCAATTGGGGAGGACCAAAAGTTCAATCCTCTCGTGATGAGATCCGATGCACATTAGAAGGGGCTCCGTGCGGAAACGTATGGTACAGTCCAATCTTTCATTGTTTACACAATTGATGTAGAGGGGTCTGGCGAGACTGGTCACCGGGATGTTGAACCTGTTGACGAGAGAGGCCAAAATAAAATTTCCTGCAGATCCGGAGTCCAAGAAGGCCACAGCAGAGAAGGAGAAGGCAGAGGCAGACATCCGCACAGGCACAGTAAGACGTGGAGAAGCAGAGTAGACATCAAGGACTGTCTCACCTTTGTGCGGAGTCAGCGTACGTCTTTCCAGGCGGGGAGGACGGATAGGACAATCCTTCAGGAAGTGTTCGGTACTAGCACAGTACAGGCAGAGATTCTCCATGCGGCGTCGTGTCCTCTCTTGAGGTGTCAGGCGAGACCGGTCGACCTGCATAGCCTCCACGGCGGGAGGCACAGGAACAGATTGCAGGGGACCAGAGGAGAGAGGAGCCGGGGAGAAGAAACGCCTCGTGCGAACAGAGTCCATATCCTGGCGGAGCTCCTGACGCCTTTCGGAAAAACGCATGTCAATGCGAGTGGCTAGGTGAATGAGTTCATGTAGATTAGCAGGGATTTCTCGTGCGGCCAGAACATCTTTAATGTTGCTGGATAGGCCTTTTTTAAAGGTCGCGCAGAGTGCCTCATTATTCCAGGATAATTCTGAAGCAAGAGTACGGAATTGTACGGCATACTCGCCAACGGAAGAATTACCCTGGACCAGGTTCAACAGGGCAGTCTCAGCAGAAGAGGCTCGGGCAGGTTCCTCAAAGACACTTCGAATTTCCGAGAAGAAGGAGTGTACAGAGGCAGTGACGGGGTCATTGCGGTCCCAGAGCGGTGTGGCCCAAGACAGGGCTTTTCCAGACAGAAGGCTGACTACGAAAGCCACCTTAGACCTTTCAGTGGGGAACTGGTCCGACATCATCTCCAAGTGCAATGAACATTGGGAAAGAAAGCCACGGCAAAACTTAGAGTCCCCATCAAATTTATCCGGCAAGGATAGTCGTAGTCCAGAAGCGGCCACTCGCTGCGGAGGAGGTGCAGGAGCTGGCGGAGGAGATGATTGCTGGAGCTGTGGTAGTAACTGTTGTAGCATAACAGTCAGTTGAGACAGCTGTTGGCCTTGTTGCGCTATCTGTTGTGACTGCTGGGCGACCACCGTGGTGAGGTCAGCGACAACTGGCAGAGGAACTTCAGCGGGATCCATGGCCGGATCTACTGTCACGATGCCGGCTGGCAGGTAGTGGATCCTCTGTGCCAGAGAGGGATTGGCGTGGACCGTGCTAGTGGATCGGTTCTAAGTCACTACTGGTTTTCACCAGAGCCCGCCGCAAAGCGGGATGGTCTTGCTGCGGCGGTAGTGACCAGGTCGTATCCACTAGCAACGGCTCAACCTCTCTGGCTGCTGAAGATAGGCGCGGTACAAGGGAGTAGACAGAAGCAAGGTCGGACGTAGCAGAAGGTCGGGGCAGGCAGCAAGGATCGTAGTCAGGGGCAACGGCAGGAGGTCTGGAACACAGGCTAGGAACACACAAGGAAACGCTTTCACTGGCACGATGGCAACAAGATCCGGCGAGGGAGTGAAGGGGAAGTGAGGTGATATAGGGAAGTGCACAGGTGATAACACTAATTGGAACCACTGCGCCAATCAGCGGCGCAGTGGCCCTTTAAATCGCAAAGACCCGGCGCGCGCGCGCCCTAGGGAGCGGGGCCGCGCGCGCCGGGACAGGACTGACGGAGAGCGAGTCAGGTACGGGAGCCGGGGTGCGCATCGCGAGCGGGCGCTACCCGCATCGCGAATCGCATCCCGGCTGGAGGCGGTATCGCAGCGCCCCGGGTCAGTGGAACTGACCGGAGCGCTGCAGTGAGGAGAGTGTAGCGAGCGCTCCGGGGAGGAGCGGGGACCCGGAGCGCTCGGCGTAACAGCACCATCCGGTCGCGCCAGGCATGTATCAGACTGTCAAGAAGATGCTGGCCGACATGAAAGAGGCGGATGTCATTCAAGAATTCAGAGTCCCTGTGCGGCGCCCCTTGTTCTGATCAAGAAAAAAGACAGAACTATCCGCTTTTGTGTTGACTACAGGAAGTTGAATAATGTCACACATAAGGTCGCTTATCCTCTACCCAGAATCGAAGAGTTACTCACAGCCCTTGGGTCGGCTGCTTACATCTCCATCCTGGACTAAACCAGCAGATATTGGCAGGTGTCTATGGCCGTGGAGGACCGAGAAAAGACTGCCTTTGTGACACCCATGGGACTGTTCGAGTTTAAAAGTATGCCATTTGGGCAATGTAATGCCCCTGCTACATTCCAGCATCTGATGGAATGGTGTCGGGGCCATCTAAATTTTCAAAGTGTCCTATTGTACCTGGGCAATGTCATCGTGTATTCCAAGTCCTACCAAGAGCACTTCAGTCATCTGTCAAACGTCTTCCAAGTCCTGATCAAACATGAGTTGAAGATTAAGCCGTCGAAGTGTCATTTGCTTAATCCCCAGGTACACTACCTAGGTCATGTTGTCAGTGCCGAGGGAGTCCAGCCCAATCCTGAAATGGTGGAGGTTGTCAAGAACTGGCCTACCCCACGGTGAAAGATGTCAGAAGCTTCCTGGGATTTGCCGGCTACTACCGCCGCTTCATTCCCCACTTCGCCCAGGTTGCAGAACCCCTCAAAGCTCTCCTGCGGGGTACAGCGAAGGAGAACTACAGTGGAAGAACAACAATCTACATAAATATGACCACAATTACAAAAAATATGCTATCTCCCAAAATGGGGGGTGCAAACAGAAATTAAAAAACCTACAGCACTAGAAAAAAAAACTTGAATGTATCAATATACAATAATAAGTAATCTACACAGTGGTATGAGAAAGTACAAATTTTATTATTTAATTGATTGTACAGAACAGCCCATTAGTTCCCAACCCATAAAATACATATAATACACAAGACAGGTTAAAAACAAGCAGTGGGGGAACACCATTCAGTCATCATGTAAATGGATACAATAGTGCAAATCATAAGGAATTGGATATCTATATACCTATCCAATAAGGAATTGGATATCTATATAAATATCTATATTTTCCCCACTAGGGGTATCTCTACATAGCTATATGCATATAAAGAGACCTGATAACCCAATATATAGGTGCCAAATGGCTACTGGTCACTCTGAGAATAGTACTATATAATACAGCTATGACACTGCTGCCCCAATTCCACAATAAGGTAGTCTTGTTATAAGATAGTACCAACCTAGGATGTCACAAATGTATGCTCCGGTGTTCCCCCACCTCACACTCCTAGTAGTAATCCTCTGTATAATGTATAGATGCAGTGGCCGCTCTCCTATGGTCCACTGCACTGACGTATATATACACATTCTGATTTCTCACAGAGAGCTGTGATTGGCTGGAACCATCTGGCCAATCACAGCTGTCTGCGGGAAATATGAATATGTGTATATATATATACGTCAGTGCAGGGGACCATAGAAGAGCGGCCGCATCTATACATTATACAAGAGGATCGCAACGAACCTCTTGGCGATCTATCAATAAGTACAGGTAACTACTACTCCCATCATGGAACAGTGTGTTCCATGCTGGGAGTAGAAGTACTACCTAAAAAATGTAAAAAAAAAAAAGTGAAAAACACACACACACTACATTTTTATTATTGTCGGCTACATTTTTAGTGCTTTACCCGCATACATAAATTGATCCCTGTTTCAAAATTAATAAGCATTTCGTCATAAAAAAGATACATTTCGTTAGATACTATTTTTTCCATCACTACTGTATCTTTTTTATTATTATTTTTTTATGGTACCCTACGAAATTTTTATAAAAAAGGTATCTCCATAATTTTTTTGGATCGCTAAAGTCCAAAAAAGAATAAAAACCACCTGTAAAAACGCAAAATTGTATATCAACATGGCGTTTTTCTTGGTGTTTTTGCTCTCCCATAGACTTCTATGGGAGAAAAACGCCACGGTTTCAGGGCAAAAAACACCAAAGGTTTTGTCGGGCGATTTGAAAATCCAGCCTCTGAGCCCAAAATTGCTGAAAAACGCCAAAAGGATAAGGCTAAGCCCCGGCTTAGTAATGGATTCCGTCAATAAGACGGCTTCCACTACTAAGCCTGAAAATGTAATAAAAATAAAAAAACACGACACATCAGAAAAATTATTTTATTTTAAAAAGCACTCCCCCACAGCCCTCATTAGCCATTTTATTAAAAGAAAAAAAATCCAGTTAATCCGCTGGGGAGAGCCCCTATAAGCGCCTATAATGCAATGTCTTCCCAAACAGAGAGCCTCCAATTGTTGCAAAACTACAACTCCCATCATGCCTAGACAGCCTTTGGCTGTCTGGGCATGCTGGGAGTTGTAGTTTAGCAACAGCTGGAGTCTCTCTGTCTGGGAAGACACTGCCTTAAGGGTCTGTTCACATTTTACAATCTGAACAGAGCCTCAGACTTACCAGCCTGGCTCCCGTCTGTGGCTCCACCCCTAATGACGTAATCACTAGGGGGCAGGGCAACATGTGGGGACAGGGAGGTAAGCGGACTTCTTCTTCTATATACAGCTATCTATAGATAGCTGTATATAGTGTATACCGCCCAAAGGGGCTATAGGAGCAGGGAGTCCTGTCAGTCTAGTGACAGGATTCCCAGCTCCTGTATAGTATACATGGGTACACTATGCCCCCCTATATACTATACGGCCCGGGGGGGGGGGGGGTTAGTAATGCTACACATCACTCCTCATCTCCTTACACTCTGTGGTCCGGGCACTCAGCATCCGTCCCACAGAGTGGCACCCTGAAGGCGGTGCCACAGGGTACAAATTTGTCTGTTTCCACACACCAGAAAAACTGCCAGAAAAACTGCCAAAACACAGGAAAAAGCTGTGGCAGTTTTCCTTGCATTTTTGCTGGCATTTTTTTAAGTGCAAAAAAAAAAAAACAAGTGTAAACCTAGCCTTATAAAGAATTACATCTAAGCCTGGCTGAAGTTTGCCAAAACAATCATCAAGTCCCCCAAAGGCAAATGTGTTATGGTCCTATGAAACCAAGGTTGAACTTTTTGGCAGTGATTCCAAAAGGTATGTTTAGTGCAACCCAAAGAACACAAGGGACAAGGTTGGCACTCTTGTGTTGTTGGACAGTGGCTTGTACATGGACCCAACGCCCACTTCTAAGAACATACTGCAGGGTTTGGTGGACCTTGGGGTAGAGAATGTATTTTTATCAGAAAAATGGGGCTTATATGATACTAGAACATCCAGCAATTCTGATATTCCATTCTCTCCCCAAGGTGCACAAAAACATCTTTCCTCCACAAATGAAGCCTATCGTTGTGGGTATCTCCTCATTCAATGAGCGACTCTGCTCAGCAGCCTTACATTCCACATATGCCCGGCTACATATGGAGGCACAGGGGGCCTAATACTACATATATGGGCACAGATGGCCTGCAACTATATATGGGGGCACAGAGGGGCCTGCAACTATATATGGGGGCACAGAGGGGGGTTACATCTATATATGGGGGGCACATAGGGGCTTACAACTACACTGCTCAAAAAAATTAAGGGAACACTTAAACATCACAATGTAACTCCAAGTCAATCACACTTCTGTGAAATCACACTGTCCACTCAGGAAGCAACACTGATTGACAATCAATTTAACATGCTATTGTGCAAATAGAACAGACAACAGGTGGAAATTATAAGCAATTAGCAAGACACCCCCAATAAAGGAGTAGTTCTGCAGGTGGTGACCACATACCACTTCTCAGTTCCTATGCTTCCTGGCTGATGTTTTGGTCACTTTTGAATGCTGGCGCTGCGTTCACTCTAGTGGTAGCATGATGTGGAGTCTACAACCCACACAAGTGGCTCAGGTAGTGCAGCTCATCCAGGATGGCACATCAATACGAGCTGTGGAAAGAAGGTTTGCTATGTCTGTCAGCGTAGTGTCCAGAGCATAAAGGCGCTACCAGGAGACATGCCAGTACATCAGGAGATGTGGAGGAAGCTGTAGGAGGGCAACAACACAGCAGCAGGACCGCTACCTCCGCTTTTGTGCAAGGAGGAGTACTGCCAGAGCCCAGCAAAATGACCTCCAGCAGTCCATAAATGTACATGTGTCCACTCAAATGGTCATAAACAGACTCCATGAGGGTGGTATGAGGGCCCGACATCCACAGATGGGGGTTGTGCTTACAGCCCAACACTGTGCAGGACATTTGGCATTTGCCAGAGAACACCAAGATTGGTAAGTTTGCCACTGGCACCCTGTGCTCTTCACAGATAAAAGTAGGTTCACACTGAGCACATGTGACAGACGTGACAGAGTCTGGAGACGCCGTGGAGAACGTTCTGCTGCCTGCAACATCTCCAGCATGACCGGTTTGGTGGTGGGTCAGTAATGGTGTGAGGTGGCATTTCTTTGGGGGGGGGACGCACAGCCCTCCATGTGCTTGACAGAGGAAGCCTAACTGCCATTAGGTACCGAGATGAGATCCTCAGACCCCTTGTGAGACCATATGCTGGTGTGGTTAGCCCTGGGTTCCTCCTAATGCAAGACAATGCTAGACCTCATGTGGCTGGAGTGTGTCAGCAGTTCCTGCAAGAGGAAGGCATTGATGCTATGGACTGGCCCGCCTGTTCCTCAGACCTGAATCCGATTAAGCATATCTGGGAGATCATGTCTCGCTCCATCCACCAATGCCACATTGCACCGCAGACTGTCCAGGAGTTGGTGGATGCTTTAGTCCAGTTCTGCGAGCACATCCCTCAGGAGACCGTCCGCCACCTCATCAGGGGAATACCCAGGCGTTGTAGGCAGGTCATACGGGCATGTGGAGGCCACACACACTACTGAACCTCATTTTGACCTGTTTTAAGGCCATTACATCAAAGTTGGATCAGTCTGTAGTGTGGTTTTCCACTTTGATTTGAGTGTGACTCCATATCCAGAACTCCATGGGTTGATAAATTTGATTTGAGCTGTGTAAGGGGCCCCAAAATTTCTGATGGCAGCCCTGCTCGTTGGGTCCCATTTGTCACCCTTAAGTTGCCTGGTCACTGATACCTCCTGGGTAACAATCACATGACATCTCACATGACAACTGGTGATCATATGCTAACCTGGTCTCACTCCATGGTCTCACTCCCTCCGCAGTCCATAGAGTCCAATGTTATAGTACAAACCGATATATGGCAAGATACTGTGTCCCCGAACCTTTTGGAACATTCATAGTGGAATGAAGTGAAATTCACATTCTCACAGAACCCGCGAACTACAGCAGCAAGCTAATCGGGGAGGCTCAGGGCACCCAGGGTATCTTGCAATGAAGTGAAATTCACATTCTCACAGAACCCGTGAATTACAGCAGCAAGCTAATCGGGGAGGCTCAGGGCACCCAGGGTATCTTGCAATGATTCCAAATTATACCACGCCGTCCAGTGGAACAGTCGGACAATGTCTCTGATTTCAGATTCTGAGTAATGCGTGACTATGAAAGACTTCCATTTTGCACAGAATTTCTTAGTGCCTGTGGTCTTATGGCGTTGGGTGTCTAGTCTGTTCATCCCACAGTAAATTTTTAGCTGAGAAATTAGAAACGGAATGTCAGAAGGTGTAGGGGATATCCAGGAGTGGAATAGGCATCTAAGTGCTACATGTAGAACGATATGAATGATCGGTCGGAATCCTGGGCGGAACCGAGCCTCCCCAATCAGCTTCAGGGGATCTAAAGCTGATAACAGCCAATTTTGCCCATAACAACCAATCACAGCTCAGCTTTTACTTTACCAGAGCACAATAAGGTATAAAAGCTGTTTTTTTTAAATAAAATATTTTATTGCACATTTTCCAAAGCAACAAAAAAGAAAGAACAATTCAGGCGCTACGCAGAGCGTCAAAATAAAACATAGTAGAACATAAATCCCCCACCATGTCACAGTACCCGAGAGTCGTATGCCATTTACGAACACATGGTCTCACTCCCTCCGAGTCCAATGTTATAGTACAAACCGATATAAGGCAAGATACTGTGCCCCCGAACCTTTTGGAACATTCATAGTGAAATGAAAGCCCCACATTCTCACAGGACCCGTGAACTACAGCAGCAAGCTAATCAGGGAGGCTCAGGGCACCCAGGGTATCTTGCAATGATTCCAAATTATACCACGCCGTCCAGTGGAACAGTCGGACAATGTCTCTGATTTCAGATTTTGAGTAATGCGTGACTATGAAAGACTTACATTTTGCATAGAATTTCTTAGTGCCTGTGGTCTTATGGCATTCTGTGTCTAGTCTGTCCATCCCACAGTAAATTTTTAGCTGAGAAATTAGAAACGGAATTTCAAAAGGTGTAGGGGATATCCAGGAGTGGGATAGGCATCTAAGTGCTACATGTAGAACGATATGAGTGATCGGCCGGAATCCTGGGCGGAACCGAGCCTCCCCAATCAGCTTCAGGGGATCTAATCTGGTGGAATAGGACAGCCTGATGTGTTAGTGGTATGCTGATATCCCAGTGCGTATGAATATGTGTGAGAACAGAGGTCCAATAAGTATTCGTTACTGGGCACGTCCAGACGCCTTGCCACAAATTAGTCAGAGGTTGGGAGCATTTCAGGCAAGCCGTAATCCTGTCAGGGAATTGGGGGAGGGTTAATTATTGAAGCCATACAAGGCTGTGTGTGCTAGCTTAAAATAGGTCTCTCGCCAACGCTCATTTATTATGCATTTCCTGACGGTGAGCCAGCCATGGAGGATGAGTTGTGATATGTTTTAATCCGGTATCCACGTCTGCCATGAATCAAATAAAGAGTCTGGATCCACTTTTAAGAAGTGATCCCTCAGTGCTTGATATAGATCAGAGATGGACATTCTACGGGGTGGCGAGCCCATGATATCATCAAGGGTGTGTGTGGGAGCTTCCTTGCTGAGATCCCGCAATCGCGCGACAAAAGGAGAGTATTTGGTTGACCACTAATGTGTGTGAGGAGGGGAGGTCAAAGCGGATCATGATCGCCCTAGCGGAGTGCCATTGTCTTGTAGTAGTTTCCATAAGATCCCCCACCACCAGCAGACCCCTGTCACACCACAGAGAGTGGCCATTGAACATTGTGCCCCTAGGCAGTTCCGGGTGGTCAGCTAGGGGCATGTGTTTGGAAAGGAGGAAGGGCAGATGGAAAAGCTTTCAAATTTCTTTCCAAGTGACCATCGTGTCACGAAGTAGGGTGGCGCATTTGATTTTGGACGGTAAAAGGGAATAGGAAGTGTGCAATAGGGCTATCAGATTCCATGGAGCCCTCTCCAAGGGGACATTAGCATAGTAAAAGGATCCATGGACCCAGTCCATGACGTATCTGAATAAACAGACCAAATTATACCCCCTAATGTTTGGGAAATTCAACCCCCCGCCAATTTACCCAACATCAGCTTGTGTAGTGCGATACGTGGCCGTTTGCCTGTCCATGTAAAAGAGGTGAAAGCCGAGTTCAGGGCACGCACATCAGTATGCTTTATCAACAGCGGCAGAGTTAGTAGAAGGTAGAGAAGGCGGGAAAAGCTCACCATTTTCAGGAGATGACAGCGGCCCATGAGTATATTCGGGAGAGTACCCCACCTATTAAGTTCCAAATGTGTTTTAGAGAATAAAGGAGGGTAGTTTAAAGAATATAGCGATTCTGGGGTCCTACCTATTTTTATGCCTAGATAAGTGATTGCTGTATTAGCCACCCTGAGACCTAAGTGTGCAATGTCAGGAAGCCATCATGGAGGGGACCTGCCTAATGGTAGTAATTCGGTTTTATCCACGTTAATTGTATAACCCGAAAAGGAGCCGTAGAAATGCAATGTGTCTAAGAGAGCAGGCAGTGTAGCCAAGAAATTGTTGAGGAAGATTAGGACATCATCAGCAAACATTACCAATTTAAGTGGTTCTGATCCCACTGGAATGCCAGTGTAAACAGAAGAGTGCAAGAGATGTTGAGCCAAGAGTGGCAAAAGGGGACAGCCTTGTCTTATCCCTTTAAAAAGAGAAAAGGGAGAAGACAAGATCCCAGGTGTGTGCACTCGGGCCCTAGGGAAGGAATACAAGCTTGACAAATCTGTCCAGCACCAATTCCAGCCACTCCCAATGAACATTATCAAATGCCCTTTCGGCGTCCAAGGCCAAGAGGGCCGGTTGAGCTATGGGCCTGGGCTGTTGCTGTACAGAATCTAGCACAGCAATAATGTTGCGGATGTTAAGGGTGGCTGAACGGTTACGGACGAAGTCAACCTGGTGAGATCCCGCAAGTCCCGGTAGAAAGCGCGCTAGGCGGTTAGCTAAAATTTTGGAGAACATCTTGATATCTTGATCAATGAGCGAGATCGGTCTGTAAGAGCTAGGACTCAAGGGGTCTCTGCCCGGTTTCGGTAGCACTTTGATATAGGTCATAGATGCCGTAGCAGGGAACCTGCCTGTATGTAGGAGGCCATTAAAGACTTCCTTCAAACATGGGGCAACCTGGTCTACCAGGGACTTGTAGAATTCCCCAGGGTACCCATCCGGACCTGGAGCCTTACCATTACGAAGATCTCGTATGGTCGCACGAACCTCCTCCTCAGTCACATGAGCGTTCAGCTCAGATCGCTGAGTTTCAGTCAGGGACGTAAGGGATATGCGATTTAGGAAGCCCGTTCCTGCCGATAAATCCTTAGGAGAGTTAGCATATAACGATTCATAAAAGTCAACAAACATTTTATTAATATGATGAGGGTCCGTGTGCACAACCCCTGAGCCATCCCGGAGTGCTGTGATCGTAGGCGGCAGGGAACGGCCCTTAGCCAAACGGGCCAATAACCTTCCCGCTTTGTTGCCATGCCGTAATAGATCAGTATCAAAGTGCGAGCGGTGCAGAGGTTCCCTCCTGTCTAACCATAATTCATAACGTGCGAAATTAGTGTGAGCCGTGCGTTTCTGGGCCACTACGTGAGCTATGATCTTTCCAGAACCATCTTGGCAGTATTCCAATACAACTGGGGGGTTTGTTATATGTGAATGGTTATCTGCATCCAGCCAATGAATTCCAGCCACCACGCCCGAAGTTGCTCAGTAAAGGCTTCATCTTTTACCAAGAAGAAGGGAAAGCGCCAGATATAATCTGTGCCTTTAGGGCAGGATGGCTGGATCTCGAGGAGAGCAGGGGCCACGCATGGTGGACACGAGACCACGCCTGGTGGACACTAGAATAATGTGTAAAGTCATGGGAATCAGGATTTCTTGTGCGCCAGACATCCTGCAACCCCATTTCCTCTAGAAAGGGTGGAAAGACCCTATCATGGGACCTGACTAGGGGCGCCGGATTAGTGGAGCTCTTCCTATCAACTAGCGGGTCGAATACTGTATTAAGATCGCCTCCCACAATCTGGTGACTCACGCGCACCCCTGAAGGGACAGGGACAGGGACCAGAAGAACTCAGTATTTGTACCATTCGGGGCGTAGATATTATGAATACTGTATTGTTCCCCCATGTGATCCATGAGTAGATGGGAGACCCTCCCCTCCTCATCTGCAGTGTGTGAAATTAAGGTATGAGGAAAAGATTTATGCACTAGGGTGAGGACCCCCGCTTTACCCTCCAGAGCTGGCGACCCGTGTACCTGACCCACCCACAATTGTTGTATTCAAAATAAATCCTCTTGTGATAAATGGGTTTCCTGAAGCAGTACTATATCGGACCTAAGGCGTTTTAGATGGCCTAAAACTAGACAGCGTTTATTGGGAGATCTGAGTCCCTTTACATTCCATGTTACAACAGTAATCATAATAAATGGATGTGTGGTAGATGGGGATGTGTGGAGCAACATTGGAAGTATAAAATTTGCGGCCTGACAACTGTGGAGCGACTGGGTGTGGAGACCGGGATTATCTAATGACCCAGGTGGCAAGGCGTCTGTTGACAACAAAAACAGAGACATTAACCATGGTAGCATGGGCATAAAGTAGAATAAAAAACTGGGAATAAAAACAGAGGAAAAAAAACAATCCAAAAGTGTCAGCTAGAGGAATGACCCATAGCTAACAGGGAATGGAAAGGCAAAGTATGCAACAACAATGGCATGAATGACTGAGTAATATGAAAAATACCTGCTTAGGCACGCAGTATGAGACGCCTCTTCAATCTGTAATTGTTGGAGAGAATTGCGGGCTACGTCCTCCAGAATTTTCTGTACATTAGGACCTATGCGCTTGGCTACTTCTGCCGCCATATAATCCATGGAAGCTGCTGAAAGTGAGCACAGCTGCAGCTGTGATAAGGATGCATTAGGCAGTGGAGCTGGGGCCTAGGAGGCCTGTGTGGAGAAGGTGGGGGCTGTGGCTGAGCTGCTGCTGTTCATATCTGCTGCAGGAACAGGCTCCTTATGTTGGGGTGAAGCAGTTTACTGGGAGTCCCTACCATGTCCCTTTGCTGTGGAATTGCTGTCCCCTTGCGATTTACGTTGGCTGCCAGGGAGAGCAGGGGCCTCTGGCAGCTTGTCCAGGTCCTCCTGGTGCGTCGCTGTGGAGGAGGAAGTGAGAGGTGCGGGCGCCATCTTGGGAGCCACGGTTAGCAGCGTGGGCTAGGGTTGTGAGGAGGTAAGCGGCAGTTGCGCTGCATTTTGCGGATACCGGTCCATTCACCGGCTCGTCACCCAGACTTTGCGGAGGGGAGGAGGTCCGCCTCTGCCCTGTCTACATGCGCGTGCCAGAACCGGAAGCCCTGTGATTGGTTTTTATGGGCAAAAATTTCTCTCATACATTTTAATCAATCGATTCCATTAGTATGTCCATACACATACCCATAGACATAAATAACAAATTGAGGCATTAACAGAAATTATAGGGCCAAACATCAAGTATGGTCCAACCCTCCCACTGAGAGCTCAGATAAATATAATAGTTTACTATTAAAGAAAACATTTCAGGTAATGTACAGTATGCTGCCCTATCTGAGAGCAGCATATAATAGATGGAGAGAAGCTTAGCTCTATGATATATAAATTTGGGTGATATGGTGACAGCTGTCAAGCCCCTCCCATAGGCTTGCATTGAGGGGGCGGAGTGTGACATCACACAGGGCGGAGCCATGACGTCACAATGCTCCGGCCCCCGTGATCGCCAGTAATCAGACCCGAAGCGAACGTGCTCCGGGGACTGATTTTAACGGGGTGCTAAGTGCAAGATCACGGGGGTCCCAAGCGGCGGGACCCCCGCGATCAGGCATCTTATTCCATATCCTTTGGATAGGGGATAAGATGTCTAAGCGCCAGAGTACCCCTTTAATGTGTCTGAATGTTACATGTGCAGGACATTATTGAGATCAAAGACATGTCACTGTACTGGTCAGTGTGAAGTAATGCAGAATAAGAATACATTTTGATAGATTATAAAAATACTTATATGAGAAAAGTCAATCAAGTATTTTCACATAGGGAGGGGGGCTCAATACCACAATAAAAAATGCAGAAGAGCCAGGGTTCACAACTATTGGTGGATTCTGATCCATCAAATGAAGAATTGGCAAGAGAGTCATACTATGGAACCCTATGATAACTTTCTCTATTAATAAAATTGGCTGCTCAACACTGCAATAATGTATTCTATTGAACACAAACAATATATATAAGTATACATAGCCGCTTTTAACACCATCCAACACCTATACTGATTATCTCATTATTTAGATTTGATTTATAAAGGTTACTACTACTTTAACTACTGCTATATTATTAATTATTACACAGACCTGCTATTTTTAGGGTTGGCATTTGTGAAGCTTTGTATCACTTGATCAGCTGGTACTTATGACTCATCCAGGATTTTAACAGATGGTTGTAATATATTTTCAACTAAAGTTAGATACCTTTTAATTATTTCTTATTGAACTCACATAATTTTTTTTTTTTTATATCGCTGAGGGTGTGTTTATACATTCAGGTTTTTAAGTGCAGTTATTTAGCACAAAGCCAGGAATGGATAAAAAAAAAAAAAGGAGAGGTCCCTTGTTTACAGTCATGGCCGTAAATGTTGGCACCCCTGAAATGTTTCTAGAAAATGAAGTATTTCTCACAGAAAAGGATTGCAGTAACACATGTTTTGTTATACACTTGTTTATTCCCTTTGTGTGTATTAGAACTAAATCGAAAAAGGGAGGAAAAAAAGCAAATTGGACATAATGTCACACCAAACTCCAAAAATGGTCTGGACAAAATTATTGGCACCCTTAACTTAATATTTGGTTCCACACCCTTTGGAAAAAAATAACTGAAATCAGTCGCTTCCTATAACCATCAATAAGCTTCTTACACCTCTCAGCTGGTATGTTGGACCACTCTTCCTTTGCCAACTGCTCCAGGTCTCTCTTATTGGATGGCGCCTTTTACCAACAGCAATTTTAAGATCTCTCCACAGGTGTTCAATGGGATTTAGATCTGGACTCAATGCTGGCCACTTCAGAACTCTGCAGTGCTTTGTTGACATCCATATCTGGGTGCTTTTTGACATATGTTTGGGGTCATTGTCCTGCTGGAAGACCAAAGATCTCGGATGCAAACCCAGCTTTCTGACACTGGACTGTACAGTGTGACCCAAAATCCGTTGGTAATCCTCAGATTTTATGATGCCTTGCACACATTCAAGGCACCCAGTGCAAGAGACAGCAAAACAACCCCAAAACATAATTGAACCTCCACCATATTTCACTGTAGGTACTGTGTTATTTTCTTTGTAGGTCTCATTCCGTTTTCGGTAAACAGTAGAATGATGTGCTTTACCAAAAAGCTCTATCTTGGTCTCATCTGTCCACAAGACGATTTCCCAGAAGGATTTTGGCTTACTCAAGTTCATTTTGGCAAAATGTAGTCTTGCTTTTTAATGTCTCTGTGTCAGCAGTGGGGTCCACCTGGGTCTCCTGCTATAGCGTTTCATTTAATTTAAATGTTGATGGATAGTTTGCGCAGACACTGATGCTCCCTGAGCCTGCAGGACAGCTTGGATATCTTTGGAACTTGTTTGGGGCTGCTTACCCACCAGCCATACTATCTTGCGTTTCATCAATTTTTCTCTTCCGTCCACACCAGGGAGATTAGCTACAGTGCCATGGGTTGCAAACTTCTTGATAATGTTGCGCACTGTGGACAAAGGCAAATCTAGATCTCTGGAGATGGACTTGTAACCTTGAGATTGTTGATATTTTTCCACAATTTTGGTTCCTAAGTCCAAAGACAGTTCTCTTCTCCTCTTTCTGTTGTCCTTGCTTAGTGTGGCACACACAGACAATGGAAAGACTAAGTGAACTTCTCTCCTTTTTTCTGCTTTCAGGTGTCATTTTTATATTTCCCATACCTGTTACTTGCCCCAGGTGAGTTTAAAAGAGCATCACATGCCTGAAACAATCTTATTTGTCCACAATTTTGAAAGGGTGCGAATAATTTTGTCCAGCCCATTTTTGGAGTTTGGTGTGACATTATGTCCAATTTGCTTTTTTTCCTCCCTTTTTTGGTTTTGTTCCAATACACACAAAGGGAATAAACATGTGTATAGCAAAACATGTGTTACTGCAATCCTTTTCTGTGAGGAATACTTCATTTTCTTGAAAGATTTCAGGGGTGCCAACATTTACGGCCATGACTGTACGTGCCCTCCGTTCCTGACTTTGTATTCAGTAGTTGCCATTAAAAACCTGAAAGTGTGAACATAGCCTTACATGTCATTTCGCACAAACATGTTAAAGTTAAGATTAGTTTGTTGTCTCAGTTCTGCAGTAAAACTCATCACACTCCATTATAGTGAAAAGTTAAATACATTTAATGCTAATTAATGTGTGCTAGCCTGTGGGGGTGTAGGGTATGGGGAGTGTAGCTGTGCGGTAATCAAAGGGTGCTTGTTAACCCTTGCTATTCGTGACGCCAGGGCGAGGGCTCCTCTATAAAGCTTTTCCTACCACCTCCCTTCCCAGGAACGATAGGGAGGTAGATGATAATGGGTTTGAGGTAGATAATAATAATGCATTGTCCACAACAGTGAGCTTCTGTAAACAGCGTTAACTTTTACTGAAGATTTTCTGTAGACTTCATTAACATAACAATCTCTTAGCATAACAACCGCTTCTTATGGAGATTGACAATGGTTGGGACTTTAGCATTAAGAGTCTTTTAAGATATTGTGCTGTTCCACTGGATATAAGGGAATTAGTTGCGGTCCAGTAGTCACGCTAGCATTAGCAGGAATTAGTGTAAAACTCACGATTTTTGGTTCTGCTGAGGCTGTAGGTTTTGAGGCCTAGTGTGTCTTTGAAAGTTGCATAGCACACCGTCCTGTTAGTCTGGCATCCACGAGACCAGCAACCCAAGAGAGCGATAATTGGACGCAGCTCCCTTATATGGGCAGGGGCTGGACTAACGCTAATTGGTCCATACTGATGTCAATCACCATTACAGAGATTTGTGGGTAACACGTGACCCAAGGACCTCCTAATATCCTGCAACATACCATAGAGATTACTAGCATGGTCACATGACCAAAGGTCCTGCGACGCTGAACAAGGTAAGTACTATACATTTCTATAAAATATAGATATAATTATTAATATATACATTTATTAACATTACAGTTAGACTTAAGGAGAGGCGACTAGGGGCTGTCCCACCTGAGGAACCCTACCTGAACGTAGTTACTCTGACTTTGGGGACCTCTACACTAGGTACTGGATGCAATACGGCACCGTGACACCACAAACCCCATTACTTAAGATAAGTCGGCCTCGACGTCAGTCCCCTAAGACAGAGGGACAAAGTGTAGGTCGGGTACAACCTATAACACTACTTAACATTTTCATTTTTTTTGGTGTACTAACATTGGTTTGGGTAAACTCACGAACAGGGTTGGTTAGTTCATGAATTTAGTAACAGGATGATATTATTCACATGAAATACATCCTACTTAGCATTTTCTTTCTTCTCTAGCTCACTAGACAAGTTAAATCTCACTATACTTTTTTCTTTAGATTCACTAGACAATTGAAATCTCACTATACATTTGTGCCATATTAGCTATTTGTTTAGTACACTGGAAGTATATTGGCTTGCCCGAGGCTGTCTACCAATAAGGGTGGCTACAAGCTAATAGGGTCTATTGGCTACACGCTCCTATCCCTAGAGCACAACAGATAAACCTTACCTAGGTTACCTTTAATTACATGCATTATTTTTAAGCTTGCAAGAGTAGCTACTGGCCAGGCAGAACATCTCGCACACGTATAAGAACAGAGAATTAGTGTACATGACAGTGGCACGAATTGGAAAAATGTCATTAGCTACAATTCCCAAGGCATTTACTTTAGTGTGAGATACATTTTTGATGGTTTGGTGTACTAAGTTTAAGTGAGGTAAGTACACTTAAGTGATTGTTTTTGTGAAGTACAATGCGTTTAGTACTATCTGTAAGGTCAGTCTTGATACCTTAAGGGTAGTTTCCCTTGAGTGGACCTTTGAGACCGACGCAACACCACTTCCTGACTCTCAGGGACCTCTTTGAAGGACAATTCTCTGGCAACTTCGATCCCTTGTGGACCTGAAACAGGAGTCATACTTTCTGCAGGACTGCCGTGACCCATCAGGCTTCGTCAGGGAAGTCCTGGAGTACTTCTGTAGGACACTCTGGGCCAGGCGAAGAGATCAAAGTTGGTTGTACTGCAGCTGTACACTGTACCCCAAAGAACATGGTTGCGTGAGGAGAGGAGAAAAGCGGAACATCCACTGTGGGGTGGATTCCCTCTCCCGGAACATACTCTCTTATTGGCCTTGCCTCTGAGGGTGCTGGAGGAGGTGGCTCGGGCAAGTCGTCCTTCATGCACAACTTTATCCTATTTCGGTGGACTACCTGTGGCTGAAACCCCTCCTTCTGTACCTCATAAACGTCCCTGTCGGTGTATGGCAGGGCCGTAATAGTGCAAGGCTCTGTCTCCCACAGAGAGTCCAGCTTATGCGACCGAGGAAACTTTCGGAGCCAGACTCTATCCCCAAGTTGCAGTGGTTGAGCGGATGCATGCCGGTTGTAGTACTTTTGCTGTCTGTACTGAGCCTCGCCCAGTTTCTTCTCTACAATATCTTTGGCTTCTTCAATCCTTCTTTGGTGCTCCGAGACCCAATCTTGAGAGGCCTGAGGAGATTTGTTGAAAGGTGCTTGCAAGCCTAAGGCTCTATCTTTAGGCAGTTGACTGTGTCGGCCCATCATCAAGAAGAAGGCAGTGTACCTGGTGGAACAGTGGACAGTATTATTGTAGATTTCCAACAGTTCACGAAGTAGTCGGGGGCCACTATTCGTGCTTCAAAACAGATGCTGCCCTTAGCATGTGAATAAACACCTGATTAATTCTCTCGCACAGCCCATTCCCTTGAGGGTGATATGCAGTGGTCCTGACCTCCCTGCAATCATGAAACTGACAGAGTTCCTGGAACTGTTGAGCTTCAAATGCAGTTCCCCGTTCAGTGTGGACCGATTCAGGACACCCAAGAGGTTGGACCCAATGGCTGTAGAAGACGTGGGCGGCCGTTCTGGCAGTTAGATCCTTGACGGGTACGACAACCACCCACTTGGAATAATGATCCACCATAGTCAAGGCATAGGCGTATTCGGATCGAGTGGGAGATAATATCACATGATCCAGAGCAACCAGCTGGTTAGGCCTCTCAGTACGGATGGGATGTAACGAGACCCTTGCATCTTTGCGGGAATTGTTTGTGACGTTGCAGACCACTTCTCAATATCCCCACGCATCCCCACCCAATAGAATCTTCTTCGGATGGTGGCCTCGGTCTTGTGGACCCCGAAGTGTCCCGACTGGTCATGATAGGCGTTTAGGACCATGGCAGCATCTCTCCGAGGGACCAAAACTTGATGCAAGCACTCTCCAGAGACTGGGTCCAAAGAGTTCCTGCATAACAATCCCTTGTGGAGAAACAAACGACTCCACTGTCACCATAACCGCTTCAACTCCAGATCCCCTGGCACCTTGCGAAGCCTAGCCGGCACTCTCTTCTGCAACAGATAGTCCACAAGATCTCCCATAACTCGACTCTCATCCTGCAGGGTTTTCCAGGTGTACAAATCTTCGGGGACCTTGAGAGGCCCTGGGTCGTCACCTTCTTGAGTTGTCAGAGTACTCTGACTCACAAACCTCTGATAAAAGGGCGGCATCTCTACATCCTCCCACACATCTTCCATAGGCGGCTCTTCACCAGGGGCCATGCGGGAGAGCACGTCTGCGTTAACATTGGTTTTCCCACTACGATACTTGATGTTGAAATCATAGTTGGCCAACCGGGAGGCCCAGCGTTGCACAATGGCGCCCAGCCTAGCAGTTTTCAAGTGCGCCAATGGGTTGTTATCAGTGTAAACCGTGAAAGGAGTGGCTGCCAAATAGTCTTTGAATTTCTCAGTGACCGCCCAGACCAGAGCAAGAAGCTCGAGTTTAAAAGAACTGTAATTAGCGCCATTCTTCTCTGCACCCCGGAGGTGTCGGCTAGCATAGGCTATGACTCTCTCCTTATTATCTTGCAACTGCGACAGGATAACCCCAAACCTTCAAAGCTGGAATCAATGTACAACCGGAACAGCTGGCTGTAGTCATGGTACGCTAGGATAGGAGGCTCAGTAAGGAGATGCTACAGAGCCTGAAAAGCCACTTCTTGGTCTTTGCCCCACTCTATAGGGAGTCTCCCATTATAGTTCTCTTTGGCAATTCCCTGTAGCAGTGTAGTCAGGGGACCGGCAATCTGAGCGAAATGGGGAATGAACCGTCGGTAATAACCGGCAAACCCCAAGAAGCTTCTGACCTTACGTACAGTTGCGGGCGTAGGTCAATCTTTCACGGCACTCACTTTATCGGGATCAGGTTGCACGCCTTCCGCACTGACGACATGCCCCAGATAGTGGACCTTGGGCTTCAGCAAGTGGCACTTGGAGGGCTTTACTTTCAGGCCATGTTGTATCAGCACTTGAAAGACTTCTCTGAGATGTTCAAGGTGTTCTTGGTATGTCCGAGAGTAGACGATGATGTCATCCAGATCGGGCACTCTGAAAATTCAAGTGCCCAATGCATCTCTCCATCAGCCGTTCAAAGGTAGCCGGGGTGTTGCAAAGGCCAAAGGGCATCCTCTTGAACTCGAAGAGCCCCATCGGGGTCATAAATGGCGTCTTTTCTTGATCCTCTTTGGCCATAGGGACTTGCCCTATGGTCCAGCAGGTCCAGTGTAGAAAAGTAGGCCGCGGATCCCAGAGCGGTGAGGGACTCTTCTATCCTAGGAAGAGGGTAGGCATCCTTATGGGTGATGTCATTCAACTTCCTGTAGTCCACACAAAATCGAATGGTTCCATCCTTTTTCTTAACAAGGACTAAAGGAGCAGCCCAAGGACTCTGACTCTCTCGGATGACATAAGCTTCCTTCATCTCCTGCAGCATTTTTTTCACGGTCTTGTACATCGCAGGAGCAACCGGCCGGTGCCTTTCCTTGATGGGGGGTTATCCCCAGTTAAGATCCGATGCTGGATCATCGTGGTCCGGCCAAAGTCGGTGGGGTGTTTGCACACGGCTTCTTGAAACTGTTTAGCCACCTGAATGACTCCCCCAACCTGGTCCGGGGGAGTTTCGTCATCTCCTATCTGCAACTGAGTCCACCAGGGGTCCTTCAGGTCCTTGTCAGCCCCCGGGGCAATCTGAGCAGGCCACTGTCTAGCCACTTGGGGCTTGGACATCACATCTTGGGAGACCAGATGGTGCAGCTGAGCAACAGGAGTATACTTTGCCAATCTTGTGACAACTGGGGAGACGTTGACCACTCGAACCGGAACTCTCCCATTCCTTACAGTGACAAGGCTTCTAGCTGCATGAACCAAAGGGTAGTCTTCCAATTGCATGAGTTCCAAGAGTGCCTGGTAATCCTGATTCTTCACCCCTGGTCGGGCTCGACACCAAATAATAGTCTCTGTCTGTGGCTGCAGCGTGACGGCCCGTATGTCTTGAATTCTCACCCGGTAGATCTCTCCGTGAGGATTGACAAACTTTTGTTCAGCTTGGAGTGTCCTGAGGTGGTGTTGCGCGGCTCTCCGGCCAGAGGGTGACATGTAGGGAAGAGAAGCTTGTAAAGAGTTAACTATGTCGTCAAAACAGTGTCTCAGGATGTTCATTCCCAGAACAAACTCAGCTGCATGATCATCAACAACATTAGTAACAATAACACCTTGTCCCCTAAGAACATGGTTCCCCACTTGCACTGTAGGCTCCCAGTAGCCATGCTTGGGTACTGGTTTCCCATTCCCGGCCATTACACAAAAATCTACGTCATGAGGCTCACACAACATTTCAGGACCCCAATACTTGTAAAACACCCCTCGAGGAATAGTGGACACCTGGGACCCAGTGTCAATCAAAGCTTGCAATTTAACCCCTTCTACTACTATTTGTACATAGGGGCAAGGGGCAACATACATATAGAGTCCTGTTTTGGTGCTGGTTGATTCCGGACCTTCTGTGATTACTCCCGGGGTGCGGTCCTCGACCCCAGGGGATGCACGTTTAATGCCCGACATTGGCTCTTCCAGTGTCCAGTCTTGTTGCAATGGCTACAAACAGGCCGTTGATTCCCAGGGGGGCGCACAGGGGGTTATTAGGCGGCCTGGCAGGACGAGGGGCAGTCTCTTTGAAGGACGGTGAATTAGTTCTCCCCACCATTTCTTTCACAGCTTTAGCTAACTAGTCTTATATAGTAATGTCTTGTCGGACATGTTGTAAGTCATTAGCCCAGGGACTAGAGGAAGGTAACACAGCAGTCGGCTGGGGTGTAGTTATGGCTGGGGCCAAGGCACCCAAGGGTTCAGTAGAAAGGGGGGTATTTTCTTCAGCTTCGGGGCCAGATTCAATGACCTTAATGGCCAGCCTCTTAAAGGCGGGAAAAGCCATATCGGGGTTTTGAGCTGCCAGCATCCTTAGTTGGGCCTTATCCCACTTATTCTGGGCCCCGTCTATGAGCCTGTCCATCAACACCCGGCTACCCTGATTGGGCGTGATGCCGTCTAGCTTTTGTACCCCTTCTAATGCGTTCTGCTGGCCCACAGCATAGGCCAGAAGAGTCTCACCTGGTTTCTGTCATCGCTCATACAATCTTAATCTTACCTCAGAGGGGGAGTGAGACTCGAACACTTGATAGAGCCCCTCAAAAATCTTCTCCACTGTAGCCTTGTCGGCCGATGGCCATGTGCGTACTTCCTCCAATGCAGGTCCCTGCAGCTGTCCAGTAAATAGCTGCACCTGTAGATGGGGGGGGGGGGGGGGGGGGGAGAAAGCATAAAAAGATAAGAGGCTGGATATCTTATCTTTGAAGTCCCTCAGTGTAAACTGATCCCCGCTATAATGTGGGAGAACAGGGTTCCCCAAAAAGACAGGAGTAGCCGAAGGTGTCCTGGAGGTCAGAGCAGCGGCTGGAGATGAATCAGGTTGGACCTGCTGGCTGCGCTGGTTCCCCTGAGAAAACCACTGGAGCACCACCATCTTGCTGAGTAGGGGGTGCAGGTGACGCTGGAACAGGTACCAGAGCAGGGTCCAGTGGTGGAGCAGGTCCTGGAAGTGGTACTGCCCCTGTGGGATCCAACATCTTGGCAAACGGGATTGTCCCTTTAAATGAAGCTAGGGAACGTCAGTCCCTTTAATAGACGTAGCTGTTCTCTGATCTGGAACTTGAGTGCGTAGATCTCGAACTTGAGAGTGTCGATCTGGAAATTGAGTGCGCTGATCAGCAGCTTTAGTGCGACGATTGGGAGTTGAAAAGAGTGCAGCCAGGACTTTAATTTAGCGATCTGGTGCTTCAAGGTTTTACACTGGGCCAGCTCTTTAACACTTTTAGTCTTCAGCCCGACTCTACGTTTCTTTTTCGCACCCGCTAGGTCTGTCCGCAGATTTTCTGTCCGGAATTCCGACAAAATGGCCGCCGCTGCTCCGGAGACTTCGGTAGGCAGAGTTTCAGGATCATGCGCGCAGGAAGGACTAGCTGTGCCCTTAACCCCTTGCACTGCGAATTGCGGCTCCGCAGTATTTTTCGCCTCCCCTCTTACTTTTTGTACGCACTTTCTCCACACCGCACCAGCAGCACAGTCCCGTATCTTAGCAGGAGATTCACAATACATTAATATAGTCTTTTGCCTAGGGGGGGTACACTTTACTTGGTGGCAACAGCTGGAGGCATACACCCGTATCCTGTTCGTCTGACGCCAAAAAGCTATGTGATAGCCTTGGGGGTGTAGGGTATGGGGAGTGTAGCTGTGCAGTAATCAAAGGGTGCTTGTTAACCCTTGCTATTCGTGACGCCAGGGTGAGGGCTCCTCTATAAAGCTTTTCAGCGTTAACTTTTACTGAAGATTTTCTGTACACTTCATTAACATAAGTCTCTTAGCATAACAACCGCTTCTTTTGGAGATTGACAATGGTTGGGACTTTAGCATTAAGAGTCTTTTAAGATATTGCGCTGTTCCACTGGATTTAGGGGAATTAGTTGCGGTCCAGTAGTCACGCTAGCATTAGCAGGAATTAGAGTAAAACTCACGATTTTTGGTTCTGCTGAGGCCGTAGGTTTTGAGGCCTAGCATGTCTTTGAAAGTTGCGTAGCACACCCTCCTGTTAGTCCGGCATCCACGAGAGCAGCAACCCTTCTATGGGCAGGGGCTGGACTAACGCTAATTGGTCCATACTGATGTCAATCACCATTACAGAGATTTGTGGGTAACACGTGACCCAAGGACCTCCTAATATCCTGCAACATACCATAGAGGTTACTAGCGTGGTCACATGACTGAAGGTCCTACGACGCTGAACAAGGTAAGTAATATACATTTTTATAAAATGTAGATATAATTATGAATATATACATTTATTAAAGGGGTATTCCAGGCCAAAACTTTTTTTTATATATCAACTGGCTCCGGAAAGTTAAACAGATTTGTAAATTACTTCTATTAAAAAATCTTAATCCTTCCAATAGTTATTAGCTTCTGAAGTTGAGTTGCTGTTTTCTGTCTAACTGCTTTCTGATGACTCACGTCCCCGGAGCTGTCCAGCTCCTATGGGGATATTCTCCCATCATGCACTGCTCCCGGGATGTGACATCATCATTGATCAGTTAGACAGAAAACTTCAGAAGCTAATAACTATTGGAAGGATTAAGATTTTTTAATAGAAGTAATTTACAAATCTGTTTAACTTTCCGGAGCCAGTTGATATATAAAAAAAAGTTTTGGCCTGGAATACCCCTTTAACATTACAGTTAGACTTAAGGAGAGGCGACTAGGGGCTGTCCCACCTGAGGAACCCTACCAGAACGTAGTTACTCTGACTTTGGGGACCTCTACACTAGGTACTGGATGCAATACGGTACCGGGACACCACAAATGTTACACAGACATGGAAACACCAAACAGAATAAATACCAGGTTTCCGAAGGACCAAGTTACTAAAATCCTTGGCAATAACTACACAATTATAAAATCACTGTATCCAAATACGAACAATAAGGGTAGGGTCACTGAAGTCTGCGTATTTTGCTACCCACTGACTTTAACGGGTAGGAAAATATGGAGCAGCAAATATGCAGCAAAATACGGCACATGTGATTCTACCGTTAGGCCAAAATAATTAAACACCTAAAACTTAACCTTTAATCTAATAATGAATAAAAAACAACCCACTGACAGACATATACACTTTCTGGGGGACACCATAAATAAACACAGGGTGCCACATTGAGAGGAAGGGGAGGAAAATGGAAAGGTGCTACTGTATTCTCTCAACCTCCCCTTTTTTACCCCTGCCTTTTGATGGTACGCATCTACTAGAAGGGGTACTCTGGTGGAAAACAATTTTTTTTAGATCAACTGGTGCCAGAAAGTTAAACAGATTTGTAACTTACTTCTATTTAAGAATCTTAATCCTTCCAGTACTTATCAGCTGCTGTATACTACAAAATAAAGTTGTGTAGTTGTTTCCAGTCTGACCACGGTGCTCTATGCTGACACCTGTCCAGATTAGAAGAAAATCTCTCCTGCTCCGAACAGTTCCTGACACGGACAGAGGTGGTCAGACTGGAATAAACTACACAACTCACCATTACTTTCCAGCACAGCCTTAGGCCTCCTGGACATGGAGTTCACCAGAGCTTTACAGGTTGCCACTGAAGTTCTCTTCCACTTCTCCATGACGACGTCATGGAGCTCGTGGATGTTAGAGACCTTGTGCTTCTCCAACTTCTGTTTGAGGATGCCCCATAGATACTCAATAGGGTTTAGGTCTGAAAAAAAAACTTGGCCAGTCCACCAACTGTACCCTCAACTACTTTATCAAGGAAGTGGTCGTCTTGGAGGTGTATTTGGGGTCATTATAATGTTGGAATATTGCCCTGCTGCAGCTCAGTCTCCAAAGGGAGGGTACCATGCCCTGCTTCAGTATGTCACAGTACATGGAAAAATATGAATTGGGTGGCTGCACACTAATGTAAATACGTTGAGTCTAGACCGAGGTACTGAGTTGCACTATACCCAAAAGTGCCAAAAAATAAATAATAACTAAAACAGAGGGAATTCAGACCTCAAGGTGTAAACTTATTACTTATTAAAATGTAACCTTCCAATTATGGAAATGTGGAGAAATAAGATGTAGCTGGTTTAAATAAAATATGTGATTTATTAAATAAATATCAATAATTCACACTTAGTTTGGTATCTGTGTAGGGCCCTTGCTACAGATCCAGTAAAATTAGTCAAAATAACATTAAAGGGGTATTCCAGGAAAAAACTTTTTTTTATATATCAACTGGCTGCAGAAAGTTAAACAGATTTGAAAATGACTTCTATTAAAAAATCTTAATCCTTTCAGTACTTATGAGCTTCTGAAGTTAAGGTTGTTCTTTTCTGTCTAAGTAATCTCTGATGACACGTGTCTCAGGAAACGCCCAGTTTAGAAGCAAATTTCCATAGCAAACCTCTTCTAAACTGGGCGGTTCCCAAGATACGTGTCATCAGAGATTACTTAGACAGAAAAGAACAACCTAAACTTCAGAAGCTCATAAATACTGAAAGGATTAAGATTTGTTAATAGAAGTAATTTACAAATCTGTTTAACTTTCTGGAGCCAGTTGATATATATATAAAAAATTTTTCCCTGGATAACCCCTTTAAAACATGGTATCTGTCGGGGGTTAATAACTCATTTATGAATAATGAATTATTAATTATGGTCAACAAAAATATGAAAAATATTATGACCGTTATGAATTGGCAAAAATATACAAACAATGCAATTCACCACATCTGGGCCGACTATTTTCCCAGACATGAGTTCTATAGTAGTGGTAGTATATGATCATTTCAACATATGATGGCCTCTCAGAGCCCATCGTATGTTGAAGGCAGCATAGACATATGATGCTGCTGTGTGTCGGGGCCATCGTACAAACAGCTATCTGACAGCGCTGATGTTACGCCGAGCGCTCCGGGTCCCCGTTCCTCCCCGGAGCGCTCGCCTCATCTTCGTTGTTGCAGCGCCCCGGTCAGATCCACTGACCGGGTGCGCTGCGGTCCCGCCTTCAGCCGGGGTGCGATTCGCGATGCGGGTAGCGCCCGCTCGCGATGCGCACCCCGGTCCCCGTACCTGACTCGCTCCCCGTCAGTTCTGTCCCGGCGCGCGCGGCCCCGCTCCCTAGGGCGCGCGCGCGCCGGGTCTTTGCGATTTAAAGGGCCACTGCACCGCTGATTGGTGCAGTGGTTCCAATTAGTGTTTTCACCTGTGCACTTCCCTATATCACCTCACTTCCCCTTCACTCCCTCGCCGGATCTTGTTGCACTTGTGCCTAGTGAAAGCATTCCTTGTCTGTTCCTAGTCCGTGTTCCTGACCTCCTGCCGTTGCCCCTGACTACGATCCTTGCCGCCTGCCCCCGACCTTCTGCTACGTCCGACCTTGCTTCTGCCTACTCCATTGTACCGCGCCTATCTTCAGCATCTTCAGCAGCCAGAGAGGTGAGCCGTTGCTAGTGGATACGACCTGGTCACTACCGCCGCAGCAAGACCATCCCGCTTTGCGGCGGGCTCTGGTGAAAACCTGTAGTGGCTTAGAACCGGTCCACTAGCGCGGTCCACTCCATCCCTCTCTGGCACAGAGGATCCACTACCTGCCAGCCGGCATCGTGACAGTAGATCCGGCCATGGATCCCGCTGAGGTTCCCCTGCCAGTTGTCTCTGATATCGCCCGACAGATCGCCCATCTAACCCACCAGCTGTCGGAAGTGTCCACCATTTTGCACCAACATCCCCTACCAGTTGCCTCTGATATCGCCCGACAGGTCGCCCTTCTAACCCACCAGCTGTCGGAACTGCGCCAACATTCGCAACTTCTTCAGCAATCATCTCCTCCGCCAGCTCCTGCACCCCTTCCGCAGCGAGTGGCCACTCCTAGCCTCCGCCTGTCCTTGCCGGACAAATTTAATGGGGACTCTAAGTATTGCCGTGGCTTTCTTTCGCAATGTTCCCAGCACTTGGAGATGATGTCGGACCAGTTTCCTACTGAAAGGTTTAAGGTGGCTTTCGTGTTCTGCCTTCTGTCTGGAAAAGCCCTGTCATGGGCCGCACCGCTCTGGGACCGCAATGACCCCGTCACTGCCTCTGTACACTCCTTCTTCTCGGAAATTCGAAGTGTCTTTGAGGAACCTGCCCGAGCTTCTTCAGCCGAGATTGCCCTGCTGAACCTGGCCCAGGGTGTTTCTTCCGTTGGCGAGTACGCCATTCAGTTCCGTGCTCTTGCTTACGAGTTGTCCTGGAATAGTGAGACTCTCTGCGCGACCTTTAAAAAAGGCCTATCCAGCAACATTAAAGATGTTCTGGCCGCACGAGAGACTCCTGCTGACCTACATGAACTCATTCATCTAGCCACTCGCATTGACATGCGTTCTTCCGGATGGCGTCTGGAGCTCCGCCTGGATATGGACTTTGTTCGCACGAGGCGTTTTTTCTCTCCGGCTCCTCTCTCCTCTGGTCCTCTGCAATCTGTTCCTGTGCTTCCCGCCGCGGAGGCTATGCATGTTGACCGGTCTTGCTTGACACCTCGAGAGAGGACACGACGTCGCATGGAGAATCTTTGCCTGTACCGTGCCGGTACCGAACACTTCCTGAGGGATTGTCCTGTCCGTCCTCCCCGCCTGGAAAGACGCACGCTGACTCCGCACGAAGGTGACACAGTTCTTGATGTCTACTCTGCTTCTCCACGCCTTACTGTGCCTGTGCGGATATCTGCCTCTACTTTCTCCTTTTCTACTATGCTCTTCTTGGATTCCGGATCTGCAGGAAAATTTTTTTTGGCCTCTCTCATCAACAGGTTCTACGTTCCTGTGACCAGTCTCGCCAGACCCCTCTACATCTATTGTTTTTTCAATAAAAGATTGGACTGTCTCGTACATTTCCACACAGAACCCCTCCTAATTTGCATTGGACCTAATCTCGGAAAAATCGAGTTTTTTTTCTTCAGGTTCTTTGGCCCCAAGAAGAGGGGGAGACCCAAGGGGGGGGGTACTGTTACGCCGAGCGCTCCGGGTCCCCGTTCCTCCCCGGAGCGCTCGCCTCATCTTCGTTGTTGCAGCGCCCCGGTCAGATCCACTGACCGGGTGCGCTGCGGTCCCGCCTTCAGCCGGGGTGCGATTCGCGATGCGGGTAGCGCCCGCTCGCGATGCGCACCCCGGTCCCCGTACCTGACTCGCTCCCCGTCAGTTCTGTCCCGGCGCGCGCGGCCCCGCTCCCTAGGGCGCGCGCGCGCCGGGTCTTTGCGATTTAAAGGGCCACTGCACCGCTGATTGGTGCAGTGGTTCCAATTAGTGTTTTCACCTGTGCACTTCCCTATATCACCTCACTTCCCCTTCACTCCCTCGCCGGATCTTGTTGCACTTGTGCCTAGTGAAAGCATTCCTTGTCTGTTCCTAGTCCGTGTTCCTGACCTCCTGCCGTTGCCCCTGACTACGATCCTTGCCGCCTGCCCCCGACCTTCTGCTACGTCCGACCTTGCTTCTGCCTACTCCATTGTACCGCGCCTATCTTCAGCATCTTCAGCAGCCAGAGAGGTGAGCCGTTGCTAGTGGATACGACCTGGTCACTACCGCCGCAGCAAGACCATCCCGCTTTGCGGCGGGCTCTGGTGAAAACCTGTAGTGGCTTAGAACCGGTCCACTAGCGCGGTCCACTCCATCCCTCTCTGGCACAGAGGATCCACTACCTGCCAGCCGGCATCGTGACAGCTGACTACTTCAGCAACTGACAGATAGTTGTTTAATGTGCCCCGTGTGCCCCGTTCTGCCTCCTGTTACTCACATGCTGTCCTGCTAACTCACGCAGGCTTCCACTGTGAGCTCCGTGTAAGCCCCGCCCCCCCAGTGCAGCCATAGCCAATAGCCTGCAGCATCTTGCTGCAGGTATCCAATGAGCTGCTGGCTGCCCTCCCCTTCCTTTCCTATAGAGCTGTAGTCGGCAGGATGGTAATGGAGGACATTCTATCCCCCTGAAGGTATTTAAAGAACTGTACAGTACTGTATGCGATGTCACACATCACATACAATACATATACACACAATACACCCCATACATCAATGTTTCCCTATCAGTGTGCCTCCAGCTGTTGCAAAACTATAACTCCCAGCATGCCCAGACAGTTAATGGCTGTACATGCATGCTGGGAGTTGTAGTTGTGCAACAGCTGGAGGCACCCTGGTTTGTTAAACACTCCCCATACACTCCACATACAATGGTCATCCCAGAACCAATTAGCAGTTTCCCATAGAGATATGTATTCAACATACAATGGTTCCGAGGCCCCAGAACCAATTACCATTTTTACATAGACATATGTACTCGACATATGATGGTTTCAACATATGATGGTTCTCCTGGAACCAATTAATATCATATGTTGAGGGGCCACTGTATACATTTATTTGTTACAGTTGATTAACATTAAGGAGAGTAATACAAACAGACCATAATATCAATGAAATGATATAAAGAACATATCAAAGACATAATGTCAGATATAAACCAATGATATATTGATCTATTAAGTTATTAAAAGATTAAACTTAATTACAGAAGTGGGTTAGTTCAGATATTAGTATATTACTTTGTGTAGATATCATCACCTTATATGATATCCTATGGGCATTTTATCTCTAGATATATAAAAAGGGAATAAACCCCGCCCAATGCTAACCACAGCTTTTCCCTGGTAAGATATAGTATAAAAATATACAAATTATTAGGAAAAACTTAAGTTAAGTTTTCCTTGTAGCAATTATTATTATTATGTCATGTATACAAGCAGAGTGGGATCCCAACAGACTATGCTATATATGCAATATGATTATCGCATTAATCCCCATAAGACGCCCTGTTCATCTGCAGTAGAAGGGGGTGGCTCATACACTACGGTTACCATCTCCCAATGGAGAATATATATGTGGTGTCCCGGCACCGTATTTCATACTGTGCCTTGGGGGGGGGGGGGGGGTCCCCAAAGTCAGAGTCCCTAGGACTGTGGGGGTCCGCTTTCCTAGTTAGCCCATAGTCACCCCTTAGTAACTTAATATTTATAAATATTGTCATTGTAAATATGTATATTTCATTACTCACTTGTTTAGTGTCGCAGGACCTTAGGTCATGTGACCCGTTATTCAGAACTCTATGGTATGTTGAAGACCTTAGGTGGTTCTTAAGTCACGTGTTCACCCATAATGCCGTGTAGCGGTGAGTGACAGTTGTTATAGACCAATCCAAAACGGCTCAGCCCCTGCCCATATAAGGGAGCTGCATCCATTAATCTCTCTCTTGTTCCTGCACTGCCAAGCAAGCAGCATCATTGCTCTTGGGTTGCTGTCATTGAACGAGGTAGGACCTCCGCAACTTACAAGTACATTTACTAGGCCAAAGCATTGCGGCCTCGGCCTATACTACAGCGGTTAAATATCTATAATTCCCCGCTACTCTCCGCAAGATCACTGGACCTAAACGCACCCCTAAATCCAGCGGATCTATGCAACAGAATCTTCTAACAGCTAAATTGAGCTTATCTGATCCCAACCAACTGTCAATCGCTGCTCAACTAGAAATAGACTCTGTTATCTGGACTGTTATTGCTATTGCCTACTACAGAAAATCTTCAGTAAAAGTTCCTGCAAGTTTTCAGTTAAACAGTGGTTGTGGACAATCCATTTATTACACATTCACCTATCGCTCTTGGGAAGGGTGGCGATAGGCCCAGCACCATTACAGTATTTAAACCTCACCCTGGCGTCACGAGTGACAAGGGTTAACAGCGCCCTTTATTATCCAGAACAGCAACACCCCAACTACCCTACATACCCCTGAGGCATACCATATATACATATATATATATATATATATATATATATATAAATGTAATGAGACGGTCTGCTCATAAACATGACATAACTGTCCAAATTAAAATGAGGTAACTTAATCAAATAAGAACCCTGTGTATCTTACCGAGAGCACTTCTGGATAAAAGAAAGATGGCTGCCTGGATCCCATGGGAACGCCTGAAATCATAACTGGTGAGTAGGGAAGAATGGGCTTATTGGATCTAGCTCTCTCCCTGGTTCTTCATGGCTCCGCCCCTTCAGGTAGCCTTTGTGATGAGGATGGGTCCCTCTGTCTGTATGGCTGTGAGTCCCTTGGTGAGTGTGTGGATCTGTCTCTGTCCTTGGTCTGTCCCACACCCGCTTTTTAACTCGTCCCCCTATCTACAAGATCCTCCCCCACAAATATCATATTATCCTATGGTGATTGGTGGGTGTGTTTATGGAGATCAGGGCAAGTCACATGTCTAGGCTCTTGACATCACGACTAAACATTAATTATAGCCAGTATGATTAAATTCACCATAAGTGATATATATATATATATATATCATGGCTACTATATTTTCATAGTACACTATATTATTCCTGAGATTAATAATCATGAATTAATCCATTAGGCAACACCAAAAAAACACCTCACACATTATCTATACATCTGAATACAGCATTTAGCTATATAGCTGTATATACAATAATAATGCTAATGGTTATAATGCCCCTTTCTATCAGTTATATATCAATATTGCATACTAGGGCAAGATAGCATATTCATGCTATAAAGATCATCTGTTTTTATGAAGACAATATATATTAGCCTCCAATTCACCTCTGGCTAGTTGAAACTGACCTCTCTCAGTGATCTGTCCATTGTTTACATTCCCCCTCAGTATCACTGGCTAGTAAATATGAGAGCCATTGTACTGAAATCTCAACTAACACTGTTAATATGTGAAGGCTTTCAGTTATTTGTTTTTATCCAGACTCTACCATTGTTTGATAAGGAACCATCCAATAAACCATTGTTTGGCTTATTTGTCTGGATTATTTACATGTCTCTTTGAAGGCATACACATTTACAGACATTCAGGAATACTCATTCCTTAGAAATGGCTTTGGTGTCTCAAAGGCTCTATTTTAGGCCTTCTGAAAACTCACACAAAATGGTGGATCATATTGCCATGTTATATTAAAAATAGTGATTCATATTTGGGGCTTATTAGCACGACAAATCAATGCCAGTATTTGTAATAATTATTATAGAAATTAAATGTTCACATTATGCCACCTTTGTATTGTGTCTCAGTTATAGATCCTTATAGACACATATGATTAGATTCAATGATGTAGTCTATGCAAAAAAATAATCCTGTGTGCCAGTAATTAACCTGTTGGGGATGGAGGGCGTACAGGTATGCCCTCGCATCCCGGTACTTAAGGTCGGAGGGCGTACCTGTATGCCCTCCGTATTTCCCATCACCGCAGCTCGCCGAGCGGTGATCTGAATGGGATGCCTGCTGAAATCATTCAGCATTCATCCCGTGACATCGTCCAGGGGGGTCCTGAGACCACCCCATATCAGCTATCGCTGCAAATTGGCGGTCAATTCAGACTGGTGATTTGCAGTGATTCCAATCCTTCCCGCTAGCCAGGCAGTGATCGGAATGGGATGCCTGCTGAAATCATTCAGCAGGCATCCCATGACATTGCCCAGGGGGGTCCTGAGACCCCCCCCATATCGTCGATCGCTGCAAATCGCCGGTCAATACAGATCGGCGATTTGCCGCGTTTCCGGGCATTCAGGGTCTCCAGAGACTCGATGACCCAATGTAAAGGGTCACATGTGGCGTAGCACATGTGACCTAGCTGGCATCAAAGTTAGCTGTGAGAGGAATCAGTGATGATCCTCACACAGCCCTTTGATTGGATAGTCGGTATGACCATCCAATCAAATATATTGGCGGGAGGGGAGGACCCTCCCCTTGCCCTCCAGATGCCCCCAAATCACCTCAAAGTCCTGCTCTGCCCACCAAAAGCTTGTAGTTTGTGAGCAGAGCAGAGACTGTAAGGTGATTTTGTAAAATCCCCTCCATACTGTGTCCTAGAAGCCCCCCTGCAGCCCCCTGTCCCCTTGTCCTGTGAGGGATAGTGTTGTTAGGCAGGGACAGCTTCCTATAAGTAATAAAAAGTTACCAAAAAAAAATATTTGTCAAATTCCCCCCATACTGCGCCCTAGGAGCCCCCTGTAGCCCCCTGTCCCCTTGTCCTGTGAGGGATAGTGTTGTTAGGCAGGGACAGCTTCCTATAAGTAAAAAAAAATTTTTTTTTGCACAAAGTCCTCCATCTGCGGGCGTTTTTTTTGCGTGCCCCAGCCCTTACAGGTGCGCTGTGCCTTACCCCCATATATTTTTTCTGGGGTGTAAGCTTTAACCCCCACCCCCCCTTATTCGCTAACTTTGGCCGGACCCTCTTCCCTATAAAGATCGTCCGGCCACTGTTAGCGAATCGCCCACCCCACTGCGTTTTTTTGGGGTGAGGCGCTTTTTTGGGTTAATAAGCCATGCGAGACCACAACCCCCCCATGCAACTGACCCTGTGCCTCATACTAGTACTAGCGATCCTGTACCCTCTACCGGTGAAC
Organism: Hyla sarda; assembly: GCF_029499605.1. NCBI lineage: Eukaryota > Metazoa > Chordata > Amphibia > Anura > Hylidae > Hyla > Hyla sarda. Next base: position 400,058,648 of record NC_079190.1, on the reverse strand, counting down.
CTGTCTGGACTACCCCAGAGAATGGGTTAACAGAAATAGATTTTTTTAGTCATTATTTCAGTGACGACTTTGTCAACATGATGTGACACAGACAAACCTGTATGCCCAACAGTTTGCCGCCGCTCACCTGGGCTCAATTTTGGCTAGGCCCAATGGCTGGTCCCCAGTCGATGCTGCCAAAATGAGGACCTTTTGGTACCTCGTGCTGCACATGGGCCTGGTCAAAAAAAACAGTGTCAGGCAGTACTGGAGCGGGACATCCTCTACCAGACCCCGCTTTACAGTATGGCCATGGCACGGAACGTTTTGAGGCCATGAGGAAATGCCTGCATTTCAATGACAATGTCCCCACCAAGGTGATTGTGCCTATGACTGGCTGTATAAGATACGGCTGGTCATAGATCACTTTGGTGCCAAGTTTTTGGAGGCCTACGTTCCCCAAAGGGAGGTCTCAATTGATGAGTCTCTTATCAGTTTTAAGGGGAGACTCATGTTCCGCCAATACATCCCAACCAAGCGGGCGAGATATGGCGTGAAGCTGTATAAACTCTGCGAGAGTACCTCCGGGGTACACTTACAAGTTTAGAATATATGAGGGTCGAGATTCCCGTATTGAACCCCCAGAGTAATTTGCATCGGGGGTTTTCAGGTTGCCTCAAATGGGCAGCGCTCTCTCTACACCTGAGCGGGGTGCGCTTTCGGGGTAACAGAATAGGGACGGCCACACACATCACATTCCCAGAATGATGAATCAGAGGGGTTTAGGGCGGGCATAATTTTTACTTTTGGCTATACTCTGGGTCATTCTGGGTACCCAATTTGCAAGTTATTATGAAAATTGCAATTTTCATTTTTCAAAAAACTACCCTTCATCCATTCCTGGTAAATAAATCTAGGAAAAGCCCGTCCATTCAAAATGGTGTCACAATGGTGGCTGTTTTTTTTTTTATTCTCCTCTGAATATATGTAACCGTCAGGCCTCAAATGAGCAGTGCTCTCTCCTCCCCTGAGCGGTGTGCGCATTTTCAGGTAACTGTTTAGGGATGGCCACCCAAAAAAAACATTCCCATAATGATGAAGCAGAGCATAGGGTTTGTGGGGGGCACACGTTTTACTTTCATCATCATAGCATATCAGTTGGAAAATAGCAATTTTCATTTTCCCAAAATTACATTTCATCCATACCTGGAAAATAAATTTAAGAAACACCCGACCATTCAGCAATTGATGTGCCATAGGCCTCAAATGCGAACATTGCTCTATGAGTTTTGAGCCATGTTATGTGCCTGCACAGCATGTTACGTCCACATATGGGGTATTTTTTTTTAATTGGGTAAAAGATTTTTGGGGATTTTTCTCTGATTAACCCTTGTAAATTAGCAACATTTTTGGTAACAACAACATTTTTGTGAAAAATAACACACTTTGGTTTTACAGCCCACTGATCCAAAAACCTATGAGGTGTAAATACTCACTGTACCCCTTGTTACGTTCCTTGAGGGGTGTCATTTAAAAATTTAGGTCACTTGCCAGGTTTTTTTTATTTTATTTTAGGTCAGAACCTCTGCCATTGCAGGGCAAATCCCCACCTTAGGCCTCAAAGGTGCTTGGTGCTCTCTCACTCATTAGCCCTGTTGTGCACCTGCACAGCATGTTACATCTACATATCTGGTATTTCCTTACTCGGGACAAATTGGGCTCTAAACTTTGGGGGTCTTTTCTCCTATAATCCCAGTTAAAAATTAAAAATTTGGTCTAACAGTAGCAATTCACTGTTAAAAATCAGATTTTTAATTATTACGGCCCACTGTTCAAAAAACCTGTGAGTTTTAAATACTCACTGTACCACTTGTCACGTTCCTTGAGGGGTGTAGTTTCCAAAAAGATGGCACAGTTGGGGGAATCCTCTATTCAGCCACCATGGGGCTTTGAAAATGCACATCGCCCCCAACTACAATTCCAGCCAAAACAGCTCTCCTTCTCTTCTGAGACCTGTAGTGCGCTCGCCGAGCAATTTACATCAACATATAGGGGGAGATTTATCAAAATCTGGCCAGAGGAAAAGTTGCTGAGTTGCCCATAGCAACCAATCAGATTGCTTCTTTCACTTTTGAAAAGGCCTCTGAAAAATGAAAGGAGCGATCTGATTGGTTGCTATGGGCATCTCAGCAACTTTTCCTCTGGACAGGTTTTGATAAATCTCCCCAATAATGCATTTACTTATCCATGAGAAATTGGGCTACAAATTTTGGGGGGATTTTTGTTCAATTACACCTTGTTAAAATAAAAAAAAATTGGGGTAACAAGAATTTTAGTGTTCAAAATCAAATTTTTCACTTTAACAACCCACTGTTCAATAAACCTGTGAGGTATAAGTTCTTACTGTAATGCTCATTACGTTCCTAGAGGGGTGTAGTTTCCAAAATGGTATCACATGTGGGGGGGGGGGTTCGCTGTTCTGGCACCATGGGGGCTTTGTAAATGCACATTGCCCCCAACTTCAATTACAGCAAAATTCTCTCTCCTATAGCCAAACAGTGCTCCTTCTCTTCTGAGACCTGTAGTGCGCTCGCCAAGCAATTTACGTCCACATAGGTATTTACTTATTCATGAGAAATTGGGCTACACATTTTGGGGGGATTTTTGTTCATTTACACCTTATTAAAATGAAAAATATGGGGTAACACAATAATTTTAGTGTTAAAAATCTAATTTTTCACTTTTACAACCCACTGTTCAATAAACCTGTGAGGTATAAGTTCTTACTGTAATGCTTATTACATTCCTTGAGGGGTGTAGTTTCCAAAATAGTATGCCATGTGTTTTCTTTTTCTTGCTGTTCTTGCACCATGGGGGCTTCCTTAATGCAACATGCCCCCCAAAAAACCATTTCAGAAAAATTCTCTTTCAAAAAGCCAAATTTTGCTCCTTGTTTTCTGAGCATTGTAGTGCGCCAGCAGAGCACTTAATGCCCACATATTGGGTGTTTTCTTAATCGAGAGAAATTGGGCTTTAAATTTTGGGGTCCATTTTCTCCTATTACCCCTTGTGAAAAAGAAAAATTTAGGGTAACACCATCATTTTAGTGTTAAAAATTAAATTTTCCATTTTCACATGCAACTTCAATGCAAAGTCGTCAAACACTCGTGAGGTGTTAAGCCTCACTATACCCCTTGTTACATTCCTTGAGGGGTGTAGTTTCCAAAATAGTATTCATATGTTTTTTGTTTTTTTTTGCTGTTCTGGCACCATGGGGGCTACCTAAAGGCGACATGCCCCTCAAAAACCATTCAAGCAAAATTCTCTCTCCAAAATAGCAAAGCTGCTCCTTTCCTTCTGAGCCATGTTGTGCGTCTGCAGAGCACTTAACATCCACATATGAGGTATTACCATACTCGAGAGAAATTGGGCTACATATTGTATGAGTCTTTTTATGCTTTTACCCCTTTTTGACTTTCCCCATTTTGAATTTTAACTTTCTTCCTCGACTTCCGGCAGCACAGAAGGAATTCTCGCTAGCTTAGAGAACAGGGGTGGGGTTATAGATGAAGAGCTGCAGACAGTACCCCAGTGCTAAAGGCTGGATTCTCTGCTTGAAGGTTAAGCCTGTAATGGTTGATGAATGTGGAAGACGATGACCATGAAGCTGCATTACATATATCTGTCAGGGGAACTTGTGCCCTCTCTGCCCAAGAGGTAGCTGTGGCTCTTGTGGAATGTGCTCTAATCTGAAAAGGGGGTACCTTATCTTCCAACTTGTAACATTCCACAATCACCGATTTGATCCATCTTGACAAGGTATCTTTAGCGGCTTTCTCTTCTTTCCTTACACCGGAGAATTGAATAAAAAGATTCTCATCAATTCTGAAAGACTTCACTCTTTGTAGATAGATTAAGAGAGCTGTTCTGACATCCAGAGGAGAATTTTCAGATGGTAGGAAGGTAGGAAGGAATATTTCTCTATTGATGTTTTGTACCGAAGCTACCTTGGGAATAAATGAAGGTATTGTCCTGAGAAGAACTCCATCCGGAGTGAACTTAGTGTATGGAGGATTCGCTGATAGGGCTTGTAATTCCCCCAGCCTCTTGGCAGACGTGATGGCGACTAAGAAGAGCACTTTAAAGGATAACCACTTCATTTCTGCATCCTGTAATGGCTCAAAGGGAGGAAGCGACAGTCTGGACAGTACCAGTGATAAGTCCCAAGAAGAAACCGGAGGTTTAACCGTAGGTCTTAAATTTCTCAGTGCTTTGAAAAATCTTGCGATAAGGGGTTGACCCATACATTTTCCATCAGTATAAGCGTTGATTGCCGTGACATGAACACGGAGAGTATTTGGTTTCAAACCCTTTAGATATCCTTCTTGTAAAAATTGAAGAATAATAGACACAGAATTCTCTGTCAGACCCTTCTGTTCCTTCCAGGAGACAAATTTCCTCCAAAGCTTAGCATACAGTAGGTTAGTGGATGGTCTTCTGGCTGCTAACAAGGTTTCTATAACTTCTTCAGATAAACCTTTCTGTCTGAATTTCTCCCTCTCAAAATCCAGAGAGTCAGATGCAATCTGTCCAGATGTTGATGAAATAGCCCTTTCTGTAACAGAAGATCTTCCTCTAGAGGTAGCTTCCAATATTCTCCCTTCGAGAGACGAAACAATAGAGGAAACCAAGCCCTCCGGGGCCAAAAAGGTGCAATTAACAGGACTGAGGGGCTGTCCAGTATAATCTTGTTCAGTACTCTGCTGATTAACGGAATTGGAGGGAAGAGATAAATGAACCAATCTTTCCAGCTCATGGTGAAAGCATCCAGATGGTCCGGGAGATCTGTGCGATACCTTGAACAGAACCTCTGTAGTTTTCTGTTGCATCTCGTGGCCATCACGTCCCATTCGGGTAATCCCCATCTGTGGGTTATCTGAGCAAAGTACCTGGGATTTAATTCCCATTCGTTGGGATCTAATCTCTGTCGGCTCAACCAGTCTGCTTGAGAATTTAGCGTTCCTTTTATATGAAGCGCCATCAGGGAGATGCCCTGTTGTTCTGTCCAGGACATTATCTTGCTGCATTCCTTCTGTAAAGCTGCAGACCTTGTCCCACCTTCCTTCTGGATGTAGTACACTGAGACTAGATTGTCTGATTGGATCAGGACTGAAGAATTCGCAATCTGAGGAGAAAAATGTATTATGGCTAATCTGATCGCTCTTAACTCTCTGAGGTTGGATGAAAATTGAGTCTCTTCTTTTGACCAAGCTCCCTGAACCCACTGAGTTCTGAAGTGGGCACCCCAACCCCATCGGGAGGCATCTGTGGTTATAACCAGAGGGTCTTGAAGCTTGAAACTCTTTCCTTTGTTCAGGTTGTTCTCTTGTAGCCACCAACGTAAGTTTAGGCGGGTCTGACTTGATAACGAAATTGTAGTTTCCAGAGAGCTGGGTACTTTGTCCCAGGAGGTTAAGATCTCTTTCTGCAAATCCCTGATGGGTGCTCTGGCATAGGGAACAGCATCTATTGTTGCCGTCATAAGTCCAAGTATCTGCATAGCCTTCCTGATGGATAGAAATGGGGTCTTTATTAGGGAGCTTACTTGAAGAATAATTCTCTCCTGTTTTTCTAATGGAAGAAACACTTTCTGACATTGTGAATCTATAATCATCCCCAGAAAACGTTTTCTTGTCGTTGGTAAGAGATCCGACTTCTGGGGATTGAGGATAAATCCCAATTTCTACAGAAGATTCAACGTTGTCTGCAACTGCTGAAGGAGAATCTCTTGAGTGGTTGCAATGAGCAACCAATCGTCCAAGTACGGTACTACTTGTATCCCTTGCAACCTTAGAGCTGCCACAACTGTAACTGCAACTTTCGTGAATATCCTCGGGGCAGATGTTAGACCAAAGGGCATGGCCCGAAACTGAAAATGGCAAATGTCTTGATCTTGAAGTACAGCTATCCTCAGAAATCTCCTGGACTTTACTTGTATGGGGACGTGAAGATAGGCGTCCATTAAATCTAGAGAAACCATCCAATCGGCCTGCTGGACTAGGTGAGTAGCGGACTTTACATTTTCCATGCGGAACTTTTGTTTTACCAAAAAAGTTTGCTTTTGGGACTGGAAACATGTGTGAGTAGATACCGTGACCTTGCTGTTCTGGTGGAACAGGTTCCACAGCTTGCTTGTCCAGAAATTCTTTGAGGAGATGCTGAACCACAGGGTTTGCTCTGTTTAGGATAAATCTTTCGGGAGGAATTGACACAAAATTCAGACTGTAACCCTCTGCAATAATTTTTAACACCCATTGATCTGATGTCAGATCCAGCCAGGCTGGAAAGAAATTTATCAGTCTTGCTCCTACCGCAATTGACCCGTGGTAGTCAGAACTCAGATTTGGGTTGCTTCTGATCTGGCTGTCTCCTTTTAGTTTCTTGAAATCTTTTATTGTACCTTCTGTCTTGAAAAGGTTTCTTCCTAAATCCAGATCTGCGGGGTCTAAAGGGCTGAAACTGTTTCTTCTTTCTAGTGAAAGGAAAATGAAGGGCCTTCTCACCTTTATCTGCTTCCAAAATCTTCTCCAGCTGTGACCCTACTAGAGAACCTGCTTCAAATGGTAGAGTACAGAAGTTACCTTTTGATGAAGCGTCACCTGGCCAAGGTTTCAGATAAATAGCCCTTCTTGCTGAATTCAAAACCGCAAGATTTTTAGCACAGATTCTTGTCACATCTAAGGGGAGATCACAGGCGAAGTCTGCTGCAGTCTTCAATGTATCAATTTCCTCTAAAAGATCACTCCTAGAGACTCCATCTTGAATATCTCTTCCAAGTTGACTCAACCAGACCCGAACAGCACGGGTCACTGGAACTGAAGCAAGGGAAGCTTTCATTAAAGCAGCTGTATTGCAATAAGCACGTTTAATCAAGACATCTGTTTTCCTATCCATAGGTTCTTTAAGAATGGAGGAATCATCAGAGGGTAGCAGAGTTCTCTTAGATAGTTTGGCTACAGGTAAGTCTACTTTAGCTGGATTTTCCCAGGATTCTGATTCTGCTGGGTCTAACTTATAAACTGCTCTGAACCTGGACCCTAACTCCAGCCTGCTGTCTGGTTTCTTAAATTCTTTCTCTACTATCGTTCTCAGAACTGGATGACCTGCCAAAACATCAGAGGGTTTCTTAGAAAGTAGAAGAGACTTTCTTTATCCTCTCTCGGCTTCTGTTTGGACGATTCCATAATATCTTTAACTGCTCTGATGAGCTTCCCAGCATTTTCTTTTTTGAAAAGAAAGAAATCTTCAGTGACAATATCTTCAGAATCTGAAGAGTCAGACTGTGACAAAGCATTCTCTGATGAAGAAGAAGAAGGAGGATCCACTTTGTGTTTCTCTTTCTTACTCTTTAAATTTATTCCTGAGCCTGAACTAAATTCAGACTTAAACCAAGAGAAAAAAACTTCTTGCATCTTCCAGAAACGCAGAGGTCTCCTGCAGCTCAGAACATCTCCTACAGACTGTAGAAACAGCTCCAGGGGGTAAGGGAAGAAGACAGCTGACACATACTGGCTTTTGCTTATCAGGAGATGTGGTCAAATGAAATTTGCAGACTTCACATAGATCCCCAGATAATTCATCTGGTAAGAGTTGCTGACAAGAGACACATTGTCTATGCTTTATTTTAATCTTCCTTTTCTTTGAAGAAGCAGGGCTTGCCATCTAAAATAAAAAATACACACAATGAGTGATGTATAATCCCATGTAAGAAAGCATAAGGCCGCAGCAATGCACCATTTGACTATACAACCAGCCATTCCTTAGGAGCAGAGAAATCTGGCTGCCTGCACAGAAGGGCACAGCACGCCATCTCTGCTCCGCTTAAATGCGCTTACCCGCTAGAAACCTCCGTAACGTCACATCCTGTCGCTCTGCATCCGCTTCCGGTTCCTCGGCTGGCTGCACAAGGGCGCGCGTGTTGCCATTCCCAAGATGGCGCCCAAACCGGAAGTCCCATCCGGAGCGCACGTGTGATGCCGGGAAAGCGCGAAAAGAACTGTATGGCTGACATGGCGGGGGAACCGTCACCCCAAGGCAAAAGTCCTCCTCTATAGCCACAACACATATGACTGGTAAGAGGGAATACACTTGCAGTAACCTTAGAATATGCTCCTAATATGACCCGGGTTTCCCACATGGATTTAGGAGAACTGCAAGACACCAGGTAGGCCAGGGTTACCCACGTTGGCCCTCAGTAAAAAACTGGCAACACTGGTGTAAACAAAGGCATATATCTAGGAAAAAGAAAAAAAATATATAGTTAGTGGTGGGCAAGGTGTGAAACACACCTGTCAGGAAGAAAAGAGGACAGAAAAAAACACAGTTTGTATGTATGTTGAATGACTAGTTATAAGATAGGATGTCATGCCATTGGTTGATTATTGTGGAGTTTTTTTTAGGTGGGCGGTCCTAGGATGAATAAAAGAGGCCAGGCCTATTCCTTCTGTGCTGCCGGAAGTCGAGGAAGAAAGTGTTTTTAAAGTTGCGTTTCAGTGGGAATTGTAGGTTGCTGCAGAACCTCATATTGTGGAGGTCTTTTGATCCCACTTGTACTGAAATTATCCCTCTCAGTACATCAATTTTAAATTATGTGTTTTTTTCTGGGATTACTTTTTATTTATTGAATACAATAAAAGTTATATTTTATAAGGGGAATAATAAGAGGTGTTTTGCACCCTGGGCTACGGCCCTAGGGTTTGGATAATATTACCAATAATGCCAGTATACAAAGAGGAAAACTATCACCATACATATTACCATCATACTGTTACTGACCAAATCCTGTATACTGAGACCAATATTACCAATAATACCAGTATACAAGGAGGAATATTATGCCCATACATATTACCGTCATACTGTTACTGACCAAATCCTGTGAACTGAGATTGAAATTATCAATATCAGTATACAAGGGACAAGTAATATCGCCACATCATGACCAGTATCACTGCAGAATCACTAATATCCCCACACTGCTACTAAAAAAAAATCCACTAGGCAAAGACCAAGGTTAACTCCATACAGTGATCATATACAGATAGATACCAACACTACAAAGGTGCCCCCCTTCCCTCTCCCGTTCTTAGCTAAGTAAATGTTCAGCCTTAATATATTAGGTAGGTAGGCAGGCTTCTTCCCACTTCTACCTCCATTCCACATTAGGCTGTATTCACACCACGATTGTTACACACTATCTGACTCCGGTCGGCTCATTCAAATGAGATGGGGGCCGGGTCCGGCTGAGATACGGGAGCGCCTGGTTTTCACATCTCCCAGCCAGATCCGGTATGTAACAATTGTGGTGTGAATGCAGCCTTAGCTAGCTATATATCTCCCTCCACCCAGGGCGGAACTGGGGCTAAAATCCAGCCCTGAAAAAATGATCATACCAGCCCCACAGCATGGTGTCATTGTGGCAGTCGCCGGCTGCAGGTAAGGGACAGGGAAGCTTGGCATTTGATTTGCCAGGCCTCCATAAGAAAGCTTTGTTGTGGCTGCACTCTGAAGTTAAAATACAAGACAGAAATGTGGTATTAACACTATGTAAAATCCACTTGGGGAAGACAGTATTAAAAAAAAAACTCTCTTCCTTGCTCTTGCGCTACCGCCAGAATCACGAAATTCAGTTCCCAGTGTCCGGCGCTTCTGAGTTAGGTGACATTACACAGCTGCTCATTCAATTATGGGCCGAAGCAATGTCCAGCCTCAGCCGCTGATTGGATGGCTAGCCATATGACGTCACCTAACCCGGAAGTGCCAGATACCAGGAACAGAATTCCAGTACTAGTGCAGAAGGGAGGAATTTAACTGTATAGGGACTAGGTCTCCAAACTGTGGACTGCTAGTTGTTCCAAAAATGGTTTGGGCATGCTGGGAGTTTTAGTTAAGCAACAGCTGGAGGTCCACAGTTTGGAGACCATTGGCATAGGGAGAGATGCGTCACCCGCCCTGCTGGGACAAGCCCCAGGGACTAATTACCGGGGTTTCAGCAGGATTTTCAAACTAAGATTACTCTGAATAACCGAGTGTCTCAGTGTTTTTCCTAGTGTCCTGGGATCATGATGCCTGCACCAGTTTTATGCTGCCCACTGTTTAGGCCGCATAAAACTGATAAAACATTCCCCTTAACTGTAGTTAAATATAAAAAATTATTTATTATTTTTCATTAACTAACAACTTAAATTGCAATAAAAGAAAACCAAAGTGCCCCTCTCTTACATGGTAGTAACAGCAGGTCTCCCCCTCTGCAGCCCCCCACATCACAGGTCTCCCCCTCTCCAGCCCCCCACATCACAGGCCCCCCCCCCCTCTCCAGCCCCCCCCCACATCACAGGTCTCCCCCTCTCCAGCCCCCCCCCCCCACATCACAGGTCCCCCCTCTCCAGCCCCCCACATCACAGGTCCCCCCTCTCCAGCCCCCCACATCACAGGTCCCCCCTCTCCAGCCCCCTACATCACAGGTCCACCCCTCTCCAGCCCCCTACATCACAGGTCCCCCCCCCTCTCCAGCCCCCTACATCACAGGTCCCCCCCTCTCCAGCCCCCTACATCACAGGTCCCCCCTCTGCAGCCCCCCACATCACAGGTCCCCCCTCTCCAGCCCCTCACATCACAGGTCCCCCCCCTCTCCAGCCCCCTACATCACAGGTCCCCCCCCTCTCCAGACCCCTACATCACAGGTCCCCCCCTCTCCAGCCCCCTACATCACAGGTCCCCCCCCCTCTCCAGCCCCCTACATCACAGGTCCCCCCCCTCTCCAGCCCCCTACATCACAGGTCCCCCCCCCTCTCCAGCCCCCTACATCACAGGTCCGCCCCTCTCCAGCCTCCTACATCGCAGGTCCCCCCCCTCTCCAGCCCTCCACATCACAGGTCCCCCCTCTCCAGCCCCCCCCCCACATCACAGGTCCCCCCTCTCCAGCCCCCCCCCCACATCACAGGTCCCCCCTCTCCAGCCCCCCCCACATCACAGGTCCCCCCTCTCCAGCCCCCCCCACATCACAGGTCCCCCCTCTCCAGCCCCCCACATCACAGGTCCCCCCCTCTCCAGCCCCCCACATCACAGGTCCCCCTCTCCAGCCCCCCACATCACAGGTCTCCCCCTCTCCAGCCCCCCACATCACAGATCCCCCCTCTCCAGCCCCCCACATCACAGGTCTCCCCCTCTCCAGCCCCCCACATCACAGGTCTCCCCCTCTCCAGCCCCCCACATCACATGTCTACGCCTCTCCAGCCCCCCACATCACAGGTCTCCCCCTCTCCAGCCCCCCACATCACAGGTCCCCCCTCTCCAGCCCCGCCCCCACATCACAGGTCCCCCATCTCCAGCCCCCCACATCACAGGTCCCCCTACTCAAGCCCCCCACATGACAGGTCCCCCCTCTCCAGCCCCCCCCCCACATCACAGGTCTCCTCCTCTCCAGCCCCCCCCCCCCACATCACAGGTCCCCCCTCTCCAGCCCCCCACATCACAGGTCCCCCCTCTCCAGCCTCCCACATCACATGTCTCCTCCTCTCCAGCCCCCCACATCACATGTCTCCCCCTCTCCAGCCCCCACATCACAGGTCCCCCCTCTCCAGCCCCCCCACATCACAGGTCCCCCCTCTCCAGCCCCCCCCACATCACAGGTCCCCCCTCTCCAGCCCCCCCCCCCACATCACAGGTCCCCCCTCTCCAGCCCCTCATATCACAGGTCTACTCCTCTCCAGCCCCCCACATCACAGGTCCCCCCTCGCCAGCCCCCCACATCACCTCAGTAGAGTAGAGTGTACTGTCTGTACAGCTCCCATTGCAGACTCTGTAGCCACCAGTCCTCCGGACCTCCGCTCACTGTATCAGCCTGTCAAGACCTGTGTGTAATGCTGCAGCTGCCGAGCACACAGGTCCTGACAGACTGATACAGTGATTTGTCCGGACTCAGGCAGCCTGTCCTCCAGACACTGCCGGCCCAGAGGGCGCACGGCCTAGCGGGAATTATCCCGGTATCCCGCTAGGCCAGTCCGGCCCTGGGCCCTTTCAAGCAGAGAGTTTCAGAGTTATAAAAATGCAAAATTTCCAAAATTTTCATGACATTTTTACATTTTTCACCAAGAAATTATGCAAGTAACTCCGAAAATTTACCACTAACATAAAGTAGAATATGTCACAAAAAACTATCTCAGAGTCAAATTCAAAAGTAAAAGCATCCTAGAGTTATTAATGCTTAAAGTGACAGTGCTTACAATTGCAAAAAATGCTCCCGTCCTTAAGGTCAAAATGGGCTCCATCCCCAAGGGGATAAACTTGCTGTAACAGAATCCTGGCAGGCAGGGGTGGGATTAGAGTGAAAATGTGCAATAGCTATATGCAATAGCAATTTGGTGGCAGTACTGGACTATGTGCTGTGATGGGGAGGCCAGACGCGCTTCGGGGTGGGGGTGGGGGGGCCTTTCTCAATGGTTTAATATATCATCTAAGCCATTGAGAAAGGGGGACCCCCCCCGAAACACATCTGTCTTGCCCATCACAGGAAACAGTTCAGTACTGCCACCAAATCCTGTTGCATATAGCTACCCCACATCTAAGGACCACTGCAAGGTTTACTACACGCTTGAAAGCCTCCAACTGCCACACGAGGACGCCGCTGACAAGGTCTGCACTCACCACTCCTGCCTGCCAGGATTCTGTTACAGCAAGCCGGAAGCAGTGCCGTGCCACCTAGCAGCAGGAGAAGTCAGCATCCCCCTGCAGTTCGTGGAGCCAGGAAGTGTAAGCGGGGCTCTGTACACTGAAGACAAACAGGGCTCTGTACACTAAGGACAAGCAGGACTCTGTGCACTGAGGACAAGGAGGGCTCTGTATACTGAGGACAAGCAGGGCTCTGTATACTGAGGACAAGCAGGGCTCTGTACACTGAGGACAAGCAGGGCTCTGTGCCGTGAGGACAAGCAGGGCTTTGTGCAGTGAAGACAAGCAGGGTTCTGTGCGCTGAGGACAAGCAGGGCTCTGTGCACTGAGGACAAGCAGGGCTCTGTACACTGAGGACAAGCAGGGCTCTGCACATAGAGGACAAGCAGGGCTCTGTGCAGTGAGGACAAGCAGGGCTCTGTGCAGTGAGGACAAGCAGGGCTATGTGCAGTGAGGACAAGTGGAGCTCTGTGCACTGAGGACAAGAGGGGCTCTGTGCACTGAGGACAAGCAGGGCTCTGTACACTGAGGACAAGCAGGGTTCTGTACACTGAGGACAAGCAGGGCTCTGTACACTGAGGACAAGCAATGCTCTGTACACTGAGGACAAGCAGGGCTTTGTACACTGAGGACAAGCAGGGCTCTGTACACTGAGGACAAGCAGGTCTCTGTACACTGAGGACAAGCAAGGCTCTGCACTGAGGACAAGCAGGGCTCTGTACACTGAGGACAAGCTGGGCTCTGTGCAGTGAGGACAAGGAGGGCTCTGTGCATTGAGGACAAGCAGGGCTCTGTACACTGAGGACAAGCTGGGCTCTGTGCAGTGAGGACAAGGAGGGCTCTGTGCAGTGAGAACAAGCAGAGCTCTGTACACTGAAGACAAGCAGGGCTTTGTACACTGAGGACAAGCGGGGCTCTGTGCACTTAGGAAAAGAGGGGCTCTGTGCACGGAGGACAAGCAGGGCTCTGCACACTGAGGACAAGCAGGGCTCTGTACACTGAGGACAAGCAGGGCTCTGTACACTGAGGACAAGCGGGGCTCTGTACACTGAGGGCAAGCAGGGCTCTGTACACTGAGGACAAGCTGGGCTCTGTACACTGAGGACAAGCAGGGCTCTGTACACTGAGGACAAGCAGGGCTCTGTGCACTGAGGACAAGCAGGGCTCTGTGCACGTAGGAAAAGTGGGGCTCTGTGCACGGAGGACAAGCAGGGCTCTGTACACTGATGACAAGCAGGGCTCTGTACATTGAGGACAAGCAGGGCTCTGTACACTGAGGACAAGCAGGGCTCTGTACACTGAGGACAAGCAGTGCTCTGTACACTGAGGACAAGCAGGGATCTGTACAGTGAGGACAAGCAGGGCTCTGTACAGTGAGGACAAGCAGGGCTCTGTACACTGAGGACAAGCAGGGCTCTGTGCAGTGAGGAGAAGCAGGGCTCTGTGCACTGAGGACAAGCGGGGCTCTGTATAGTGAGAACAAGCTGGGCTCTGTACAGTGAGGACAAGCTGGGCTCTGTGCAGTGAGGACAAGCAGGGCTCTGTACACTGAGGACAAGCAGGGCTCTGTGCAGTGAGGGCAAGAAGGGCTCTGTACACTAAGGACAAGCAGGGCTCATTGCATTGGGGGCTCTGTACACTGAGGACAAGTAGGGTTCTGTACACTGAGGACAAGCAGGGCTCTGTACACTGAGGACAAGCAGGGCTCTGTGCACTGAGGACAAGCGGGGCTCTGTATAGTGAGGACAAGCAGGGCTCTGTACAGTGAGGACAAGTAGGGCTCTGTACACTGAGAACAAGCAGGGCTCTGTACAGTGAGGACAAGCAGGACTCTGTATAGTGGGGACAAGCAGGGCTCTGTACGGTGAGGGCAAGCTGGGCTCTGTGCAGTGAGGACAAGCAGGGCTCTGTACACAGAGGACAAGCAGGGCTCTGTGCAGTGAGGACAAGCAGGGCTCTGTACACTAAGGACAAGCAGGGCTCTGTACACTGAGGACAAGCTGGGCTCTGTGCAGTGAGGACAAGCAGGGCTCTCTGCATTGAGGACAAGCAGGGCTATGTACATTGACAACAAGCAGGGCTCTGTACACTGAGGACAAGCAGGGCTCTATACACTTAGGACAAGCAGGGCTCTGTGCAATGAGGACAAGCAGGGCTCTGTACACTAAGGAAAAGCAGGGCTCTGTATAGTTAGGACAAGCAGGGCTCTGTACACTGAGGACAAGATGGGCTCTGTGCAGTGAGGACAAGCCGGGCTCTGTGCATTGAGGACAAGCAGGGCTCTGTACACTGAGGACAAGCAGGGCTCTATACACTGAGGACAAGCAGGGCTCTGTACAGTGAGGACAAGCAGGGCTCTGTGCAGTGAGGAGAAGCAGGGCTCTGTGCACTGATGTGAAGCAGGGCTCTGTGCACTGAGGACAAGCAGGGCTCTGTATAGTGGGGACAAGCAGGGCTCTGTACGTTGAGGACAAGCAGGGCTCTGTACGTTGAGGACAAGCAGGGCTCTGTGCACTGAGGACAAGCAGGGCTCTGTACACTGAGGACAACCAGGGCTCTGTGCAGTGAGGACAAGCAGGGCTCTGTATAGTGAGGACAAACAGGGCTCTGTACACTGAGGACAAGCTGGGCTCTGTGCAGTGAGGACAAGCAGGGCTCTGTGCATTGAGGACAAGTAGGGCTATGTACATTGAGGACAAGCAGGGCTCTGTTCACTAAGGACAAGCAGGGCTCTGTGCACTGAGGACAAGCGGGGCTCTGTGCACTAAGGTCAAGCGGGGCTCTGTGCGCTGAGGACAAGCAGGGCTCTGTACGCTGAGGACAAGCAGGGCTCTGTACACTGAGGACAAGCAGGGCTCTGTACACTGAGGACAAGCAGGGGTCTGTACACTGAGGACAAGCAGGGCTCTGTACACTAAGGACAAGCAGGGCTCTGTACACTAAGGACAAGCAGGGCTCTGTTCACTGAGGACAAGCAGGGCTCTGTACACTGATGACAAGCAGGGCTCTGTACACTGAGGACAACCAGGGCTCTGTACACTGAGGACAAGCAGGGCTCTGTACACTGAGGACAAGCAGGGCTCTGTACACTGAGGACAAGCAGGGCTCTGTACACTGAGGACAAGCAGGGCTCTGTACACTGAGGACAAGCAGGGCTCTGTGCATTGAGGACAAGTAGGGCTATGTACATTGAGGACAAGCAGGGCTCTGTTCACTAAGGACAAGCAGGGCTCTGTGCACTGAGGACAAGCGGGGCTCTGTGCACTAAGGTCAAGCGGGGCTCTGTGCGCTGAGGACAAGCAGGGCTCTGTGCAACGAGGCTCTGTGACACACTCTTGGCTCACTCAGCAAGATGATTGACAAGCCAGGAGCCTGCACAGAGCCCTGTTTGTCCTGCCCACAATTCCTTTATTTGGTCTCTGCACAGAGATTCCAGGCAATAGCTGCACAGAAATTTTTCACCCAAAAATATGCACATTTTTTTAACCAATGTATAACCGTAGCTAAAGTCCTGTAGAATTATCTGGTCATCAACTGTCACCATGCAATTGAATGGGGGCCATTGGGACCTGGCTGTAGCCGTTTGCATAAGACCCGTTTCAGGGTTTGATCGTGAACCATAGATTGCATGAGGATTTTGAGTCTGTAGTTCCTTGGAACAAATTGCTCAAGTCCTTTAAATACATTAATATGCCTATTGATCTCCTGTCAGATGCATCTGCATCTCAGGCCAGACTGGCCTCCAGGTCAATGTCTCATTCTACAACCAGTAGGAGAACAGTATGGATTAAGCCTTGGCTAGCTGACATTACTTTCAAAATCAAGTTGTACAGCACTGAATGAGTCAATGAAAGATCTCTAATAAATAGCAGAAAAGTCTCCTTTATTGCCCATTCACACAGTGGCATATCCACCCGGAATCTATCCTGTGCGTGGCAGGCACCAACTCAATTGGTTGTTGGTGGGACAACTCGGACATGCCCAATCTTCATAGACGTTAAATTAAAAAAAGGAGAAAAAAGCAAATATACTAAAGTGCAGTGCACACCTATCAGTAACAACAATATTCTGTATAAAATATTAATCTTTATTTGCAATTGATATACAAAAATATATAGATACAAAAACACAAAGTACAATTAAAAACAATTAAAATTGTTCCAACCAGAGCAACCTCCTACAGAAACATGAAGGGAGAATATAACCTCTGAGGACGTTGTCTAATAGCGACGGAACGCATGGGGCACATGTTGTGACCTGTTCATACCTGCATCCGTCTAATCCTCCGTCTGGTAGTCTGCACTGGTTTGTATCTTTTACTTTTACATACGTTGTTATACTTATGCTCTGTAGGGTAGCCAGGCCAGCCTGTGTATAAAGTATAGGACAGCATTACTTTGCCTTTATGCCATACTGTGTAGTTTGATTCTGTACACTAGGTAATTGTTTTTTCTGCCACATGTATAGTGTAAACATGAGGTTGGGGTTTTGGACAGACCAAGCATGTGCCCTCTTGAGGGTGGTTATATCCTTCCCTCATATTTCTGTTGGAGGTTTTTCTGGCAAGAGCAATTTTAATTGCTTTTTACTGTACTGTGTTTTTATATCCATGGAACATACATACATACATCCACAGAATAATGTTGTCACTGATAGGTGTGCACTTTAGTATTTTCTCCTTTTTTTGTGTATGGGTATTAGCACCCTGATATGTACTCTCTGATGTAGAGGTTGAGTCCCCATGTTCTTGTATTTGGTTAGATTCATAGACGCATGGAAATTTCTTTGTGTGAATGGACCTTTAGTCAGATAGAGATAGAGGTAGAAGATTTGCTCCTAGATTGCACTTCAGACAGATACCTGGTTATAGACCTTCAGTGAGGGGGCTGTCGAAGATCTTGGGGAGCCAAGGAGCCAAATTGAGCCAATACCGTATTTATTGGGGTATACCACGCACCGGCCTATAACACGCACCCTCATTTTACCAAGGATATTTGGGTAAAAAAAGTTTTCTACCCAAATATCCATGGTAAAATGAGGGTGCGTGTGTGCGCGTGTATACCCCGATACACCCCCAGGAAAGGCAGGGGGAGAGAGGCCGTCGCTGCCCGCTTCTCTCCCTCTGCCTTTCCTGGGGTCTAGCACCCTGCTGCCGGCCCTTCTCTCCCCCTG
Organism: Hyla sarda; assembly: GCF_029499605.1. Classification (NCBI taxonomy): domain Eukaryota; kingdom Metazoa; phylum Chordata; class Amphibia; order Anura; family Hylidae; genus Hyla; species Hyla sarda. The sequence goes on along the minus strand of NC_079190.1, from coordinate 400,040,768 downwards.
GCTATCGGCGCCGCTGCCCGTTCTGTCCCCCTGACTATCGGTGCCAGCGCCCCATTGCCGGCGCCGATAGCCAGGGGGAGAGAAGCGGCGCCGACAGCCAGGGGGAGAGAAGGGGCAGCGGCACCCATTGCCGGCGCCGCTGCCCCGTTGCCTCCCCCATCCCCGGTGACATAATTACCTGGGTCGGGTCCGCGCTGCTGCAGGCCTCCGGCGTGCGTCCCCTGCGTCGTTGCTATGCGCTGCACGGCATGGCGCATGATGTCAGTGCGCCGCGCCGTACATAGCAACGACGCAGTGGGCGCCGCTTCTCTCCCCCTGGCTATCGGCGCCGGCACCGATAGTCAGGGGGACAGAACGGGCAGCGGCGCCGATAGCCAGGGGGAGAGAAGGGCCGGCAGCAGGGCTCTAGACCCCAGGAAAGGCAGGGGGAGAGAAGCGGGCAGCGACGGCCTCTCTCCCCCTGCCTTTCCTGGGGGTGTATCGGCGTATAACACGCACATAGACTTTAAGCTAATAATTTTAGCCTAAAAAGTGCGTGTTATACGCCGATAAATACGGTATGTTGTGACACCAAGATTGCTGTAGGCCGGGATATTCATATAATAAAGAATTCTTACACTATACAGGTCTCTCATGTTTCATTATGTGGTAACTCCTGAACTTTCCATGGTGAAAAACAATCCACTTTAGAGGCCTTCCTGCTAGACCCCTTAAGGACTCAGCCCATTTTTACGTTTTCGTTTTTTCCTCCTCGCCTTCAAAAAATCATAACTCTTTTATATTTTCATCCACAGACTAGTATGAGGGCTTTTTTTTGCGAGACCAGTGGTCCGTTGTAATGCCATCACTGACTTTACCATAAACTGTATGGCGCAACCAAAAAAATACTATTTGTGTGGGAAAATGAAAAAGAAAACCGCATTTTAGCAAGTTTTGGAACGTTTCGTTTTCACGATGTACAATTTACGGTAAAAAGGACATTTGTTCTTTATTCTTTGTGTCAATATGATTAAAATGATACCCATGATTATACACTTTTCTATTACTGTTGCGCTTAAAAAAAATCGCAATCTTTTTAACCAAATTAGTACGTTTTGAAAATTCCCCTATTTTGAAGACCTATAACTTTTTCATTTTTCCGTATAAGCGGCGGTATGAGGGCTCATTTTTTGCGCCGTGATCTTTTTATTGATACCATATTTGCTTATATAAAACTTTTAATATTTTTTTTATAAATTTTTTTTGTAATAAAATGTTATAAAAAAGCAGCTATTTTGGACTTTTTTTTTTTCGTTCACGCCGTTCACAGTACGGTATCATTAACATTTTATTTTAATAGTTGGGATATTTACGCACGTGTCGATACCAAATATATATATATAAAATATTTTTTTTTACACTTATTGAGGGTGAAATAGGGAAAATGGGACAATTTACGTTTTTATTGGGGGAGGGTTTTTTTCAAATTTTTTTTACTTTTATTTTTTACTTTTTTTACTTTTATTTTTACACTTTAATAGTCCCCATTCGATTGCTAATACTGTTCAGTGCTATGTATAGGACACAGCACTGATCAGCATTATCGGTCATCTTCTGCTCTGGTCTGCTCGATCGCAGACCAGAGCAGAAGACCACGGGAGACGGCCGGAGCAAGGTGAGGGGACCTCCAGCCACCATGCTGGGTGATTGGATTGTCGCGGCAGCGCTGCGGGCGATCCGATCATCCATTTAAAGTACCGCGATGCTGCAATCTGTATTGATCACGGCCTCTGAGGGGTTAATGGCGGACATCCGCGGGATCGCGGGTGTCCGCCATTACGGGCGGGTCCCTGGCTGCTATCAGCAGCCGGGACCTGCCGCGCATAATGCGAGCATCGCTCCGATGCTCGCGGTTATGCATAGGACGTAAATGTACAACCTGGTGCGTTAAGTACCAGCTCACCATGACGTACATTTACGTCCTGCATCATTATAGGGGTACTCCGGTGGAGAAAAAAAATTTACATTTTTTTTTTATCTACTGGTGTCAGACAGTTAAACAGATTTGTAAATGACTTCTATTTAAAATCTTTACCCTTCCAATACTTTTTAGCAGCTGTATGCTACAGAGGAAATTATTTTCTTTTTGAATTTCTTTTGCCTTGTCCACAGTGCTCTCTGCTGACACCTGATGTCTGTATCAGGAACTGTCCAGAGCAGGAGAAAATCCCCATTGCAAACCTATGCTGCTCTGGACAGTTCCTGACACGGACAGAGGTGTCAGAAGAGAGCACTGTGGACAAGACAAAAAAGAAATTCAAAAAGAAAAGAATTTCCTCTGTAGCATACAGCTGCTAAAAAAAAAGGACTGGAAGGGTAAAGATTTTTTTAATAGAAGTAATTTACAAATCTGTTTAACTTTCTGGAACCAGTTCATTTAAATAAATGTCCATGCATGTCCTGGTAGAGGTTACATCTTCTCAGAAATCTCTGGTGTACTGAAGGGTGTTTCTGGTTCCCAAGTTCTCAGGAAAGTATTGCATGGTTATAGATCTGTGTTATCTCAACAAATAAATTCCCCTGTCTCTTGGAGACATTATGGTCTCTATAGATTTGACAGATGTCTAATGCACATGAGTAAGGATGGCGGTCCATGAAAGGAGGAATGCACAATAAACAGTTGAAACAGTTTAACAAGCTTGTTGTAGCATTACGTGGTTACTGATTCATAATGTGTCAACAAATAAAGAAATAAGATTTGCATGCATATACTACACGAGTACTGTGAGTATCTGCACAAGAAGTTCAAAGTCCCCGTAAAGGTATGACCCTAGTACTTATAGCTAAGTATTAGTGTAAAGCTTATGAGTTCCTCCATAAAGGCTGAATCCCAATCCCTCACAGACCTTTGGGGAATGCCAGAAGTGGACCTTATAGCCAGAAAGTGCAATGCCAAGGCTTTTCGTTATAGGAAATTAATTGTTGTTGTTGTAGAACTTAAAGGGGTATTCCAGGCAAAAACTTTTTTTTATATGTCAACTGGCTCCGGAAAGTTAAACAGATTTGTAAATGACTTCTATTAAAAAATCTTAATCCTTCCAATAGTTATTAGTTTCTGAAGTTTTCTGTCTAACTGCTCAATGATGATGTCACATCCCGGGAGCTGTGCATGATGGGAGAATATCCCCATAGGAGCTGGACAGCTCCTGGGACGTGAGTCATCAGAAAGCAGTTAGACAGAAAACACAAATCAACTTCAGAAGCTAATAACTATTGGAAGGATTAAGATTTTTTAATAGAATTCATTTACAAATCTGTTTAACTTTCCAGAGCCAGTTGATATATATAAAAAAGTTTTGGCCTGGAATACCCCTTTAAGGAATATCATGAGCATATTCAATTCAACTTCTAAACTTACTGCTTACAATTATACTCCTCTGCTTACTCCTCATGTGCCTCCTCCTTCTCCCTCTCCCACCTATAATCAGATGTGAAACAATGCTATACAGAATGAATGGTCATGTCCTTCTAAAGGATTGGATGTGAGTACCCTTTATTCGTGTAAGATTTCAAGCATAACGTAGGTGCTCCTTATTATTTTTTATGAGTCATTGTAACATTAAAGGGGTACTCCGCCCTTAGACATCTTATCCCCTATCCAAATGATAGGGGATAAGATGTCTGAGCATTCTAATTATTCTGTCAGCATTCTGCGCCAGGTGCTGCTCCGGTCTCGGAAACTCTGGGTTTCCGAGATGGAGAAATGACGTCACGTCATGCCCCCTCGTGACGCCATGCCGTGCCCCCTCCCATAGACATGAATGGAGGGGGAGTGATGTCATGAAGGGGTGTGGCATCACGTCTCCATCTTGGAAATTCAGCTGGTGGTCCGATGAGTTCCCCCAAGCTCTGATGATCTGGCAGATGCAGTGATCAGTATTGATAAAGGCATCTGTGTAACGCCCCAACGGATGTGGACCCACTATTCAACTTACCGGTTTGGCCTTGGCCCAAACATGGGAGCAGAATCTAAGTGTTCCACTGGTTTTCACCCTTCATCCCTCTTCAGGGTGGGGAAGTTGATCTTAGCTGCAGCAGAACACCAAGCAGGCCAGAATGCCCTGGTCAGAACGCCCTGGAGCTAGCAGAGATGGTGCTATGGAACTGCCGAGCTTTATAGCACAGGTGCAGCTAGGATTTTAGAGATTGCTAGAAGGCAGAAGCTTGGTTAGGGATCCGAGTCTTTTCAAGGAGAGGCAGGCAGGTACAATGGTTTGAGGCTAGAGTCGGCATCAGGAAACAAGCAATAGTCTGGAACACAGGAATACAGAAGATACGAACAGCAGCAGAACCTTTGCTTATGGTAACCCACAATGTTGCTCAGGCAAGGATAGGATGGCAGAGCACCCTTAAATAGGTGATGCCAGTCAGGGATTGGGTGGAGCAGAATCAGAAGCACGCACGGACCCTTAAAGAGACAGACCTTGTGCGGCAATCGCTAATGTCCGCCATTACCAACAGGTCTCTGGCGGCTGATAGCACCTGAGACCTGCTGTGCATGAAGCGAGCGAAGCTCCTGTGCTCGCTTCATGTACAGGATGTAAATGTACGTCCTGGTGCAATAAGTACCAGCACACTAGGACATACATTTACGACTCTTGCCCTTAAGGGGTAAATGTTAGAACACAACTAACAACACAAATACTACATCTCTTTTTTTTATATACTTCCTGATTTCAGCTTCAAAAACTGCATCACATAACCTGATCAAAACCTGAATGTGTAATAGCACCCTAAAGGAATGTTGTGTGTTTTTCAATGATGAGAGATGTGTGTAGGAGTACTTGGAGACAAGGCCCACATCAATAAGAAGTACATGCTGCTGGATTTGGCAAGACTGCAATACATAATACACTCTGAAATCATTAGCAATGGCACATTGATGAATAAGCACAGTGAGTGTCATTGCTTATGTGAAAGTACAGTCATATAAGTTCCTTTTTGTTGCATTACAGCTTACATTTTCAGTTCTATTTTATATGAGACCTTACTAAATATTATTACAGTCAAATAATTTTTTTAAAGACTGTCCCTACATAGGTAATTGCTTAATTAATAAAGTCTGGTCCAACCAGGTAACTGTGGTTAATTGTGGTACCCATTGTGCCACATGACCTGTCACATGATGTCATTGTACATGTACCTGTGCAACTTCACCAAGCAACATAAAGACTAATGAGCTCTAAAAATAAGTCAGAGACAAAGTTGGGGAGTGAGTATAGATAAGACGAGTTATAAAACAAAATCAAATGAAAAAAAATCTTTATCATTCCATGGAGCACCATTAAATCGATCATAACAAAATAACCAAAAATATTGATCAATTACAAACATGATTAGAAAATGCCTTCAGCAAAACTCAACAAAGGCACCAAAAAGAATACTGAAGGAGCTAGGAGCTCTGAAAATCCACAGTGACAAAGTACCTCTCTAAAAAATACAATGGATTTATGGAAGAGTAGCCAGAAAAAGGACAGATTACGTGTGGACAGATTAAACTACAATAAAAACTTTTTGGCCATCATGAGAAATGCTATGTGTGGTGGCCCAGTACAGAAGTTGCACCCCTGTACCCTTGCTGTCCTGTCTGGTGGACTGTATTGCAGTGTCCCCTGGGTCCACATCCCTCTTATGGACTGTCAAGTGTTAACAATTCAATGTTTTCTCATGTTATGTGTTGGTTAATCTTTTGAGGCATGTGTGACTTGCCAGGGAAGGTGTCAGTAACCAGATGACTTGTGGGTGACCTATAGGACCCCTCCAAAGTCTCCTTCATATAAACCCTGGGAGGAGCTAGCTAGTCAGTCCAGAGTCTAGTTATATGCATGCTGAGGAACAGTCAAGACCTGAGAGTGTCTGGTGTCCTGAAGAGACCCAAGGCCTACCACGCAGCCACGCTTCCACTAACCAAGTGCCCCACAGGTGAACATCAAAGCCTGGTAAGCTACACAAGGGGTGAAGTCTAGTCAGTCCTAGTCAAGTCAGTCGAATCTGTCTAAATTCAGCGTGGGTCTGCAGCATTCTGTCTAAGTCCACTACAAGTCCCAGCAAGCCCGCAAGTCTCTTAAGTCACTGGTCATCTCCTTGGGCCTAACTGAGCTGTAAAGACTATTCCATCTGTCTGCCTCAGTAAAGCTGCCGTTGTTCCGTAACTTGGCGTCGGAGTAATTATTTGCCCCGTGCCTAGCCCAGGATCCAGCAGCTATACCTTGGGTGGTGCAGAGGTTAACCACACCAGGGCATGAATACAAGGAGTTAATGCCATCTGCCCCTAGGGTAATAACATCTGCCCTCATCACTAATGTGTGATGCCAACCTAATACTATTCATCACTCCAAGAACACCAACACCCTAATAAGCATGGCAGTGTCAGCATTTAAAAAAGAAAACAAAAAAATGATCTAGATTTTTTCTTAAACAAGATAGTAAAAAGGAACATGCATAATCTTTGTGTTGCATCCTGTTACAGTGGTAAATTTGCCTAACAAAAAACAATACCTCAACGGGATGCAAAAATGCTATGTGAACCTAGCCTAATGGCAACCAAAGGTAGCTCCACATAGAATTTCAGGAAATGACTTGTAACACTTATGTTTCAGAAGACAGGAACACCGGTGGATTTGGATCCGCTGGACCTGTGTGGCAGATGACTCGGACCGTACCAGGTAGCGAAGTCTAAGACACCGCTGGTTTTCACCATAGCCCGCTGCAAAGCGGGATAGACTTGCTGCGGCAGGCGGCACCTAGGTCCCTACCCCTGGCATGGCTCGACAACACAGGCGGCTGAGGAGATGCGAGGCACAGGAGGGATAAGGCAGCTCGTAGTCTTTGTAGCAGAAGGTCAGGGCAGGCGGCACAGTAGCGTAGTCAAGTCATAGCAGGAGTTCAGTAGGCAAGCGTCAGAGGAGCAAGGTCAAAGTAACAAAGCAAGGGATCAGATACAATGCAAGGCAATACTGAGAAACGCTTCTCAAAGCCACAAGGCAACAATGATACGGCAGGGGAGTGAGGAGGGTGGAGGAATTTATAAATGAGCCACAGGTGAATTACACTAATGAGCATACTGGCCCTTTAAATCTTAAAGCTTCGGCGCACGCGCGCCCTAGGGGACGGGGACACACGCGCTGGAGCAGAGAGGCAGAGGTGGAGGCAGGAGAAACACCCAGAGAGTGACGGACTGAGGATCGCATCCGGGCGCGTCCCGGCCCCGTCGGCAGCAGCAGGTAAGGGGACCATGTGCTCACGGCCAGCGTGTGGGGCCGGAGCACATAACATAACATGACTATTTATGCTCATTAAAGTTTTCTTTTTTGCGTCACAGTAAAACAATTTGCAGGTTCAAAGCAGAAGGCATGTAGCAGGTTACATGTAATAGTAGGACATATACCAGGACCATTCTATAAAAGATACAATTACAACATGTCCCAAAAGAAATAGGTACATTTTCTACTTAACCTCTTCAGAACATAGGGCGTATGGATACACCCTGCATTCCGAGTCCTTAAGGACCGAGGGCGTATCCATACGCCCGTGGGAATTCCGGTCCCCACCACTAGCCGGTTGGGGACCGGAGCCGGATGCCTGCTGAAATCGTTCAGCAGGCATCCCGGCATATCGCCCAGTGGGGTCATTATGCCCCCCCATGTCGGCGATGGCTGCAGATCGCTGGACAATTCAGTCCAGCGATCTGCAGCGATTCCGGGTCAATCGGGTCTCCAGTGACCCGGTGACCCGGAATTACTGGCTGATCGGGGCCGTCTCTGCCATAGCCAGCAGGGGTGAGGTGGCGCTGGTGTCACCTCACGATTGCCCTGATTCGTTGGCCGACCAACTACCGGCCGACCAATCAGGGCACCTGCTGCAGGCGTCACTCCCGCAACCCGCTCCGCCCCTCTTCCGGAGGACGTGAGCGGGTGCAGGAAGAAGACCCCGGGAGCTGGGGACCCCGATCCCCGGCGTCAATGTTGGGATCGGGGCCCCAGGAGCGGCGGTGGCGAGGGACTCACCTGTGTTCCGGAGCAGCAGTAGGAGGTGAGTGACAGCCTCCTGCTGTTGCTTAGCAACAGCTCCCAGCATGCTAAAAGGGCATGCTGGGAGCTGTAGTTATGCAACAGCAGGAGGCAGGCAACCACAACTCCCAGCATTCCCTTATGGGCATGCTGGGACTTATAGTTTTGCAACAGCTGGAGGCACATTTTTTCTATGGAAAAGTGTACCTTCAGCTGTTGGGTAACTTTTAGTGGTGCATCTGCTGGTTGCATAACTACAACTCCCAGCATGCCCGTTGGCTGTCGGTGACTGCTGAGAGTTGTAGTTTTGCAACAGCTGAAGGCATAATGGTTGTGAAACTCAGAGTTTTTTTTTACCTAACTCAGTGTTTCACGACCGGTGTGCCTCCAGCTGTTGCAAACTACAACTCTCAGCAGTCACCGTACACCATGCACCGTGCATGCTGGGAGTTGTAGTTTTGAAACAGCTGGAGGCACACTGGTTGTGAAACAATGAGTTAGGTCACAAACTCAGTGATACATAATCAGTGTGCCTACAGCTATTGCAAAACTAAAACTCTCAGCATGTACAGTCTGTCCGGGCATGTTGGGAGTTGTAGTTTTGCAACAGCTGGATGTCCCCCCCCCCCCCAATGTGAACGTACAGGGTACACTCACATGGGCGGAGGTTTACAGTAAGTATCTGGCTGCAAGTTTGAGCTGCGGCAAATTTTCTGCCGCAGCTCAAACTGCCAGCGAGAAACTACTGTGAACCCCCTCCCGTGTGACTGTACCCTAAAAACACTACACTACACTAACACAAAATAAAATAAAAAGTAAAAAACACTACATATACACATACCCCTACACAGCCCCCCTCCCCTCCCCAATAAAAATGAAAAACATCTGGTACGCCACTGTTTTCAAAACGGAGCCTCCAGCTGCTGCAAAACAACAACTCCCAGTATTGTTGGACAGCCGTTGACTGTCCAGGCATGCTGGGAGTTTTGCAACAGCTGGAGGCACCCTGTTTGTGAATCACTGGCGTAGAATTCCCCTATGTCCACACCTATGCAAGTCCCTAATTTAGGCCTCAAATGCGCATGGCGCTCTCACTTTGGAGCCCTGTCGTATTTCAAGGCAACAGTTTAGGCTCACATATGGGGTATCGCCGTACTCAGGAGAAATTGTGTTACAAATCTTGGGGGCTATTTTCTGCTTTTACCCTTTTTAAAAATGTAAAATTTTTGGGAAAACAAGCATTTTAGGTAAAAATTATTATTATTTTTTTTACATTTGCAAAGTCATGAAACACCTGTGGGGTATTAAGGCTCACTTTATCCCATGTTACATTGCCCGAGGGGTCTAGTTTCCAAAATGGTATGCCATGTGTGGGGGGGGGGGGGTATGCTGTTCTGGCACCATAGAGGCTTCCTAAATGCAACATGCCCCCCCAAAACCATTTCAGAAAAACATACTCTCCAAAATCCCCTTGTCGCTCCTTCACTTCTGAGCCCTCTACTGCACCCACCGAACACTTTACATATGAGGTATGTGCTTACTTGAGAGAAATTGGGCTACAAATGCAAGTAAAAATTTTCTCCTTTTACCACTTTCAAAAATTCAAAAATTGGGTCTACAAGAACATGTGAGTGTAAAAAATGAAGATTTTGAATTTTCTCCTTCACTTTGCTGTTATTCCTGTGAAACACCTAAAGGGTTAAAACACTTACTGAATGTCATTTTGAATACTTTGGGGAGTGTAGTTTTTATAATGGGGTCATTTATGGGCTATTTCTAATATGAAGACCCTTCAAATCCACTTCAAAACTGAACTGGTCCCTGAAAAATATCGAGTTAGAAAATTTTGTGAAAAATTGGAAAATTGCTCCTGAACTTTGAAGCCCTCTGGTGTCTTCCAAAAGTAAAAACTTGTCAATTTTATGATGCAAACATAAAGTAGACATATTGTATATGTGAATAAAAAAAAATGTATTCGTAATATACATTTTCCTTACAAGCAGAAAGCTTCAAAGTTAGAAAAATGCCAAATTTTACATCAAATTTACTGATTTTTCACCAAGAAAGGATGCAAGTTACCACAAAAATGTACTACTATGTTAACCCCTTAAGGACCAATACAAATAAACCTGTACGCCCCTGAAAGACCAGGCCTGTTTTTTCAAATTTTTTGCTATTTGAACACTAATAGGTTGCACATATTTATACATACTGACCAAATAGTTTATGAAACTTATACTTTAAGATGTCTACTTTATTTTGACGTCATTTTTATTGTTTTTAATTAACATTTTAAATTAGTTAGAAGCCTAACAATTTAACTTGAAATTTCGAAAATTTCGAAAATTTGAAAAGTACATCTTTTTTTGTGTGCTATGCAAGGTTTGCAGAAATTAAAAGGTAGTAGAACATAGGAACACCCCCCCCCCAAATGACCCCATTTTAAAAACTAGACCCCTCAAGGTATTCGCTAGGGGGTACAGTGAGTATTTTAACACCATAGTTTTTTGGCAGGAATTATTACAAAGTCAGTGTTAAAAATTTTGAAATTTGCAATTTTTCACAAATGCATCATTTGTGGGGCATATTTTTTGTACATCACTTCTGATATTGAAAGAAATGCACCCTATATTTTATTTAGCTGCTTGTCCCATGTTCGGAAATACCCCCGCTTTGGCCATATATGGTTCCTTGGCCGCGTGGTAGGACTCAGAAGGAGAGGAGCGCCATTTGGCTTTCAGGGCAGAACAGTACCCCCACCCCCACAAGTGACCCCATTTATATACCGCACCCCTACAAGTTATTGGCTGCACCAGGGACCACTCTGATTGGTCCTTGGTCGGCTGACAGTATAACGCATCTGTCTGTGACAGTTAAGGCTCCTGATGGATATATCTGCCATGTTGTAGGAATAAGCACCCGCTCATGGCGAAAATACCCATCACTGCTGCGGCTGGGTAGCTCAGTGTGTCCGCTCATGACTGCTGGCGGGAAATCCGCCGCTATGAGTGGACACACAAAGCTACCCAGCCGCAGCAGGGAGCTCATTACCGTGACTGCTGCATAATGTGTAGGATTACATGGTGGACATCCGCAGCATATTACATGCTGCGGATGTCCGCCAATGCGATCCTACACATTATGTATTTTTTTTTATTAGATTAATTTAATAAATGTATTTATATATATATATATATATATATATATATATAATATATATATATATATATATATATATTTTTTTTTTTATTTTTTATTTTTTTTTTTACACTTTTATTAAATTTTTATTTATTTTTACACTTTTATTTTATTTATTTATTTTTTTTACACTTTTTAATGCTTTGGAATACTTAGTATTCCAAAGCATTGCAGTTATATGCTGCCTGCCAGTTTTCACTAGCAGGCAGCATATTAGGACGTGCCTCTGGCACGTCCTTTCAGGCAATACCCAGGGCAGACCTGGGGGTCTTTGTAGGACCCCCGGCTGCCCAGGTATGCAGCAGCACCCCGCGATCGCGCTGCGGGGTGCTGCAGAGGAGACAGAGGGAGCCCCCTCCCTCTGTCAGAACTCCTTACAGAGCGCGGTCACTTCTGACCGCGGCTGTAAGGGTTAAACTGCCGGGAGTGAAGTGAACTTCACTCCCGGCAGTGCGGCAGGTCCCGGCCAGCCGCGGCCACACACAGCACCCCGCGATCGCGATGCGGGGTGCTGCAGGAGTGACAGAGGGAGCTCCCTCCCTCTGTCATAACGCTTACAGCCCGCGGTCACTTCCGACCACGGCTGTAAGGGTTAAAACTGCCAGGACCGAAGTTTACTTCGGTCCTGGCAGTGCAGCAGGGTCCCGGCTGTGTGATACAGCCGAGTCCCTACCGCGATCTCGTGGGTGCACTGGGCAGCACCCACGGAATAATGGACGAGTATAGACGTCAAGGTGCGGGAACGGCCGCCAACCTGGACGTCTATACTCGTGCGTGGTCGTTATCGGGTTAAAGTAGAACATGTCACGAAAAAACTATCTCAGAATCAGAATGATAACTAAAAGCATTCCAGAGTTTTTAATGTTTAAAGTGACAGTGGTCAGATGTGCAAAAAACGCTCTGGTCCTTAAGGCCAAAATGGGCTTGGTCCTGAAGGGGTTAATGTCCTGACACTTTTTGGCAGAGTTTGCCTCCTCAGGGGACTCAGATGATACGATGATAAAACTATAAGAGCTAAAACAAACAGAACAGATGATGATCACCTCTTGATGTCTTAAGGTGAAAATGGCAGCATCTTCTGTTTGAAGGAGGGAGGTATAAATGTGTCACATATTGTCACATATGTTGACCAAGAAAAAATTTCCACAGGGGTGGACACAGACAGCAGAGGGCCTACTGTGCAAAGAATGTACCTGCCCCCATATTTCAATTGTTCAGGAGCCCCCCCATTCATATATCACATACTCAGGTGGACCCCCATATGTCACTTGCTCAGGGGGGCCCCCACCCATATCAGTCGCTCAGGAGGACCCCCCTAATATCAGTTGTTAATTATTTATTAAATCCCCCCATATGCTCATTCAGGCCCCCCATTTGCTCATTCAGGCCCCTCATATCGATGCTCTGATACAGTGACAGACAGTTCCATCAGACCTCAGATCAGACTAAAAATAAACAACTAAAACTTACCTCTCCTACTCCGCTGCTCTCTATGTCTGCAGGGGTGTCCCGAAGTGAGCGCCTTCCCTGTTGTTCTCCAACAGCCTGCGCTGCACAGTCATGTGACCTGACTGCGTACGCAGTCAGTCTGGAGGAGACCAGGGAGGAGGGGAGGCCGGAGGGGTAAGTAGCGCTTCTCAGAGCTGTAGGAAAGCCCAGAAAATTGCGGGGAAAAGTGGGGGAAGGTTGGTAGGTAACTGTTCTGTGGAGATCCTAAGCTTTCCACTTTTTGCTGTTTACCTACCTATATGGTTGCACTGGCAGGTAATAGCAAAAAAAAGAGGCCTAGCGCCTCATGCGACATTCAGCAGCAGCACATGCAGTCAGACAGTTAGACCACTATACAAGGGACAGATAACCATTACCATTGCCCACAGGTGGCCACCCAGCGCTACACCAGTGTTAGGTTAGGTACCCATTCTGACTAGGTGGCCTTGACGTGGTCAGTGGGCTTGTATTTTTTAATCAAAATGTATACTAACAACCTGTTAGTTTTTTTTAATTATGCTGAGAAGCAATTAGATCAAAATACAAATGGTGGATGTGGGGCTATTTTTCTCTATTTGTGTTATATCTATATATCCATATATATATATATATATATATATATATATATATATACACACATACACACACATATATACACACACCTAGAGTATACACAAAATACACACACCTATGCGCAAGATACACGACTATACACAAGATGCACACACAAACACACCTATACACAAGATACACACACACACCTATAAACAAGATACACACATACACCTATACACAAGATACACAGATGCAGGCGTGGCTTGGCCGCTGAACGGAATGGCCGCGTGTTAGCTGAGCTCCGGCACTAGCACTCTCTAAACGGCTTATATTGCCTGCCAGCGACTATTATCTCCTCTTTTGAGACGTCCAAGACCGAGATGGCGACTAGGGGCAGGAAACGATACAACAATTCGGGGGACTCCGGCTCCTTGAAACAGTTTTTCTCTGCTGGGAAGACCAGAGACGAGCATATTAAAGATGGCGCCGGCCTCCCCGCCTCGCAGCGCAGTGAAGCGCGAATGCAGAGATCCCTGATCCCTCAGCCCCGCAGATCCAGCGGCTCCCCCACTGACAAGGTAAGCGATGCCTCGCTTACCTCCAGAGCTCCAAAAGACTATCTACTACCCCTGGAATGGGAGACCCCCGTGGGTATGGAAGCCAACCTGTGGGGTGAGTCGACAGCTGGGGATGATACCCTCCCGCTGGAACCGGGTGATGAGTCGGCCTTGCAGCATGTTACTAGTGACTCGCCAGTGATGGCATGTTCCTCACCTAAAACCAGTCCTGTGAAGCAGAAACCTAGGCTTACTGTAGGGGATGCACTGGAAGGAGAGAATGGTGTGGTGGGAGAATCAGGAGCTAAACCAGTAGAAGGGGACCTGTTTGCAGCATACCAAGTCTCTGATAAGACTGTTTCTGAAAGCTCCCTGAAGGACATGTTGTCATTACTGCGCTCCTCTATCAATAGAGACTTTACCTCTATCCTTGCTCCACTAAAGGGCACAGTGTCCACACTTGGTAAAAAATTACACCACGTTGAGAACAAAATGGCATCATTTGCTGCAGCGCACAACGGTATGGTGGATGCGCACAATTCCCTGGATGATAAAGTAGCTGACTTGCAGGCCAAAGTAATAGATGCCGAAGATCGGAACCGGCGAAATAATATAAAATTTCGGGGTATACCAGAAAGCATCCCGAACTCCCAGTTAGCGAAATATGTACAGGACCTGACCCGCCATTTCCTGCCTGATTTGGACCCCTTTGAGTACAGTATTGACCGTGCACACAGGGTTGCTAAGCCCAAATCGCTACCTGAAGATGTACCCCGTGATGTACTAGCAAGGTACACGTTCTTTAAAACCAAAGACCTGCTCCTTCAGTACTCTAGGAAGCGTAAATACTTACCTGAACCTTATGCGGATATCCAGCTCTTTGTGGATCTTTCGGCTGCGACACTTCGGGCGAGACGGGACCTGCAACCTTTGACCTCGGAACTCCGCAGACTTGATATACCCTACAGATGGGGTTTTCCGACCAAGATTCTTGTGCTCAAACACAACAAAATGCATGTCTTTACCTCAGTGGCAACTGGACTAGAGACTCTGTTGGAATGGGGATGCCAAGTGCGCGATCTACGCACCTCTCCGAATCACTCTTCCATGGAGGGAGAAACACTTACTGCAACCTGATTACTTCCCCCCCGAATTGTTTCCAGAATATTGTTCATAACTAGAGGGTGTGATGTTACTTCATTGATCTTTTCCTGTTTGCCACGTCCCCGGTTGTAGTGTGCTGAAGCCTCTCTAGTTCACACTACTCTGAAGTACACATCTTCCTTTTTGTTATTTTAATTATACTATCATCCCTTTTTTTTTCTTTTTTTTCTCCTATCTTATATTGATTTATTGTGACCTGCCTGTTCGCCAATTTATCCTTTTATACCCTAGCCTCCCTTTTTTCCCTCCCCTTTTTAATTTTTTTCTTTTTTTTACCCATAAGCTGCAGCACGGACCAGTGATCAGTGAGCTCCAACTCTGGTAAGGCACAGATCCATTTACTATACCTTCTCTTCTTTTCTTATTTTCTGTTCTTTCCTTCTTTTTCTTCCTAAGCCTACTGCCTATATTTTTGCATACTGAGATGGGCTTAAAGATATTATCCTACAATGTTAACGGCCTAAACAGCCCTCAAAAAAGAAACTTTATGTGGCGAGAAGTGGACGCAGCTTTAGCAGACGTGATTTGCCTGCAAGAAACGCATTTGGCTGACAAAAACACCCCAATTCTGCGCCACAGAAAGTACCCTATTGTTCTCACCTCTACATTTGTTAAAAAGCAAAGGGGCATAATGGTGGCCTTTAGCGACCGCATAGCGGTTACCCTACACCTCCAAATCGTTGATCCACATAGCCGGTACATTATTGTTGTCTGCACCATAGACAATGTAGATTACACAATTGTAAACGTATATGCTCCCAACACTGGACAGGGACGTTTTCTACGGAAGTGTTGAAAAAAATTGAACCCTTGAAAAGGGGTTCCTTGCTCCTTTGCGGGGATTTCAATTCTGTTGTCTTCCCCTCCTTAGACCAATCTGCCCCTAGCACTCGGAGAACCTTTTATCTCGAGAGCCTCCTGAGGGACAACGACTTATTTGACATTTGGCGTCTCCACCACGCAGCAGAGCGTGATTACACATATTTTTCCCCAAGATTTCATTCCTACTCCAGGATTGATCTGATACTTGTGGATAGGGCCCTCATTGAGAGAACATCCACGACTGCCATCGGTCAGCGGACGTGGTCAGACCACGCTCCGGTAGAAATCACCTTACATGACACGCGGTCTCATCACAGTGATTTCGTATGGCGTGCAAACACACACCTGATTGCGCACACGGTACATTCCGCCACGCTTAATGATGCTCTACTCGACTATTTTCACCACAATGTCACTCCTGATGTCAATGAGACCACCGTTTGGCTAGCCCACAAGGCAGTGATTCGCGGCTCCTTCATTCAAATGGGTGCCACCCTGAAAAGGCTCAAACAACTGGAATTGAAGGAGTCTATGAATAAGATAGCTACCTTGGAGGCTCTCCAAAAGCATTTGTTTGACCATGATAGAAACGAACACTTGAATAGGGAACGACTACACCTACGGAGACTCTTGCTACGTGACTTTGAAAAGGCTATGCACCGTTCCAAAGTGAACTTTTACTCCCAAGATAATAAAGTGGGTTCACACCTGGCAAGGAAGCTGAAACCAGCTTTCTATAAACAACGTATCCCATTCTTAAAACACCCAAAAACCCAGAAGCCTTATTCGGCACCCAGGGAGATTGCCAATGCGTTTAGGGACTACTATGAGAGCCTTTACAACTTAAACAATGACCCTACCTGTCCACAACCTCAGCAAAACATGATTGACTCCTTTCTCTCCTCTCTCAATCTCCCCACACTACACCCTTCTCTGCTTTCCTCTCTCAATTCTCCTATCTCTGCCCAGGAGGTGACCGAAGCTGTAAACTCTCTCCCGACAGGTAAAGCGCCCGGCCCAGACGGACTCCCCAACGAATACTACAGACGATTCTTACCTACTCTTCTTCCCCATCTCACCCCTGTCTTTAACAAAGCTATGACTACAGGATCTTTGCCCCCCGACATGTTGGACGCACTTATCACGACGATCCCCAAACCGGGTAAACCGACAGATCAGACTTCCAATTTCAGACCGATTTCCCTTCTTAACGGTGACGCAAAAATTTACGCTAAAATTTTGGCTGCTCGACTCAGGCCCGTGTTACCCGCACTCCTGCATAAGGATCAAGTGGGTTTCACCTTGGGGAGACAAGCCCCAGATAATACTAGGAGGGTGATTTCGCTCTTACAACATTGTGAGAAACATAAGCTCCCAACAGTTTTCTTGACGTTGGATGCCGAAAAGGCATTCGACAGGGTGAACTGGCAATATGCATTCTCAGCATTACAAGCCTTTGGCTTTCAAGGCCATATTGTCACTGCCATTAAAGCATTATACTCTAATCCAGTTGCTAGTGTGTTCACTAATGGTGCGTTGTCCAATCGGTTCACCCTGTCGAATGGCACGCGTCAGGGATGCCCTTTGTCCCCCTTGATTTTCTTGATCACCATAGAACCTCTAGCACAAGCGATTAGGATGAACTCAGACATCAGAGGTATCCCTATAGCTGACAGAACCCATAAACTTGCACTTTTCGCTGACGACATTCTTCTTTCCTTGACGGATCCCTCTTCTTCTTTGACTGCTCTTTTCTCTTTAATTGACAAGTTCAGTGCCCTATCTTACTACAAATTGAATGTATCTAAATCCCAAGTACTGCCAGTGGGGATTCCAATTGGCCTTCTACACACCCTTCGTGAGCACTACAATCTAGACTGGCAACTGGAATCGGTCTCCTACCTGGGCATACTGCTTACCTCCCCTTCTTCAAATCTTTTCAGCAAGAATTTTCTTCCTCTCCTTTCTACGCTCTCCTCCTCTTTAACGTCTTACTCTAAACATATTCTATCTTGGTCTGGCAGACTCGCAGCATGCAAAATGCTACTCCTCCCCAAACTTCTCTATCTATTCCGCACTTTACCTGTCTCCATCCCTAAGTCTTACTTTGTTTCTCTAAACCGACTGTTTGACAACTTCATTTGGCAAGGTAGGAAGCCGAGGGTATCAAGAAATATAATGACTCAACATGCTTTACATGGTGGACTGGGTAGACCTGATTTTGAAGACTATTATAAGGCAGCAATTTTGGATCAGATGAGACATTGGTGGGCAGGCACCCCTGATAAACTTTGGGTAGAACTGGAACAGCACCTCAGTCCTGAGTGCTCTTTGCAGTCGAGAATGCTAGCCATAGCGTCTAATACACCGCTAACTAAGACACATATCACGGCAATAGATGTATCTGACAAAATTTGGAGATCGTGTTTGAGGGGCCTCCCTGATGCAGCTCCTTGCCCGTCCTCGGCCATTCCGCTGCGCCATCTGTGTCTCCTAATTCCTGATCTTGATATTACAAAGTGGACTGACTCCGGCATATTTTCTATCGCTGACATTTTAGATGACACAGGTTCGGTTCATTTCCCCCACATCAGACACAAATATCACCTATCCAATAGGGAATTCTATAAGAGCCTACAAATCAGGAGTGCACTTAATTCTGACCTATTGACTGCTATACGAATCCCTCACAAAATGCTGAAATACCTAAACTCTGACAACCCAACAAAAGGCATTACATTTTTTTATGACATTTTAGCAGATAGATCTACTGTACATGCATTCCCTTACATGCACAGATGGGAACAGGAGCTGGGGATCTCCATCTCCACTGACCGGTGGCAAGAGACTTTCACATTCATTAAAAAGACGTTTAAATGCACGAACCATCGGGAGGCTCTCTTGAAGACGATATTCCGTTGGTATTTCACACCCGATCGGCTACACCGAATTTACCCCACCTCTTCTCAGTTGTGCTGGCGGGGGTGTGGTGTTGTAGGCTCTTTGAAACATATACTCTGGGACTGTCCAGTGATCAGACCTATGTGGAAGGGGGTTGAATTGATTGGCTCTAATTTACTAGGATTTGATGTACCACTACTCCCGGCCACAGCTCTCCTATTGATTGATATGTCGATCTACCCACGCAATGCTAGAACAGTAATGGCTCATCTATTTATGTCTACTAAACTTCTCCTGACTAGGAAGTGGAAAACATGTGTCCCCCCTTCCCTGTCCGAAATTCTAGCCCATGTCAATTTCACTTGTGCCATGGAAAGAACCTATGCTCTAGCCAATTTTAGAGATTCTGCATTCCTTAGGACCTGGGACATTTGGATTCACAGCCCCCATTATTTTTCTTAAGGCTAGAACTCTAGATTTGCCAATATCTCTTCCCCTCTTCTGATCTGTCTCTCTATCTTTTCTTCTACTCCCTCTGGATCTGTGCCATAGACTTAGACCGAGACACACAAACGCAATATATGTGTGGAGTGGTTGAGTGCACTATCACGCGGGAATAATCACTGGTCTATCCGCACATTTTTTGTTTATGTTTTCGTGCTCTCAACTCCGTGCTGACATACCCTGAAGCCATTGAATAGTATGGACGCTCTAGATTTGCTAACTCATATCTGTGACCTTATGTTGGCTCGCTTATTGTTAGTATTGCATTGTATCTTATTCTGTTCTGTGCTATACTGCCATATGACACTTTTGTTTATCATGGCGGGATCCGCCATTGTTGTTGTTTATTGGAAAATAAAAAACCTTTTGAAATGAAAAAAGATACACAGATGCACACACACACACCTATACACAAGATACACACACACCTATGCACAAGATACACACACAGACCTATACAAAAGATACACGCACCTATACACAAGATACACACACCTATACACAATATACACACACTCCTATACACAAGATACACACACACACTCCTATACGCAAGATACACACAAACCTATATGCAAAATACACACACACACACACACACACCTGTACACAAGATACACACACACACACCTATACATAAGATATACACACACACCTATACACAAGATACACACATACCTATACACAAAATACTCACCCACACCTATACACAAGATACACACATACACACACACCTATACACAAAATACACACATCTATACACAAGATACACACACCCCTATACACAAGATACACACACAAACCTATACACAAGATTCACACACACACCTATACACAAGATACAAACACACCTTTACACAAGATACACAAACACACAAGATACACAAACACACCTATACACAAGATACACACACCTATACACAAGATGCACACACCTATACACAAGATACACACACAAGATACACACACCCCTTTACACAAGATACACACACACGCCTATATACAAGATACACACACCTATACACAAGATACAAACACACCTATACACAAGATACACACACACACACCTATACACAAGATACACACACACATCAATACACAAGATACACACACACACACCTATACACAAGATACACACACCTATACAAAAGATACACACACCTATACATAAGATACACACACACCTATACACAAGATACACACACATCTATACACATATGCACAAGATAAACACACACCTATACACAAGATACACACACACCTATACACAAGATACACACACACATACACAAGATGATCAACAACACTGATCAAAGGCTTTGCATATATTCTATGTTTTTTTGACAATGAAGTGTATTTTGGAGCTTATAAAAGGCTGGATACAGTTATTGTAGACCAAATCCAAAACAAACTTACCGGCACATTCAGTGGTATTAGAACTGAAATTATTGTAGAAAAATTCCCTCCTCTTTAGTTTTGTGGTGAAAGTTTTAAAGCTTAAAATGTTCATTTAACACTTCAAAATACACCTATTTTATGTTGTTTCCCCATTGAATTTTATGTAATAAAATGCTGAATTGTCCACTTCACTTTTTTTATGGCCATAATTATCCCCTTAAGAAAATGGCCCATTTTGGCCTTAAAGGGGGTAAAAAAATACTGGGAAGCTCCGTCTCATAATGCAGGTGGGGAAAACAGGAAAGCTTTATCGGGACCAAACTTAAATTTAAAGTAAGTGATATAGAAAAAAAAAAGTGAATGAAAATGGCATACACTGAAAAAAAAATATATGATCCTCTGCTGATTTTGTTCATTTGCCCACTAACAAAGAAATGATCAGGCTATGATTTTAATGCTAGACAGAATAACAACAACAGCAAAAAAAAAAAAAAAATATATATATATATATTTATATATTGCATTTCCTACAAGAGATCTCACAATAATGCATGGAAGAATTCCTAGCGGAGTCTAAACGACAAGCCGAGAAACACTTTGCTATCTGGCATCCCTGGTCTGAGTTTTTGGCCTCGAGAGACTTTGAAAGCCTCTATCTAGCTAACTAATGTCTGCTGTGTTCACACCCTTGCCCTAACGATCTCATAGTCTTAACCCTTAAGGACCAGGCCATTTTACACCTTAAGGACCAGAGCGTTTTTTGCAAATCTGACCACTGTCACTTTAAACATTAATAACTTTGGAATGCTTTTAGTTATCATTCTGATTCCGAGATTGTTTTTTCGTGACATATTCTACTTTAACTTAGTGGTAAAATTTTATGGTAACTTGCATCCTTTCTTGGTGAAAAATCCCCAAATTTGATGAAAAAAATGAAAATTTTGCATTTTTCTAACTTTGAAGCTCTCTGCTTGTAAGGAAAATGGATATTCAAAATAAAAATTTTTTGGGTTCACATATACAATATGTCTACTTTATGTTTGCATCATAACATTTATGAGTTTTTACTTTTGGAAGACACCAGAGGGCTTCAAAGGTCAGCAGCAATTTTTAAATTTTTCACAAAATTTTTAAACTCACTATTTTTCAGGGACCAGTTCAGTTTTGAAGTGGATTTGAAGGGTCTTCATTGTTACGCCAAGCGCTCCGGGTCCCTGCTCCTCCCCGGAGCGCTCGCGGCGTTCTCCTCTCTGCAGCGCCCCGGTCAGACCCGCTGACCGGGAGCGCTGCACTGACACTGACGACGGGGATGCGATTCGCATAGCGGGATGCGCCCGCTCGCGAATCGCATCCCAAGCCACTTACCCGTCCCGGTCCCCGGCTGTCACGTTCTGGCGCGCGCGGCTCCGCTCTCTAGGGCGCGTGCGCGCGCCAGCTCTCTAAGATTTAAAGGGCCAGTGCACCAATGATTGGTGCCTGGCCCAATCAGTCTAATTAGCTTCCACCTGCTCCCTGTCCATATAACCTCACTTCCCCTTCCCTTTCTGGCCGGATTTTGTTGCCTTGTGCCAGAGAAAACGTTTAGTGTTGTCCAAAGCCTGTGTTCCAGATCTTCTGCCGTTGCCCCTGACTACGACCCTTGCTGCCTGCCCTGACCTTCTGCTACGTCCGACCTTGCTCTTGCCTTGTCCTTTTGTACCGCGCCTGTCTCAGCAGTCAGAGAGGTTGAGCCGTTACCGGTGGATAAGACCTGGTTGCTACCGCCGCAGCAAGACCATCCCGCTTTGCGGCGGGCTCTGGTGAATACCAGTAGCAACTTAGAACCGCTCCACCGGTACGGTCCACGCCAATCCCTCTCTGACACAGAGGATCCACCTCCAGCTTGCTGAATCCTAACAGTAGATCCGGCCATGGATCCCGCTGAGGTGCCGCTGCCAAGTCTCGCTGACCTACCCACAGTGGTTGCCAAGCAATCTCAGCAAATCGCCCAACAAGGACAGCAGCTGTCGCAGTTGACCGCCATGTTACAGCAACTTCTGCCACTGCTACAGCAGCAACCATCTCCTCCGCCAGCTCCTGCACCTCCTCCGCAGCAAGTGCCCGCTCCTAGCCTCCGTTTGTCCCTGCCGGACAAAATTGATGGGGACTCTAGACTCTGCCGTGGTTTCCTGTCTCAATGTTCCCTACGTATGGAGAAGTTGTCGGACCAATTTCCTACAGAACGGTCTAAGGTGGCTTTCGTAGTTAGTCTTCTGTCTGGAAAGGCCTTGTCTTGGGCCACACCGCTCTGGGACCGCAATGATCCTGCCACAGCCACAGTCCAGTCCTTCTTCGCTGAAGTCCGTAGTGTCTTCGAGGAGCCAGCCCGGGCCTCCTCTGCCGAGACTGCCTTGCTGAACCTAGTCCAAGGAAATTCTTCCGTAGGTGAAAACGCCATCCAGTTTCGTACCCTTGCCTCAGAGCTAGCCTGGAACAATGAGGCCCTCTGCGCGACCTTCAAGAAAGGCTTATCCAGCAACATCAAAGATGTACTGGCCGCACGAGAAATTCCAGATAACCTGTCAGAACTTATCCTTTTGGCCACCCGCATCAACAAGCGTTTTTCTGAAAGACACCAGGAGCTCCACCAGGAAAAGGAACTTGATCTCTGGGCACCTCTCTCCCAGTATCCTTTGCAATCTATCCCTGTGCCTCCCGCCGAGGAGGCTATGCAAGTGGATCGGTCTCGCCTGACCCATGAAGAGAGGACTCGCCGCAGAGATAAAAATTTATGTCTGTACTGCGCTAGTACCGAACATTTCTTGGTGGATTGCCCTATTCGTCCTCTACGTCTGGGAAACGCACGCACGCACCCTGTTCAAATGGGAGTGGCGTCCCTTGGTGTGAATTCTGCTTCTCCTCGTCTCACTGTGCCCTTGCGGATTGCTCCTTCTGCCAACTCCTCCTTCTCAGCTGTGACCTTCTTGGACTCTGGTTCTGCTGGAAATTTTATTCTGGCCTCTTTGGTTAATAGGTTCTGCATCCCAGTGACCCGTCTCGTCAAGCCGCTCTACATTTCTTCCATCAACGGAGCAAAATTGGACGGCACTGTGCGTTACCGCACAGAACCCCTGCTTATGAGCATTGGACTGCATCACGAAAAAATTAAAACATTTTTTTTTCCCAACTGCCCCTCTGAAGTCCTCCTCGGTCTGCCATGGCTCCAACGCCATTCTCCTACCCTTGACTGGACCACCGGGGAGATCAAGAATTGGGGTCCTGCTTGTCACAAACAATGCCTCACATCTGCTCCTCATAGCCCCCTTCCTGGAAATACTCTGCCCCGTGACAAGCTTCACCCTCTGCCCCCCTCCCCATTCCCACTGCTTCTGGATTGCCTGCCGCTGATATAGCTACCCAGGACTTCTCTTTTTTCCGGAAGGAAACTCAAGAGTCGCCCCTTATGTTCTCGTCTCATTTGGAGGGACAAGGAGACAAAAAGAGGGGGAGACCTAAGGGGGGGGGTACTGTTATGCCGAGCGCTCAGGGTCCCTGCTCCTCCCCAGAGCCCTCGCGGCGTTCTCCTCTCTGCAGCGCCCCGGTCAGACCTGCTTACCGGGAGCGCTGCACTGACACTGACGACGGGGATGCGATTCGCATAGCGGGACGCGCCCGCTCGCGAATCGCATCCCAAGCCACTTACCCGTCCCGGTCCCCGGCTGTCACGTTCTGGCGCGCGCGGCTCCGCACTTTAGGGCGCGCGCGTGCCAGCTCTCTAAGATTTAAAGGGCCAGTGCATCAATGATTGGTGCCTGGCCCAATCAGTCTAATTAGCTTCCACCTGCTCCCTGTCCATATAACCTCACTTCCCCTTCCCTTCCTGGCCGGATCTTGTTGCCTTGTGCCAGAGAAAGCGTTTAGTGTTGTCCAAAGCCTGTAATCCAGATCTTCTGCTGTTGCCCCTGACTACGACCCTTGCTGCCTGCCCTGACCTTCTGCTACGTCCGACCTTGCTCTTGCCTTGTCCTTTTGTACCACGCCTGTCTCAACAGTCAGAGAGGTTGAGCCGTTACCGGTGGATAAGACCTGGTTGCTACCGCCGCAGCAAGACCATCCCGCTTTGCGGCGGGCTCTGGTGAATACCAGTAACAACTTAGAACCGGTCCACTGGTACGGTCCACGCCAATCCCTCTCTGACACAGAGGATCCACCTCCAGCTTGCCGAATCCTAACATTCATATTAGAAATACCCCATAAAAGACCCCATTATAAAAACTACACCCCCCAAAGTATTCAAAATGACATTCAGTAAGTGTATTAACCCTTTAGGTGTTTCACAGGAATAGCAGCAAAGTGAAGGAGAAAATTCAAAATCTTAATTTTTTACACTCGCATGTTCTTGTAGACCCAATGTTTGAATTTTTGCAAGGGGTACAAAGGAGAAAATTTTTACTTGAATTTGAAACCCAATTTCTCTCGAGTAAGGACATACCTCATATGTCTATGTTAATTGTTCAGTGGGCGCAGTAGAGGGCTCAGAAGGGAAGGAGCGACAAATGGTTTTTGGGGGGCATGTCACCTTTAGGAAGCCCCTATGGTGCCAGGACAGCAAAAAAAAAAAAACATGGCATACCATTTTGGAAACTAGACCCCTATACACAAGATACACACACAAACCTATACACAAGATTCACACACACACCTATACACAAGATACAAACACACCTTTACACAAGATACACAAACACACAAGATACACAAACACACCTATACACAAGATACACACACCTATACACAAGATGCACACACCTATACACAAGATACACACACAAGATACACACACCCCTTTACACAAGATACACACACACGCCTATATACAAGATACACACACCTATACACAAGATACAAACACACCTATACACAAGATACACACACACACACCTATACACAAGATACACACACACATCAATACACAAGATACACACACACACCTATACACAAGATACACACACCTATACAAAAGATACACACACCTATACATAAGATACACACACACCTATACACAAGATACACACACATCTATACACATATGCACAAGATAAACACACACCTATACACAAGATACACACACACCTATACACAAGATACACACACACATACACAAGATGATCAACAACACTGATCAAAGGCTTTGCATATATTCTATGTTTTTTTGACAATGAAGTGTATTTTGGAGCTTATAAAAGGCTGGATACAGTTATTGTAGACCAAATCCAAAACAAACTTACCGGCACATTCAGTGGTATTAGAACTGAAATTATTGTAGAAAAATTCCCTCCTCTTTAGTTTTGTGGTGAAAGTTTTAAAGCTTAAAATGTTCATTTAACACTTCAAAATACACCTATTTTATGTTGTTTCCCCATTGAATTTTATGTAATAAAATGCTGAATTGTCCACTTCACTTTTTTTATGGCCATAATTATCCCCTTAAGAAAATGGCCCATTTTGGCCTTAAAGGGGGTAAAAAAAATACTGGGAAGCTCCGTCTCATAATGCAGGTGGGGAAAACAGGAAAGCTTTATCGGGACCAAACTTAAATTTAAAGTAAGTGATATAGAAAAAAAAAAGTGAATGAAAATGGCATACACTGAAAAAAAAATATATGATCCTCTGCTGATTTTGTTCATTTGCCCACTAACAAAGAAATGATCAGGCTATGATTTTAATGCTAGACAGAATAACAACAACAGCAACAAAAAAAAAAAATATATATATATATATTTATATATTGCATTTCCTACAAGAGATCTCACAATAATGCATGGAAGAATTCCTAGCGGAGTCTAAACGACAAGCCGAGAAACACTTTGCTATCTGGCATCCCTGGTCTGAGTTTTTGGCCTCGAGAGACTTTGAAAGCCTCTATCTAGCTAACTAATGTCTGCTGTGTTCACACCCTTGCCCTAACGATCTCATAGTCTTAACCCTTAAGGACCAGGCCATTTTACACCTTAAGGACCAGAGCGTTTTTTGCAAATCTGACCACTGTCACTTTAAACATTAATAACTTTGGAATGCTTTTAGTTATCATTCTGATTCCGAGATTGTTTTTTCGTGACATATTCTACTTTAACTTAGTGGTAAAATTTTATGGTAACTTGCATCCTTTCTTGGTGAAAAATCCCCAAATTTGATGAAAAAAATGAAAATTTTGCATTTTTCTAACTTTGAAGCTCTCTGCTTGTAAGGAAAATGGATATTCAAAATAAAAATTTTTTGGGTTCACATATACAATATGTCTACTTTATGTTTGCATCATAACATTTATGAGTTTTTACTTTTGGAAGACACCAGAGGGCTTCAAAGGTCAGCAGCAATTTTTAAATTTTTCACAAAATTTTTAAACTCACTATTTTTCAGGGACCAGTTCAGTTTTGAAGTGGATTTGAAGGGTCTTCATTGTTACGCCAAGCGCTCCGGGTCCCTGCTCCTCCCCGGAGCGCTCGCGGCGTTCTCCTCTCTGCAGCGCCCCGGTCAGACCCGCTGACCGGGAGCGCTGCACTGACACTGACGACGGGGATGCGATTCGCATAGCGGGATGCGCCCGCTCGCGAATCGCATCCCAAGCCACTTACCCGTCCCGGTCCCCGGCTGTCACGTTCTGGCGCGCGCGGCTCCGCTCTCTAGGGCGCGTGCGCGCGCCAGCTCTCTAAGATTTAAAGGGCCAGTGCACCAATGATTGGTGCCTGGCCCAATCAGTCTAATTAGCTTCCACCTGCTCCCTGTCCATATAACCTCACTTCCCCTTCCCTTTCTGGCCGGATTTTGTTGCCTTGTGCCAGAGAAAACGTTTAGTGTTGTCCAAAGCCTGTGTTCCAGATCTTCTGCCGTTGCCCCTGACTACGACCCTTGCTGCCTGCCCTGACCTTCTGCTACGTCCGACCTTGCTCTTGCCTTGTCCTTTTGTACCGCGCCTGTCTCAGCAGTCAGAGAGGTTGAGCCGTTACCGGTGGATAAGACCTGGTTGCTACCGCCGCAGCAAGACCATCCCGCTTTGCGGCGGGCTCTGGTGAATACCAGTAGCAACTTAGAACCGCTCCACCGGTACGGTCCACGCCAATCCCTCTCTGACACAGAGGATCCACCTCCAGCTTGCTGAATCCTAACAGTAGATCCGGCCATGGATCCCGCTGAGGTGCCGCTGCCAAGTCTCGCTGACCTACCCACAGTGGTTGCCAAGCAATCTCAGCAAATCGCCCAACAAGGACAGCAGCTGTCGCAGTTGACCGCCATGTTACAGCAACTTCTGCCACTGCTACAGCAGCAACCATCTCCTCCGCCAGCTCCTGCACCTCCTCCGCAGCAAGTGCCCGCTCCTAGCCTCCGTTTGTCCCTGCCGGACAAAATTGATGGGGACTCTAGACTCTGCCGTGGTTTCCTGTCTCAATGTTCCCTACGTATGGAGAAGTTGTCGGACCAATTTCCTACAGAACGGTCTAAGGTGGCTTTCGTAGTTAGTCTTCTGTCTGGAAAGGCCTTGTCTTGGGCCACACCGCTCTGGGACCGCAATGATCCTGCCACAGCCACAGTCCAGTCCTTCTTCGCTGAAGTCCGTAGTGTCTAGTGCCGCTGATATAGCTACCCAGGACTTCTCTTTTTTCCGGAAGGAAACTCAAGAGTCGCCCCTTATGTTCTCGTCTCATTTGGAGGGACAAGGAGACAAAAAGAGGGGGAGACCTAAGGGGGGGGGTACTGTTATGCCGAGCGCTCAGGGTCCCTGCTCCTCCCCAGAGCCCTCGCGGCGTTCTCCTCTCTGCAGCGCCCCGGTCAGACCTGCTTACCGGGAGCGCTGCACTGACACTGACGACGGGGATGCGATTCGCATAGCGGGACGCGCCCGCTCGCGAATCGCATCCCAAGCCACTTACCCGTCCCGGTCCCCGGCTGTCACGTTCTGGCGCGCGCGGCTCCGCACTTTAGGGCGCGCGCGTGCCAGCTCTCTAAGATTTAAAGGGCCAGTGCATCAATGATTGGTGCCTGGCCCAATCAGTCTAATTAGCTTCCACCTGCTCCCTGTCCATATAACCTCACTTCCCCTTCCCTTCCTGGCCGGATCTTGTTGCCTTGTGCCAGAGAAAGCGTTTAGTGTTGTCCAAAGCCTGTAATCCAGATCTTCTGCTGTTGCCCCTGACTACGACCCTTGCTGCCTGCCCTGACCTTCTGCTACGTCCGACCTTGCTCTTGCCTTGTCCTTTTGTACCACGCCTGTCTCAACAGTCAGAGAGGTTGAGCCGTTACCGGTGGATAAGACCTGGTTGCTACCGCCGCAGCAAGACCATCCCGCTTTGCGGCGGGCTCTGGTGAATACCAGTAACAACTTAGAACCGGTCCACTGGTACGGTCCACGCCAATCCCTCTCTGACACAGAGGATCCACCTCCAGCTTGCCGAATCCTAACATTCATATTAGAAATACCCCATAAAAGACCCCATTATAAAAACTACACCCCCCAAAGTATTCAAAATGACATTCAGTAAGTGTATTAACCCTTTAGGTGTTTCACAGGAATAGCAGCAAAGTGAAGGAGAAAATTCAAAATCTTAATTTTTTACACTCGCATGTTCTTGTAGACCCAATGTTTGAATTTTTGCAAGGGGTACAAAGGAGAAAATTTTTACTTGAATTTGAAACCCAATTTCTCTCGAGTAAGGACATACCTCATATGTCTATGTTAATTGTTCAGTGGGCGCAGTAGAGGGCTCAGAAGGGAAGGAGCGACAAATGGTTTTTGGGGGGCATGTCACCTTTAGGAAGCCCCTATGGTGCCAGGACAGCAAAAAAAAAAAAACATGGCATACCATTTTGGAAACTAGACCCCTCAGGGAACCTAAGAAGGGGTAAAATGAACCTTAATACCCCACAGGTGATTCATGACTTTTGCATATGTAAAAAAAAATTTTTTTTAACCTAAAATGCTTGGTTTCCCAAAAATTTAACATTTTTAAAAAGGGTAATAGCAGAAAATACCCCCCAAAATTTGAAACCCAATTTCTCCCGATTCAGAAAACACCCCATATGGGGGTGAAAATTGCTCTGCTGGCGCACTACAGGTCTCAGAAGAGAAGGAGTCACATTTGGCTTTTTGAAAGCAAATTTTGCTCTAGGGGCATGCCGCATTTAGGAAGCCCCTATGGTGCCAGAACAGCAAAAAAAAAAACACATGGCATACCATTTTGGAAACTAGACCCCTCGGTGAACGTAACAAGGGGTAATGTGAACCATAATACCCTACAGGTGTTTCACGACTTTTGCATATGTGAAATTTTTTTTTTTTTACCTAAAATGCTTGCTTTCCCAAAATTTTTACATTTTTAAAAAGGGTAATAGCAGAAAATACCCCCCAAAATTTAAGCCCAATTTCTCCCGATTCAGAAAACACCCCTTATGGGGGTGAAAAGTGCTCTGCTGGCGCACTACAGGTCTCAGAAGAGAAGGAGTCACATTTGGCTTTTTGGAAGCAAATTTTTCTCTGGGGGCATGCCGCATTTAGGAAGCCCCTATGGTGCCAGGAAAGCAAAAAAAAACAAAAAAAAAAAAACATATGGCATACCATTTTGGAAACTAGACCCCTCGGGGAACATAACAAGGGGTTAAGTGAACCTTTATACCCCACAGGTGTTTCTTGACTTTTGTATATGTAAAAAAATATTTTTTTTTTTACCTAAAATGCTTGTTTTCCCAAAAATTTTACATTTTTAAAAATGGTAATAGCAGAAAATACCCCCCAAAATTTGTAACACAATTTCTCCCGAGCACGGCGATACCCCATATGTGGCCCTAAACTGTTGCCTTGAAATACGACAGGGCTCCAAAGTGAGAGCGCCATGCGCATTTGAGGCCTAAATTAGGGACTTGCATAGGGGTGGACATAGGGGTATTCTACGCCAGTGATTCCCAAACAGGGTGCCTCCAGCTGTTGTAAAACTCCCAGCATGCCTAGACAGTCAGTGGCTATCTGGCAATACTGGGAGTAGTTGTTTTGCAACAGCTAGAGGCTCCGTTTTGGAAACAGCGGCGTACCAGACAGTTTTTCATTTTTATTGGGGAGGGGAGGGGGGCTGTGTAGGGGTAGCCGCAGCTCAAACTTGCAGCCAGATACTTACTGTAAACCTTCGCCCATGTAAGTGTACCCTGTACGTTCACATTGGGGGGGACGGGGGGGACGGGACATCAAGCTGTTGCAAAACTACAACTCCCATCTTGTACCGTCTATCAGTGCATGCTGGGAGTTGTAGTTTTGCAACCGCTGGAGGCTCCGTTTTGGAAACAGTAACGTACCAGACGTTTTTCATTTTTATTGGGGAGGGGAGCTGTGTAGGGGTATGTGCATATGTAGTGTTTTTACTTTTTATTTTATTTTGTGTTAGTGTAGTGTAATGTTTTTAGGGTACAGTCGCACGGGCGGGGGTTCACAGTAGTTTCTCGCTGGCAGTTTGAGCTGCGGCAGAAAATTTGCCGCAGCTCAAACTTGCAGCCGGATACTTACTGTAATCCTCCGCCCATGTGAGTGTACCCTGTACGTTCACATTGGGGGGGGGGGGGGGGGGGGGGGAACATCCAGCTGTTGCAAAACTACAACTCCCAGCATGTACGGTCTATCAGTGCATGCTGGGAGTTGTAGTTTTGCAACAGCTGGAGGCACACAGGTTGTGAAACACCGAGTTTGGTAACAAAGTCAGTGTTTTGCAACCAGTGTGCCTTCAGCTGTTGCAAAAGCTACAACCCCCAGCATGTACGGACAGCGGAAGGGCATCCTGGGTCTTGTAGTTATGCAACAGCCGGAGGCATACTACTTTGGCTGGGGATGCTGGGGATTGTAGTTATGCAACAGCTGGTTTGCTACTTAACTCAGTGTGCCTTCAGCTGTTGCAAAACTACAACTCTCAGCAGTCACCGACAGCCAACGGGCATGCTGGGAGTTGTAGTTATGCAACCACCAGATGCACCACTACAACTCACAGCATGCACTTTAGCTGATTGTGCAAGCTGGGAGTTGTAGTTATACAGCAGCTGAAGTTACACTTTTCCATAGAAAAATGTGCCTCCAGCTGTTGCAAAACTACAAGTCCCAGCATGCCCATAAGGGCATGCTGGGAGTTATGGTGGTCTGCCTCCTGTTGTTGCATAACTACAGCTCCCAGCATGCCCTTTTTGCATGCTGCGAGCTGTTGCTAAGCAACAGCAGGAGGCTGTCACTCACCTCCTGCTGCTGCTCCGTCGCAGGACAGTCCCTCGCCACTGCCGGCGCTCCTGGGGCCCCGATCCCAACAGGGACGCCGGGGATCGGGGTCCCCAGCACCCGGGGTCTTCTGCCCGTACCCGCTCACGTCCTCCGGAAGAGGGGCGGAGCGGGTTGCGGGAGTGACACCCGCAGCAGGCGCCCTGATTGGTCGGCCGGGAAACCGGCCGATGAATCAGGGCGATGGTGAGGTGGCACCAGTGCCACCTCACCCCTGCTGGCAATGGCTGTTCGGGGCCATCTCTGACGGCCCCGATCAGCCAGTAATTCCGGGTCATCGGGTCACTGGAGACCCGATTGACCCGGAATCCGCCGCAGATCGCTGGACTGAATTGTCCAGCGATCTGCGGCAATCGCCGACATGGGGGGACATAATGACCCCCCTGGGCGATATGGCGGGATGCCTGCTGAATAGCGGCTGGGGCCGGAAATGTGCAGGGCGTATCCATACGCCCTGTGTCCTTAAGGACTTGGAAACGGGGGCATATGGATACGCCCTGTTTCCTTAAGGGGTTAATCCACATTACCCTCACACCTAGCCCTGGGCCTCCCAATACGCCTGGGTGTCGCAGTGACATGGGATCTGTCGTATGCACGAGGTACGTATGTTCTTAATGTATCGTCCTGTTCCCTGACCTTTTCTCTCTTCTGCTCTACTTCCTTACTCATCATTCCTCTTTCTTCCTGCATGGATAGATGTCACATTTACCGTTACCTTTTTATGGCTATTGCTCCAGGACAGTGTCATGCTTAGTGTTACGCTTTATCATCCTCAGCACTACTGCTCACTCCCCACATATCGACCTACCCGTGAGGTGTTGAGGATATATGTCACTGAACCCTGTGATTTCTACTGTAGACCTGTTTATTAATACTACTGTTGGATGGTCTCCTTTTTGTGAACCGAGCACATTTGGTTGCTCTAGTGCCTTATACAGTTTGTTATGACTTTTACTTCTGTGTATGCCTTTGAAAATTAATAACATTTTCAAAAATAAATAAATCAATAAATAAAAAAATCGCATTTCAAATAAGCTATACATTGTTTTGCATTTTTTAAATAAGTATTTCAAGTATTTGACCCCTTTGCAAAACATGATTTCGTACTTGGTGGAAAAACTCTTGTTGGCATTTAAAGAGGTCAGACATTTCTTGTAGTTGGCCATCAGGTTTGCACACATCTCAGAAGTGATTTTGTTCCACTCCTCTTTGCAGATCCTCTTTAAGGCATTAAAGGAAAACAGTCACTAGTTCACCTGCACTATAACCCGATTCACTGGGTTATAGTGCAGGTGAACAGGAGACCGAAACGGGGTCTCTGACTGCTATACCTACCTGCAATCCAGAGTCCCGATCCTCTGAAGGTCCCCCTCTTCCAGTGCTGACTTGTTCTGTGAGGCGGGTCCGCCGGCTAGATATAAATATTCATAAGTGCCGGTCACGTTCAGTAGGCACAATCGCTCACATGACTGGCGCTTATGAATATTTAAAGGGGTATTCCAAGATTTCTTTTTTATTTGACTATGCTACAGGGGCTGTAAAGTTAGTGTTGTTCATAATATAGTGTCTGTACCTGTGTGTGACGGTTTTCTCACAATTCTTCTGTGATTTTCACTCCAATTTTTATCCAATATTTTTTTATCCGCATACAAAATGACAGTTGTCTCAGATTTTTCCCAGCTTGCAATGCGGCCGAGACCTGACTCACTAGTCATCTGATGACAGGGAGCCTGTCTGCTTCAATGGGTGGAGGGATCGCTTGGTGGGAGAGGGATGTATCTGCAACTAATGCAACAACTTTAGGCACCCTGATTGAAAACCACAGGTCTTTTGATGAATGCAGCTCATTTATCTTTCAATGGGTGGGGTGGCTATTGTGTGGGAGGGAGGAAAATGGAATTGTGGGATTTGTAGTCAAAAAAAGAAAAGTCAAACAGGAAATACTAGTTCACAAAAAGCTAGCCACAGTGTTATGGTAATCTCACAACATAGCCATTTAGCCCCAAGACAAGCGCAGATCTTTACTAAGCATGTCCATTACTGCCTGCCAGGTACGTACTAAAATCACCTTATGGTGGATAACCCCTTTAAATCTAACCGGCGGGCCCACCTCAAAGCGCAAGTCAGCGCTGGAAGAGGGGGACCTTCGGAGGAGCGGGGCTCCGGACTGCAGGAAGACATAACAGTCCGAGACCCCGCAACGGACTCCTGTTCAACCGCTCTATAACCCGGTGTATCAGGTTATAGTGCGGGTGAACTGGTGACCATTTTCCTTTAGCCACTTAGGGACTCAGGGTGTACAGGTACGCTCGTGGGAATTTTGGTCCCCGCCGCTAGCCGGGATAGGACCGGACCGGGATGCCTGCTAAAATCACACAGCAGTCACCCTGTGCAAACCCCTGGGAGGGTCCTGAGATGGGGGGTCTCAGGACCCCCCACAGGGGTTTGCACGGGGTGCCTGCTGAATGATTTGGGCGATTGCCGCAAATCGGCATTCAATTCAGACCGGTGATCTGTGGCGATTCCGGGTCATAGGGGTCAGAAGCCACCGACCAATGACTACGGTATCCGGTGAGTTGTTGCCTACCAACTTCTGGAGGGCTACAGTTTGGAGACCACTATACAGTGGTCTCTAAACTGTAGCCCTCCAGATGTTGGAAAAATACAACTCCCAGCATGCCCAGACAGCAGTTTGCTATCTGAGCATGCTGGGATTTGTAGTTTTGGAACATCTGGAGGGCCACAGTTTGGAGATCACTGTGCGGTGGTTTCTAAACTGTGGCCCTCTGAATCTTGCAAAACTACAACTCCCAGCATGCACGAACAGCAAACGGTTGTCTCGCCATGCTTGGAGTCATAGTTGTGTACCTCCAGCTGTTGTATAACTACATCTCCCAGCATGCCCTTCGGCGATCAGTACATGCTGGGAGTTGTAGTTTTGCAACAGCTGGAGGCACACTGGTTGGAAAATACTGAGTAAGGTAACAGAACCTAACTGAAGGTTTTCCAACCAGTGTGCCTCTGGGTTTACTGCTTCAAGTTTGAGCTGTGGCAAATTTTTCACCACATCGCAAACTCCTAGCGGGAAACTCACCGTAAACCCCCGCCCGTGCTATTTTCCCCTTAAAACACTACACTACACTAACACAAAATAAAGGGTAAAACACTACATATACACACCATTACACCGTCCCCCCCCCCCCCCAATAAAAATGAAAAACGTACCGTACGGCAGTGGTTCCAAAATGGAGCCTCCAGCTGTTGCAAAACAACAACTCCCATCATTTACTGACAGTCACTGACTGTCCAGGCATGCTGGGAGTTTAACAACAGCTGGAGGCACTCTGTTTGGGAATCACTGGCATAAAATACCCTTATGTCCAAGCCCATAAAAATCCCTAATTTAGTCCTCAAATGCGCATGGCACTCTCTCACTTAGAAGCCCTGTCGTATTTCAAAGAAACAGTTTAGGGCCACATATGGGTTATTTCCGTACTCAGGAGAAATTGCATTACAAATTTTTGTGGCTTTTTCTCCTTTTACCCCTTATGAAAAGGAAAAGGTGGGGTCTACACTAGCCTGTTAGTGTAAAAAAAAAAATAATAATAATTTTTACACTAACATGCTGGTGTTGAGTATGGAAATACCCCATATGTGGGCATAAAATGCTCTGCGGGCGCACAACAAGGCTCAGGAGTGAGAGCGCACTGTGTACAATTTAAGACGTAATTTGGTGACTTGCACAGGGGGGGCTGATTTTACAGCGGTTCTGACATAAACGCAAAAAAAAAAAAAATACCCACGTGTGACCCCATTTTGGAAACTACACCCCTCATGGAACGTGACAAAGTGGTATAGTGAGCCTTAACACCCCACAGGTGATTGACAATTTTTTGTTAAATTTGGATGGGAAGTTACTTTTTTTTTAAACTAAAATGTTGGTTACTGTAAATTTTTCATTTTCACAAGTGAAAATAGGAAAAAAAAGCCCCACAAAATTTGTAACCCCCTTTCTTCTGAATAAGAACATACCCCATGTCACGCCGAGTTCTCCGGGTCCCGCTGCTTCCCCGGAGCGCTCGCGGCGTGCTTCTGTATGCAGCGCTCCGGTCAGCACCGCTGACCGCGAGCGCTGCTTCCATGTCCTCGGAGGGGACGCGATCCGAGGTGCTGGACGTGCCCACTCTCGGATCGCGTCCCGTGTCTCTCACCCACCACGTCCCCCTTCACTGCCCTCCCGGTGCTCGCGGCCCCGCTCTCTAGGGCGCGCGCGCTGGCTCTATGAAATTTAAAGGGCCAGTGCACCACTAATTGGTGCCTGGCCCAATCAGTTCAAAACATATAACAACCCACTTCCCCTTCCTGTCCTTGCCGGATCTTGTTGCCTTGTGCCCTGAGAAAGCGTTTAGTGTGTCCCAAGCCTGTGTACCTTGACCTTCTGCTGTTGCCCCTGATTACGAACCTCGCTGCCTGCCCTGACCTTCTGCTACGTCTGACCTCGCCTCTGTCTAGTCCTTGTGTACCGCGCCAGTCTCAGCTGCCAGAGAGGTCGAGTCGCTACTGGGGAACACGACCTGGTAGTTACTGCCGCAGCAAGTCCATCCTGCTTTGCGGTGGGCTCTGGTGAACACCAGTAACTGCTTAGAACCGATTCCCCAGTACGGCCCGCATCATCGTCTCTAGTCCGGACCCTGACACCCCATATGTGGATGTAAAGGGCTAGGTGGGCAAACTACAATGCTCAGAAGAAAAAAAGCGCCATTGGGCTTTTGGAGAGAGAATTTGGCTGGAATTGAAGGTCATGTGCGTTTACAAAGCCCCCATAGTGCCAGAACAGTGGACCCCCCATATGTGACCCCATTTTGGAAACTTCACCCCTCAGGTAATGTAATAAGGGGTGCAGTGAGAATTTTCGTCCCACAGGTGTCTGACAGATTTTTGGAACAGTGGTCCGTAAGATGTTCGCCCACCGAGCCCACTGTTCCAAAGATCTGTCAAACGCCAGTGGGGTGTAAATACTCACTGCACCCCTTATTATATTCTTTCCACTGTTCTGGCAAAATGGGGGGGGGGGGGGGGGCTTTGTAAAGGCACATGGCTCCCGACTTCTATTCCAACCAAATTCTCCCTCCAAAAGCTTAATGGTGCTCCTTCTCTTCTGAGCATTGTAGTGCGCCAGCAGAGCACTTGACGTCCCCACATCGGGTATTTCCATACTCAGAAGGAATGGGGTCACAAATTTTGGGGGGCATTTCTCCTCTTACCCCTTGTAAAAATGTAAAATTTGGGGGAAAATGCATTTTAGGGAAAAAGTTAATAAGAATCCATTTACACATTCGACTTTATCGAAAAGTCGTCAAACACCTGTGGGGTGTTAAGGCTCACTGGACCTCTTGTTACATTCCTTGAGGGTTGCAGTTTCCAAAATAGTATGCCATGTGTTTTTTTTTTTTTTTTTTTTTGCTGTTCTGGCACCATTGGGGCTTCCTAAATGTGACATGCCGCCCAAAAAACTATTTCAGAAAAACTCACTCTCCAAAATCCCATTGTCGCTCCTTCCCTTCTGAGACCTCTAGTGCACCAACAGAGCACTTTCCATCCACATATGAGATATTTTCTTACTCAAGAGAAATTGGGTTACAAATTTTAGGGTGATCTCTCTCCTTTTACCCCTTGTAAAAATTCAAAAGCTGGGTCTACAAGAACATGTGAGTGAAAAAAATGAAGATTTTGAATTTTCTCCTTCACTTTGCTGCTATTCCTGTGAAACATCTAAAGGGTTAACACACTTACTGAATGTCATTTTGAATACTTTGAGGGGTGCAGTTTTTATATTGAAGGCCCCTCAAATCCACTTCAAAACTGTGTGTGAACCCTAAAGCACAAACTCATGCCGCGCGCGTGCATATATATATATATATATATATATATATATATATATATATATATATTACACATTAATCGCACACTCACACACACACATATACACACACTCACACAAATACACTCTTGCTTGCATGCACACATACATAAACAGACCTGCACAATTTGCTCATGATCTCTATGTGAATTGCACTCAGTAAACCAGCCCAGGTCAGGTGCTCTGTGTAAACAATATGTAGTATCATTAAATCTAAATTATCAGTAGGTAGCCATTTGCCCCTTTAATATGTGACACAGATGGGTCTGGCTGAGGCTGAACAAATGAGTAAATTAAATAAAAATGCAACATGAAGGAAGAAAGAAACTTTTAGGCCCAGATTTGTCAAACAGTGAGAAAAAAAATGAGTGATTTTCCCACAACAACCAATCACAGCTCAGCTAACAAGCTCTGGTAAAGTGAGAGCTGAGCTGTGATTGGTTGCTATAAGACAAGCACCCTATTTTTTCTCTCACACAGTTTGATAAATCTGGGCCTTAGTGTACATGGCTGAGGAAAAAAAATTTAATCTGAAGAATATATATAAAATAAATAAACAAAAGCTGTTATCATTAAAGCTATTAAACTAAAACATTAGGGTGACAAACTAACTAGAGAATCCATAGAAAGATGGTAGTGCTAGCGTACACTATCATAATAATAGTAATTATTTTACCAATAAATTACACAATTTATTACAAATTGATGATTTAAAAATGAAAAAATCACCTCTAGCAGATATTGGCTGCTGTAAGCCGTTCTGGGAAAGTGGGATACCAAGAGTAATGCCGCTGGTATTGAGCAATAACCACCTGGCTGTGCCGCCCTCACCCTTGCGTTGCCGTGACTCCGCCTCCGCGTGATGTCACGGAACACAACACATATGCTACAGGGGAGGTCTGAAGGAGGAGCATGTCCGTCCTACTCTGTGCGGCGATATCGCTCAAACCATAGCCGGTTTTAGGCTTAGCGTGGCCCTGGGCAAAATCAAAAGAGGGGCCCCAAAAGTTGTAATAGTGCAATAACCAGATTTGCACATTTTTGGTCACTTCAAATACCATAAAAAAATATTTAAAAAGCATTTGAAAAGTTTCATCAAAACAAAAATGATACCGATAAGAACTTCAAATCACAGCACAAAAAATTACCCTCATACATCCTCATATACAGAAAAATAAAAGAGTTATAGGTATCAGAATAGTAAAATTTTATATTTTTGTATAGTTCCCCCTACATTAGGTTGGCAGCATAGTTCCCCCACATTAGTTTGTCAGCATAGTTCATCCACATTAGGTTGCAGTTCCTCCACATTAGGTTGGCAGCATAGTTCCCCCACATTAGGTTGGCAGTATAGTTCCCCCACATTAGGTAGGCAGTATATTTCCCCCCGCATTAAGTTGCCATTCCCCCCCACATTAGGTTGTAATTCCCCCACATTTGGTTGGCAGTATAGTTCCCACCAGATTAGGTTGGCAGTATATATCCCCCCACATTAGGTTAGCAGTATAGTTTCCCTCCACATTAGGTTGTCAGTATAGTTCCCCCACATTAGGTTGTCAGTATAGTTCCCCCACATTAGGTTGTCGTTCCCCCCACATTAGGTTGTAGTTTCCCCACATTAAGCTGGCAGTATAGTTCCCCCACATTAGGTTGGCAGTATAGTTCCCCCACATTAGGTGCAGTATAGTTCCCCCGCAATAGGTTGGCAGTATAGTTCCCGCGCATTAGGTTGGCAGTATAGTTCCCCCACATTAGATTGGCAGTATAGTTCCCCCACACTAGGTGCAGTATAGTTTCCCCCACATTAGGTGCAGTATAGTTACCCCCACATTAGGTGCAGTATAGTTTCCCCAACCCTTAGGTGCAATATAGTTCCCCCACATTAGGTGCAGTATAGCTCGCCCACAGACATACAGCCTCCAGCCATATACAGTGTATGGCTGGAGGCTGTATGCCTGTGTACTGCCCCACTTCAGTGCTTTGACCTCCGCTCCTCCGGTCAGGGGTCACAATCTACTGCTATGGCCTATAGGCCATAGCAGTAAGTCCCGGGACCGGAGGAGCAGTGGTCGGAGCACTGAAGATGACGTGCAGGTAACTCACCATGCGCGCGCGTCCTCCTCCTCGATGCTCCGCTGCTCTGTTCCTATGGGCGCACGCACGGGACGTCAGTGACATCCCTGCATGCGCTAACTGAATTTTTGAAGTTAACGCGGGGCCGCAGAAAGGTAACCAGGACATCCTTGTGTCCCGAAAAGATCTTTCGGGACACAGGGATGTCCCAAATGTGACAGGGCCCCCTGCGGGCTGCTTAGTAGCGGATCCCCCCTAGACCCGCCACTGAGCAGCCTGCAGGGGGCCCCCTGGGGGATGGGGCACGGAGGTGATAGAGCCTCAAGTTTGAGGCTTGATTAGGGTGTGGCCAGGCACACCAGGCATACCCCGTGCGCACGCCTATGGGTCCCTGAAAAATTCAGATTTTTTAAATTTTTTGAAAAATTGGAAAATTGATGCTGAACTTTGAAGCCCTCTGATGTCTTCCAAAAGTAAAAACATGTCAACTTTTTGATGCAAACATAAAGTAGACATATTGGCTGGCATTTATCATTGTAGGTGTAAGTGAAGCATTTTCCTACACCTTTTTTGTGTGTGCTGGTAATGTGTATGAGCACCACATTTATTAAATGGTCACAGAGCATTTGATAAATTTTGTGCAGGTCACATTTTCTGAAATTCCTCTCTTCACATTCACCAAAAGGCTAAGCCAAGCCTGGGCTGGTGTAGTTTTAGAGACTATTCAGTGGCTTTGCGCCTTTTTTGCGCCTTTTCACAAAATGACGCAGTTTATAAATCCCTTCCATATCATGTGTATTGCCAAAATCTGTGGATTGCAACTCAAAATCAGCAGAAATGTGTAAACCAAAAGGCGCAAAAAAAGTGCAAATAAACCCTGCTTGCGCCTTTTTTGCGCCTTTTGTAGACACAAAAAGCAGTCTAAAGACAATGATAAATGTCAGCCATTGTATATGTGAATCAATATATAATTCATTTGGGATGTCCATTTTCCTTATAAGTAGGGAGTTTCAAAGTTAAAAAAATGCTACATTTTTCATCAAATTTTGGAATTTTCCACCAAGAAATTATGCCAGTATCGATGAAAATTTACCACTAACATTAAGTAGAATATGTCCCGAAAAAACAATCTCGGAATAAGAATGAAAAGTAAAAGCATCTCAGAGTTATTAACGCTTAAAGTGACAGTGGTCAGATGTGCAAAAAATACCCGGGTCCTTAAGGTGAAAATAGGCTGGGTCCTTAAGGGGTTAAGGTTTAATGGCCGACATTTAACAACTTTAACTTTTACCTCCGTCCACAAATTTTAGGTGGGATTAAAGGGGTACTCCGCTGGAAAACATTTTTTTTAATCAACTGGTGCCAGAAAGTTAAACAGATTTGTAAATTACTTCTATTAAAAAATGTTAATCCTTCCAGTACTTATCAGCTGCTGTATGCTCTACAGGATGTTCTTTTCTTTTTGAATTTCTTTTCTGTCTGACCACAGTACTCTCTGCTGACACCTCTGTCCATGACAGGAACTGATCCCTAAATCCCCATAGCAAACCTATCCTGCTCTGCACAGTTCCTGACATGGACAGAGGTGTCAGCAGAGAGCACTGTGGTCAGACAGAAAAGAAATTCAAAAATAAATGAATTTTCTGGGGAGCATCCATCAGATTAAGATTTTTAAATAGAAGTAATCTACAAATCTGTTTAACTTTCTGGCGCCAATTGATTAAAAAAAAAAAAAATGTTTTCCAGCGGATTACCAGAGGTCTGAGAGTCCCAAGATGGCGCCGGAGGCCCAGAAAGTTGCCGCAGCACAAATGTTTCAAGAGTTAGTTGACCGTCTCCAGAGGATCTCGATCGAGGCCAAGGAGGCCTGCTACCAAGTCCTGCTGCCCGAGGACAATGGAGACTGGACAGCAACCCCGACAGAGGGTACGCCGAGATCTTCAAGAGGATCATCGCCAGTGAGGCTGTCCCTTCACCACCGGACCTGGGGTTCCTGGGCAGAAATCCACACCGAGGAGTCAGAAGTGGGTACCCCGGCTGAGGCCGCTTTCTCTACCCATCCTTCTACCCCTTGCTCAGAGCAAACCCTCCTGGTCCAGAAGTCTGCTGTACATCCCCGGTCACCAGTATTACCTAAGTGGTTCTTTGGCGATGAGCCCGGACTAATCCAGTATATGAGGGAGCAACTTATTCCCGTGCAAGGGAAGCCTCATCCCTCAGTTCTGACAGTCCAGTCATCTCAAGATGTGTTCAGGCCTACTGCTGTTGTCGAGTAGGTTTGGCCTAACCAGTGAGCACCAACTAAAGTGCCTAGGCCTACTCCTGCAGAGGAGGTTTGGCCGGCCCAACAGGCACCAAGTACTACTATTCCCCCAGTGGTGCAAGTTGCTGTGGTGCAAATGGTCATCATCAGCCCCACCATTACTGAGTCTACTTTTTCCCGGGTGAACTGGAACACCCGAGTGAGTCCATTAGAGGGGGCACAGCCCCGTAGACCCCGTTACATGTCCCAGCCTCAGAAACAGTCCGACAGGCAAGGTTGGGATGGCAAATATCCAGGCTGAAGAAGTCTACCAGGGATAATTCTGCTATCTGTCACTAATTTCGCTTTGTGAAGTACTTTTGTTGTTACAGGTTATGCAACATTCAAGAAGTGCCTGACGAACTTGTCAAGAAGTTTATTCGTAACCATAAATGTAAGCATGTGCCCAGCTTTTAGCCGTGATTCTTTACTGAGAACTCAGAAGGTACCAGAACTGTGAAGCGGTACAAGAAAAATATGTATATACTTTCAGATTAATATATTTTTGTTTCTATTTTTGCACAAGTGAATGCACATGGTGGTGTACTATAATGTTAATGTGTGCTGTAATAAAATGTAAATAATGTTTTTGTACGAAAATATTTAAGTGTACAGTGTCTTTTGTTCATGGCAATTTATATAGTGGGTATCCTGACCAGATCAGGAGAAGCGTAGCCAATACCTCACCGCAAAGACAACTACCAGCTAGGTACAAGGAATAATGGTAGTGCTGTGTGCAAAGTTGTCAGTATAACACATAGTCTAATTCAGTCAGCTTACATAATGTATTATATAAGATAGTCAAATGCCTAGTTAGGACTGTATCTAACATGTACATTTCCAGTCCATAATTCACCTGTCTAACATTTTGCTGTCCACATGTACAGGGTA
Organism: Hyla sarda; assembly: GCF_029499605.1. Taxonomy (NCBI): domain Eukaryota; kingdom Metazoa; phylum Chordata; class Amphibia; order Anura; family Hylidae; genus Hyla; species Hyla sarda. The sequence goes on along the minus strand of NC_079190.1, from coordinate 399,997,669 downwards.
CTCTCCTGGCCAGAGGGTTCCCCTGAAAAATACAAATAAAGCACGTAGAGGGACAGAGTTGCTGCATATAGAGGTAACACTGGTATGTTATTTAAAAACATGTATAGAGTTCTGGGGAGAAGTGTTAAGTGCCGATGGGGCCCCAGTAGCTAAGGCATCAGGTAGAGAGCCTCAGGCAGCCTGATCCGACTCAAGTATATTAAATGTGATAAAAATGTAGTTATAAGGGTAATTAATCCTGCATGTTTATATGTTTATGTCCCGTTATTGAAAGGAACATGTATGGACGTTTTAACAAAAATGCTACATGGACTCATCTCAGTTCTTTTTATTCAGACCTGTGAAGGACATTTGACAATAATGCCCCAGGAACTGTCAGTCTAGGCCCCAGTGGCCACTTCCAGTCGTCCTCCCTCCAGGACTGGGTGCTGAGGACAACTGTCTTTAAGAGGGGGAGTTTGTGGTGGCCCAGTACAGGAGTTGTTACCCCGTATCCTTGCTGCCCTGTCAGGTAGCCTCCCTGCAGTGTCCCCTGCCGCCCCCTGCATCTGTTTTACTGTAATTGTATATTATTATATTATCCCCTATGTTATGTATATAAGAATGTTGTATGTTTAAGAAAGGTTAACATGTGATCACCAGTTGTCACGTGAGATGTCATGTGATTGTTACCCAGGATGTATCAGTGTCCAGGTGACTTAAGGGTGACCAATGGGACCCCACCAGAGTCTCCCCCATAAAAGCCCTGGGAGGAGGCTCTTCTCTCTCTTAGTTCCTGAGTCTTTGCTGAGGGGCAGTCGAGCCTAAGAGTGTGTCTGGAGTCATAGGAGGCCTCAAGTCAAGTCTGCAGCCACAAGCTACAAGTCTACAAGTAAGCTAAAGTCACAGCTAAGTCTGTCTCCAGTCAAGTCAGTCAGTCACTGTCATCTATTATCAAGTCAACGTGGCCTGCACTAAATTGTCCAAAACCACTGCAAGTCCCAGCAAGCCCTTAAGGTCTCTGAAGTCTCTGGTCGCCTCCGTGGGCCTGGCTACACTGTATAGACTGTATACCATCTCTCACTCAGTAAAGCTACCGTTGTCCCTAACTTGGCGTTGGAGTCATTATTGCTCCCTGTGCCTAGCCCAGGATTCAGCTGTATACCTTCAGGTGGTATTGAGGATAACCCATGCTTTGGAGTCACGAATACAAGGGGTTAATGCCATCTGCCCCTAGGGTAATTCCATCTGCTCTGCATCTCACACCCTCTACCACAACTATGATCCCAGTTACCTTGAGATCATTGACAAGAACTTCCTATGTAGTTCTTGGTAGAATCCTCACCATTGTCATGATTACTGAAACTCTTTGAGCTGAGATCCAGCACTGAGTCCCAGACCAAGGGAGATTGAAAGTTATTTTGGGTTTCTCCCATTTGTGAATAATAGTAAAAACTGTTGTAAACTTGCAATCTCACCAAGCTGCTTAGTGATGGGCTTGTAGGTAGCCCATTCCAGCCTTGTGTAGGTACAGAATCTTGTCCCTGACATCCTGGGCCATGGTGGAGAGTTTAGAATCTGATTGATTACCTCTGTGAACAGGTGTCTTTTATACAGGTAACAAGCTGAGATTAGGAGCACTCTCTTTAAGAGAGTACTCCTAATCACAGCTCATTACCTTTATAAAAGACACCTGGGAGCCAGAAATCTTGCTGATTAAGAGGGGATGAAATACTTATTTCACCGAATAAAATGAAAATCAATTTACAACTTATTTAAAATGTGTTATCTGGATATTGTTGTTCTTATTTTGTGTTCAAATAAACCTATCTATGAAATTATAGATATGTACAAAATAATTTGTTTCTTCCTATACAACCATATATAGTGAAAACTGTAGGTCTGTTTACAGTTTTGTAAAAAAAAAAAAAAAAAAATGATGTATAGATTCTTTCCATTTGTCGCTGCACCAGACAGACTCCCTGGTCTTGTCCTCTTCTCGGGATGCATAATGATTCAGTTAAACTGTAATAGGATGACACTATCCAACCAAAAGGCAAGATGCAAATGAGGCTAGTGCATTCTGTGCCGAGCGCTTTACTGCTGCCTGGTTGTTATAGTGATAAACCGAGGGCCTGTGCATCACCGCGTCTACTTATACGATTTAAACAGCAATGTTCTTCTCCTCCTGGGATTAAGACAGAAAGCTCGGAAAAATATCCAGCACTGCACTGCATTGAATCCCCAAGAGAAGTTCCACATTGTGGAGGGAGCTGCAAGCAGCCTCTTCTGGCCATGCCAGTTCTCAGCCTTGATGCTGAGTCAGAAACAGGTATCCCAAAATCCCTTTGTGGTGATCTTCTCCTAGGAACCATGGAAGAATTGGAGCATACTTGTCCCCAGCCACGCTCGGTAAGTGAATGGCAATGCTACTGTATGTGTGGGATGGTTGACAAAAGGATTTAGGAGCAAAAGGCTTTATGTAAACAACTTGGCTGCAGACTGATCCATCTGTGCTGTGTGTCTTGCACAGGATCTGCAGTAAGGGAAGTTGCATTACAAAGCAGCATCTTTTGTGCGGTGCAGAGACAGGATTCTTCCCCGCCTGTCTCGGTTCCTCAGGGTGGTACATTCACCACTGCCTGTCAGCAGCAGCATAGTAGTGCATTATGGTTGCTTCAATGTCATCAAAAGGCAATGTACTCTGTTGTCAATGCTATTGCCCTAGAAATGTGGATAGAATAGCCTTAAAGGACCGCTAAATCCTCAACTATTGAGCTTGTAAACGTAAAGCTTGTTAACAAAGCTGCTTATATGTGTGCAAATGTTTCTAGAGGCTTTAAGAACTGGAGCTGTGAAATAATGGAATGGTTGAGGCAGCTGATATTTCAGGTATAGTATGTCTGTAAGTTGAAATTATATAGGTCTCTCTATTTCATTGGGAAATGTATTCAAATAAAACTGGGAACCTCAAAATAATACCTTGACTAAAAATGTCACTTTTGCTATGTACTTGTAATGAAAGAGTTAACTTATCTGTGTGTGGGCTACTGAAGATTGCTCTCACAGCAGTAAGTGTTCCCTAAGGCTGTGATGTCAAGTTGCTAAGTTGATATCTGAAGTATGTTAAGATAACTCAAAGACAGTATATTAATGCTTGTCTTGCTGTGGCGTTTATCTAAAGATAAGGCAGTAGACATAAAGATGATGCGGATCCACCTGGTGTTTATTGACTTCTATAGACTTGGCCTAATTTTTAGGACCTGTGGAAATGAAGTCCTACCAACCAGAGTCTGATCATTGAGGGTCCGCCTGCTGGGACCACACGGGATCTTCTGTAAGGGGCTCTGACTACATACATGTCCTCGCCGTGCTCCAGCCCCCATCTTCCTGGACGTGCAGTGATTGGCTGAGCGGGCCGTTACTTGCGTCCGTCCAGGAAGATGGGGGCAGGAGTGTGGTGAGGATGTGAAAGTTACCGGGGAACCGTACAGGAAATGGTATGGAGTTTCCTGTGCTCCAGGTTTCTCCAGAAACAATACCCCATGTTGATGACCGTGTTGATGACATGGCATAGGTTGAAAATAACTATGTTTCTTGACAGCAAAGTGGAGAAATATGTTAGTATATCTTAGCTTGCAACTCTAAGCGCTTAGATATATGAACAATGTGAAAGTTTTAAATTGCAATACTGCTATGGACAAATATGATGTTACCATGGGTGGAGTGCACAACCAAAATGGAGGCAGCCACCCCCCCACCCCACCCCTATGCAATACAAAAAAAAGAAAAAAATGGCCAGCATATGAGAGGTGTGACTGCCTCTATCTTGTTCTACAGCAGTGTTTCCTAAGCACAGTCCTCAAGTAACCTCACCAGTGAAAGACTAAGGAAATCCTGAAAACATAACCTGTTGGGGATACTTGATGACCGCGCTTTATAAACACTGGTCTTCAGCTTATATTTGTTACGCCTAGCGCTCCGGGTCCCCGCTCCTCCCCGGAGCGCTCACGGCGTCTCTCTCCCTGCAGCGCCCCGGTCAGTCCCGCTGACCGGGAGCGCTGCACTGTCATGGCCGTCGGGGATGCGACTCGCACAGCGGGACGCGCCCGCTCGCGAATCGCATCCCAGGTCACTTACCCGTCCCGGTCCCCTGCTGTCATGTGCTGGCGCGCGCGGCTCCGCTCTCTAGGGCGCGCGCGCGCCAGCTCTCTGAGACTTAAAGGGCCAGTGCACCAATGATTGGTGCCTGGCCCAATTAGCTTAATTGGCTCCCACCTGCTCCCAGACTATATCTGATCTCCTCCCTTGCACTCCCTTGCCGGATCTTGTTGCCTTGTGCCAGTGAAAGCGTTTAGTGTGTCCAAAGCCTGTGTTACCTGAACTTCTGCTATCCATCTTGACTACGAACCTTGCCGCCTGCCCCCGACCTTCTGCTACGTCTGACCTTGCCTCTGCCTAGTCCTTCTGTCCCACGCCTTCTCAGCAGTCAGCGAGGTTGAGCCGTTGCTAGTGGATACGACCTGGTTGCTACTGCCGCAGCAAGACCATCCCGCTTTGCGGCGGGCTCTGGTGAAAACCAGTAGCCTCTTAGAACCGGTCCACTAGCACAGTCCACGCCAATCCCTCGCTGACACAGCGGATCCACAACCCGTAAGCCGAATCGTGACAGTAGATCCGGCCATGGATCCCGCTGAGGTGCCGCTGCCAAGTCTTGCTGACCTTACCACGGTGGTCGCTCAGCAATCGCAGCAAATTGCCCAACAAGGACAGCAGCTGTCGCAGTTGACCGCCACGTTACAGCAACTTCTGCCTCTGCTACAGCAGCAACCATCTCCTCCGCCAGCTCCTGCACCTCCTCCGCAGCGAGTGGCCGCTCCTAGCCTCCGCTTGTCCCTGCCGGACAAATTTGATGGGGACTCTAAACTCTGCCGTGGATTTTTGTCTCAGTGTTCCCTGCATATGGAGATGTTGTCGGACTTGTTTCCTACAGAACGGTCTAAGGTGGCGTTCGTAGTAAGCCTTCTTTCAGGAAAGGCCTTGTCTTGGGCCACACCGCTCTGGGACCGCAATGATCCTGCCACAGCCACAGTCCAGTCCTTCTTCGCTGAAGTCCGGAGTGTCTTCGAGGAGCCAGCCCGAGCTTCTTCTGCCGAGACTGCCCTGTTGAACCTGGTCCAGGGTAATTCTTCAGTGGGCGAGTACGCCATCCAATTTCGTACTCTTGCTTCCGAGTTATCATGGAATAACGAGGCTCTCTGCGCGACCTTTAAAAAAGGCCTATCCAGTCGCATCAAGGATGTGCTGGCCGCACGAGAGATTCCTGCCAGCCTCCAAGAACTCATCCATTTGGCTACCCGCATTGACATGCGTTTTTCTGAGCGACACCAAGAGCTCCGCCAGGAAAAAGACTTTGATCTCTGGGCACCTCTCCCACTGCATCCTTTGCAGTCTACGCCTGGGCCTCCCGCCGAGGAGGCCATGCAAGTGGATCGGTCTCGCCTGACCCAGGAAGAGAGGAATCGCCGTAGGGAAGAAAATCTTTGTCTGTACTGTGCCAGTACTGAGCATTTCTTGGTGGATTGCCCTATCCGTCCTCCACGTCTGGGAAACGCACGCACGCACCCAGCTCACGTGGGTGTGGCGTCTCTTGGTTCTAAGTCCGCTTCTCCACGTCTCACAGTGCCCGTGCGGATTTCTCCTTCAGCCAACTCCTCCCTCTCAGCCGTGGCCTGCTTGGACTCTGGTGCCTCCGGGAATTTTATTTTGGAGTCGTTTGTGAACAAATTCCGCATCCCGGTGACCCGTCTCGTCAAGCCGCTCTACATTTCCGCGGTCAATGGAGTCAGACTGGATTGCACCGTGCGTTACCGCACAGAACCCCTCCTGATGTGTATTGGACCCCACCACGAAAGGATTGAGCTCTTCGTTCTCCCCAACTGTACCTCTGAGGTCCTCCTCGGTCTGCCATGGCTCCGGCTTCATTCTCCCACCCTTGATTGGACCACCGGGGAGATCAAAAACTGGGACTCTGCTTGCCATAGGAAGTGCCTCTCCCCCCCTCCCAGTCCCGTCAGGCAAGCCTCTGTGCCTCCTCATGGCTCCCGTCCTTGTGTCACCCTGCCCCGTGCCAAGCTTCACCCTCTGCCCTCCCTCCCCATTCCAACTCCTGCTGTACTGCCTGCCGTTGAGGAAACCCTCCATTCTTTCCCGGTGTCCTCATCCCAGGGGAGGCAGTTACCGGACAAAAAAAAGGGGAGACCTAAGGGGGGGGGTACTGTTACGCCTAGCGCTCCGGGTCCCCGCTCCTCCCCGGAGCGCTCACGGCGTCTCTCTCCCTGCAGCGCCCCGGTCAGTCCCGCTGACCGGGAGCGCTGCACTGTCATGGCCGTCGGGGATGCGATTCGCACAGCGGGACGCGCCCGCTCGCGAATCGCATCCCAGGTCACTTACCCGTCCCGGTCCCCTGCTGTCATGTGCTGGCGCACGCGGCTCCGCTCTCTAGGGCGCGCGCGCCAGCTCTCTGAGACTTAAAGGGCCAGTGCACCAATGATTGGTGCCTGGCCCAATTAGCTTAATTGGCTCCCACCTGCTCCCAGACTATATCTGATCTCCTCCCTTGCACTCCCTTGCCGGATCTTGTTGCCTTGTGCCAGTGAAAGCGTTTAGTGTGTCCAAAGCCTGTGTTACCTGAACTTCTGCTATCCATCTTGACTACGAACCTTGCCACCTGCCCCCGACCTTCTGCTACGTCTGACCTTGCCTCTGCCTAGTCCTTCTGTCCCACGCCTTCTCAGCAGTCAGCGAGGTTGAGCCGTTGCTAGTGGATACGACCTGGTTGCTACTGCCGCAGCAAGACCATCCCGCTTTGCGGCGGGCTCTGGTGAAAACCAGTAGCCTCTTAGAACCGGTCCACTAGCACGGTCCACGCCAATCCCTCGCTGACACAGCGGATCCACAACCCGTAAGCCGAATCGTGACAATATTGCAATTTAAAATAATTCACATTATACATTAAGCCTGCAATAGAATTGTGATTATTGCGAATTGCGATATTTCAATATGGCACCTGTCAAAATTTGGCAATTAACTGCTCTGGCAGCGGTGGCTCAGGCCGCAGCAGCTCAGACAGCGGCAGTGGCAGTGGCGATTAACTGCTCTGGCAGTGGTGGCACAGGCTCTGGCAGCAGCGGCAGGAGATAAAAACAGCCCTCACTGGGCTACGCGGCAAACGGGAGTGTAGATGTCAGGAGTCAGAGCCACCTAGGGTCAGGGGGCGGAGCCACTACTCCACCAGGCTGCAGCTCAGGACTGCTATGGGTGAGTGACAAATGACAAGTGGGGGAATGACTATATGAAGGGGGATTTACTATATTGGGGGGTGATTGGCTTTATGAGGGGGGAAATGGCTAAATGAGGGGGGAATTACTATGTCAGGGGAGCAAATGGCTATATGGGGGGATGACTATATGTGGGGAGGAAATGGCTATATGAGGAGGAATGGCTATATGGGGGATATATGAGAAGGGCAAATGGCTATATCAATTTCATATAGCCATCCCCCCCCCCCCCACTCACAGTCATTCCCCCCTCTCATATAGTCGTTCCTACCCTCACATAGCCGTTCCCCCCTCTCACATAGTCGTCCCTCCTCCTCACATAGCCATTCCTTCCTCCCCCTCACATAGCCATTCCTTCCTCCCCCTCACATAGCCATTCCTCCCCCTCTCACATAACCTTTTCTCAACCTCTCACATAGCCGTTACTTCCTCTCTCACATAACCGTTTTTCCCTCTCTCACATAGCCATTCCTCCCCCTCTCACATAGCCATTCTTCCCCCTCTCATATAGCCGTTCCTCCCCCTCTCATAAAGCTGTCCCCCTCATATAGCCATCCCCCCTCATATAGCCGTTCCTCCCCCTCAGATAGCCGTTCCCCCCATTTCATATAGCCAAACAGCATCCTGGCCATTCCCCTCATTTCATATTATGACATGAGGGAAATGGCTATATGAAATGGGGGGGATTGGACATAAAATGGAAGGAATTTTACCATTTATTATATCGCAATACCATATCAAAATCGCAAAATATTTACCTCCATAATCGCAATCGCACATTTTCCCCAAATCGTGCAGCCCTATTATACATTTATCTTAGCACTAGCAGTGTGCTGCTCTCATTTTTGCGTTTGCATTTGCATTTCAGCCATGTCATACAACTGTTCTTATAACAGTTCTTTGGAAACGCTGCCCATTTTTTCGGTCAAATTAGTATGTGTACATTTTCCCAGTAAAGGAGTGAGAAAATGCATACTTGCATATCCCACCGGTGCTTATTTAGGTTGTTTGTTCACTTCAACAACATGGATGTTTACTAGCATTCAAATTGTAACGTCATATAAGTCAGGCCGAACATTCACACCCTACACATGTGCACAGATATCAATAAACTTTACATTTTATACTGTCCCACTTTTGTACATACCTGACAGCTTTAGATTAAGTTTCAGAGATTTTCAATTATTGATTAGGGTTAGCTTTTGTTTAGAGGGGCGAAAAGTTATATGTATTTATAAACTGCTGTTGATGGCTTTGTGCTTTGGGATTTTTGCATTTAAATGTTAGTGCCACTAATCATTTTATTGTTCAGCCTCAAGCAGGCATTCAGACAATTCTATTGTGCATCAGCCTATGTCCAAGGAAATTAAACTCTTCCTGCTGATAATGCTACACACCTGGTGGGAATTTATCATCCCTGCCCCTGCTGCATTGTAAAAAGGTCCCTTTTTTGTGCACTAACAACCAATTTAAATAAATCTTTTGAGACTTTTTGACACTTTGCACCATGTTGGCTAAGTGGGTGTGATGGTGTGTGAAGGCAAACAGCTGTAAATTGTGGACACTAAGATAACTGTTACGGCTGTGGTGAGGAGGATCCACTGACCTGTGAGGATGATAGCATGGGCCGTACCAGGGAGCAGAGTCTAAGGTGCTGATGGTTTTCACCAGAGCCCGCAGCAAAGCGGGATGGACCAGAGACAGCCGAGGTATAATGTGGGACAGGAAGGATGAGGCACAGACGAAGTAAGGACAGGCAGGAGGTCTGGGCTGGCGGCAATCATGCAAGGTCAGGTCACGTAGCAAGAGGTCAGAAGGCAGGCGGCACAGGTGCAAGGTCAGGATATGTAGCAAGGGGTCAGATACACAGCAAAGCAAGACACAAGAAAACGCTTTCTCTTAGGCAATAAAGACACAAAGATCTGGCAAGGATTAAAGGAAGTGCAGGGTTATATAGGGTCAAAAGAGACTAGCACCAATCAATGGTGCACTGGCCCTTTAACTTTAAAAGAGCCGGCACACGTGTCGGCAGACACAGAGAGCGGAGGAGACAGAGCGGCAAGGAGGTGAGGAGAGACCCGGCGGTCTCATGCGTTCGCATTGCGGGATGCAACCGCAGCGGCGCCGGCAGCAGAGACAGGGATGCGCTTGCGGTCAGCAAGTCTGAATGCAGCGTTGACTGTGACAGTACCCCCCCTTATGTCTCCCGCTCTTTTTGGGCTGCAGGAACCGAGGAATCAGACCTTGGTCCAGTATGTTCTCTTCAGGTTCCCAAGATCTTTCTTCAGGCCCTTCAGGAACCGATGAATCAGACCTTGGTCCAGTATGTTCTCTTCAGGTTCCCAAGATCTTTCTTCAGGCCCGAACCCCTTCCAATCCACCAAGAAGAAGCCTTTTCCTCTGACGATCTTGGTGGCTAAAATCTCTTTAACTTCAAAGATGTCAGAGGAACCAGAGAGCCGAGTTTCTTGCCAAATAGAAGAAAAGTCGTGTAACAGAATATCCACCGCAGGTACTTCAGAAGGAACAGGTAGAGGAAGAAGAGGACGAGGGTGACGGCCATTAACAATGTAAAACGGGAAAGTTTTAGAAGCTTCAGAGTAGCTTATATGAAAACTCTGCCCAGGGAAGCAGGTTGGCCCAATTGTCTTGTCGAGCAGAAACAAAATGACGTAGACATGCAAACGAAAGATATGTCAAAGGAATTGATCCACCAGTTGTTGAGCTGAAAGAAGCCCAGGAAGGGGCACAATATGAGCCATCTTGGAAAAACGATCAACAACTACCCAAATGTGTTATTGCAGGAGGGAGGCAGATCAGTGACAAAGTCCATAGCAATGTGAGACCAAGGGCCCTCCGGGATAGGCAAAGTAAGTAAAAGAACCGCAGGCTTAAGCCGAGGAGTCTTGTCACGGCACAGGTCATACAGGAACTTACAAAATCAAAGACATCATGCTCCAGGTTCGGCCACCAGTAATGTCGGGTGATCAATTGAATGGACTTCTGTACTCCAGCATGCCCGGCTAGTAAAGAAGAATGGCCCCAATATAACACTTTGCGTCTCAGGCGAGGAGGCACAAAAGACTTCCCTGGAGGGACTTGCTGAAGAACAACAGACGCCACCATAATCATGCGTTCAGGAGGAACAATATGGCGAAGGGTAGAGTCCTGACCTTTTACATCAGAAGCCCTAGAGAGAGCATCAGCTCTGACATTCTTGTACGCAGGTTGAAAATGAATAAAGAAATTAAACTGGGAAAAGAAAAGTGGGGGTTAAGACGTTGTGCGGACTAAATATATAAAAGATTTTTATGGTCCGTGTAGATACTGACAGAATGAGTTGATCCTTCCAATATGTAACAACACTCTTCTAAGGCAAGCTTAATGGCCAAGAGTTCCCGGTCTCCAATATAATAGTTTCTCTCAGCAGGTGAGAAAGTCTTAGAAAAGAAGCCACAAGTCACCATTTTACCTCTGGAAGACTCTTGAGTTAAGATAACGCCGGTTTCTACTAAAGAAGCATCTACTTCAAGAAAGAACGGCTTTTCTGGGTCGGGTCTAGACAGAACAGGTGCAGAAGTGAAGGCAGATTTCAAATGGGTAAAAGACTCTTCTGCTTCCGGGGACCAGGACTTGGGATTACTGTTTTTCTTGGTGAGAGCCACAATCGGAGCAATCAAGGAGGAAAAATGTGGAATAAACTGTCTATAATAATTGGCAAATCCAAGAAAACATTGTATGGCCCATAGGCCAGAAGGTCGTGGCCAATTGAGTACCGAAGACAACTTGACTGGATCCATCTGGAGGCCTTGGCTACAGACAATGTAACCCAGTAACTGAAGACTCATCTTCTCAGAGAGGCATTTCTTGAGTTTGGCATAAAGATGATTATTCCGCAGGTGGCGTAAGACCTGGCGCACATGAGTGCGATGCACCTCCATGTTGGGAGAGAAGATCAAGATGTCATCTAAATAGACCACGACACAAGTGTAAAGAAGGTCCCAAAAGATGTCATTAACAAATTCTTGGAAGACAGCTGGGGCGTTACAGAGTCCAAATGGCATCACTAAGTACTCAAAGTGCCCATCACGTATATTAAAAGCCATCTTCCATTCGTCTCCTTCTCGAATCATGATTAAATTATATGCTTCTCGAAGATCCAATTTGGTGAAGGCCTTGGCGCCCTGCAGACGGTGGAAGAGCTAATAAATGAGAGGTAAAGGATACCGATTCTTGATGGTAATTTTATTGAGACCATGACAGTCAATGCAAGGGCGCAGAGAGACGTCCTTCTTCCCCACAAAAAAAGAATCCAGCTCCGGGAGGAGAGGAGGATTTCCGGATAAAACCCTTCTGGAGAATCTTCTTAATACATCGCTTGCGTTTTAGGCACCGACCGGCGGTAGATTCTTCCCCAGGGAGGTGTAGTACCTCCTCGATGCGGAGGAAGACTTTCGGTCTGTTTCTGCCAAAACACATCAGCAAAGTCCTGATAAGGAAAGCGCAGACCTGGCAGAGAAGAAGGTGAAGGAAGAGAGCGCTATAATTGCGGTGCCAACAGGCAGAGATTTTGACAGCTTTGACCCTAGCGTGAAGTTGCAACCAAGAACCGGTGCGTGAAGTTGCAACCAAGGTAAACCCAAGAGAACCACAGAAGTACAAAAAGAAAACATGTAGAACATGATCTTCTCTTTGTGTAAAACTCCCACGTACATCGTCAGAGGATCCATGCGGTATTGTATCGCAAGATTCAAACTTTCACTGTTGATGGTGGAGATGTATAGGGGTTTGCTGAGCCGTGTCACTGGAAGACGATGCTTGTGGACCAGGGAAGCATTTATGAAATTCCCTGCAGAACCAGAGTCCAAGAAAGCAGAGACATGAAACGAAGTCCCGGAAGAGGTGAAGATTTAGACAAAAGAGGAGATATTCTCACCTAGGGAGGCCTCTCCAATGTGCCTTAGGTGCGTGCATTTCCCGGACGAGAAGGATGAAGAGGACAATCTTTGAGGAAATGTTCCGGATTGGCACAATAGAGGCAAAGATTTTTCTCTCGAGCAGGCTCTTCAAAGACGCTGCGGAATTCTGAGAGGAAAGCTCGCAGGTTGGTAGTCACTGGGTCACTTCTCTCTCAGAGAGGAGTGGACCAGGCCAGAGCCTTACCAAAGAGCAGACTAACCATGAAGGCCACCTTGGCACGTTCCATCGGGAACTGATCAGCCATCAGTTCAACATGCATGGAGCACTGGGTCACAAATCCCCTGCACAATTTAGGATCCCCTTCATACTTCGTTGGCAGGGATAAACGAAGTTTGGGACCGATGGATGCTGTACACACAGGTGGAACAACTGGAGCAGGTTGTGGCTGTTGCTGCTGCTGCTGTAGTTGCTGCTGGACCGTGAGGAGCTGCTGCATCATCGCTGACAGCTGATTCAACTGCTGCACTTGTTGCGCAATTTGCTGGGACTGCTTGGCCACAATGGAAGTGAGGTCAGAAACATCCGGCAGAGGCATCCCGGCGGGCACCTTTGACTCCGCTCCCTGGTCCATGCCATTATCCTCACAGGTCAGTGGATCCACCTTACCACAGCAGATTGAGTCAGGTTGGTGGATGGAGCGAGACATGATGTCCCAGATGTGCTCAATCGGAATTAGGTCTGGGGAACGAGCAGGCCAGTCCATAGCATCAATGCCTTCCTCTTGCAGGAACTGCTGACACACTCCAGCCACATGAGGTCTAGCATTGTCTTGCATTAGGAGGAACCCAGGGCCAACTGCACCAGCATTTGGTCTCAAAAGGAGTCAGAGAATCTCATCTTGGTACCTAATGGCAGTCAGGCTACCTCTGGCAAGCCCATGGAGGGCTATGCGGCCCCAAAAAGAAATGCCACCCCACACCATTACTGACCCACCGCCAAACCAGTCATGCTGGAGGATGTTGCAGGCAGCAGAACGTTCTCCAAGGCATCTCCAGACTCTGTCACGTCTCTCACATGTGCTTAATGTAAACCTGCTTTCATCTGTGAAGAGCACAGGGCGCCAGTGGCAAATTTGCTAATCTTGGTGTTCTCTGGCAAATACCAAACATCCTGCACGGTGTTGGGCTGTAAGCACAACCCCCACCTGTGGATGTCAGGCCCTCATACCACCCTCATGGAGTCTGTTTCTGACCGTTTGAGTGGACACATGCACATTTTTGGCCTTCTGGAGGTCATTTTGCAGGGCTCTGGCAGTGCTCCTCTGGCTCCTCCTTGCACAAAGGCAGAGGTAGCGGCCCTGCTGCTGGGTTGTTGCTCTCCTACGGCCTCCTCCACGTCTCCTGATGTACTGGCCTGTCTCCTGGTAGCGCCTCCATGCCCTGGACACTACGCTGACAGACACAGCAAACCTTCTTGCCACAGCTCGCATTGATGTGCCATCCTGGATGTGCTGCACTACTTGAGCCACTTGTGTGGGTTGTAGACTCTGTCTCATGCTACCACTAGAGTGAAAGCACTGCCAGCATTCAAAAGTGACCAAAACATCAGCCAGGAAGCATAGAAACTGAGAAGTGGTCTGTGGTCACTACCTGCAGAACCACTCCTTTATTGGGGGTGTCTTGTTAATTGCCAATAATTTACACTTGTTGTCTCTTCCATTTGCACAACAGCATGTGAAATTGATTATCAATCAGTGTTGCTTCCTGAGTGGACAGTGTGATTTCACAGAAGTGTGATTGACTTGGAGTTACATTGTATTGTTTAAGTGTTCCCTTTATTTTTTTGAGCAGTGTATTTACACACAAACACATATTGTCAGCGTTGGGCAGGGATTCAGTGCAGCCCTGAGCTCACCCACTCCCTCTGTCCCTGCCTACTTGCATACCCACCCTAGGCAGTGGGTCCACAACCACGGAGCCCCTTCCTATATAAGTGATGGAAGTAAAATCGGCGGGTCAAATCAGTTAATGATTTTGGGTTGATAGAAAAGTTTTTTATACATTTTCTGTAATAATGTGCAAAGCCCAAAAACCGCTGTAAAGCTTTTAAGGAAGACGGGTGTACCCAATCAGAAACAGCCTTAACCTTAACAAGATCCATTTTTAAATGTCCTGAAGTCAACATATACCACAAGAACTGTACGACTTTGTCACCAAAAGCATATTTTTCCTGTTTGACAAATTATTTATTTTCACGAAGTACTTGCAGAACAGAATGCACATGATTTACATGAGTAGAACAGTCATGAGAGAAAATTTAAATATCATCAAGATAAACCACTAGGAATTTCCCCCCAAATTCCCAAAAAAATATCATTGACCAGGTTCTGGAAAACAGCAGGTGCATTACTTAGACCAAAGGGAATTACTAAATTTTTAAAATGTCCTTCGGGAGTGTTAAATGCAGTTTTCCATTCATCACCCTCTTTGATTCTGATTAGGTTATAGGCCCCTCGAAGGTCAAGCTTAGTAAACCAACATGCCCCCTGTATTTGATTAAACAAATCTGGAATAAGAGGCAAAGGATATAGATTTTTCACAGCAATCTTATTCAGACCCCGAAAATCAATACAAGGCCTCAACCCTCTGTCCTTCTTTGCCATAAAGAAGAACCCTGCTCCCATAGGAGACACTGATGGACGAATGTGACCCTTTTAGAAACTTGACTGGATATAATCCTTCATAGCTCCCCTTTCAGAACCAGACAAATTATAGATTCGTCCTTTTGGGAACTTAGCACCAGAAACTAGTTCAATAGCACGGTCATAATTTCAGTGTGGGGGCAAAGCAGAGGAGGCCTCCTCAGAAAAAACATCACAAAAATCTGAAATAAATGCAGGTAGATTACTTTGGGCCATATCGAGAGTTGCAATGCAAGTGGAAATACATTTGTTAATACAATCTGAACCCCACTTGATTAGTTCCCCTGAGGACCAATCAAACACAGGATTATGACATCTTAACCAGGGTAAACCCAGGATCATATTTACTGACAAATTTTCCAAAACCTGATTTTCTGAAAATGCAATGAACCCACCAGCAATCCCACTTCAGGGGTGGAAGAAAAAACACAACCCCCAGACATAGGTGTGTAATCCACTCCAGCGATGGGAATGCGATTTTTCAACAATTCCAAAGGAAGATTCAGAGACCTTGATGAAACTCAGATCAACAAAGTTGGCAGATGAGCCAGAATCAAGAAATGCTTTAACAGATACAGATTTTTCAAGCAAAAACATTTGAACAGGTAAAAAAAGGTTTAGAACATAATTTCAGAGATACCTGTGCGCCCAAATTACCTCCCCGATTGTCACTTAGGCAATGACGTTTCCTCACTGCTGATGTTTGGGACAGACTTGTATCCCGTGTCCCGCTTCTCCACAAAAGAAACATAAGTTATTCTTCTTCCTAATGGTGCTTCCCTTCTGAGAGGACAACTTCCCTATTTGCATGGGCTCCTCAGAAGAGACAGGAGAGATAGTAGAAGGAGATAACATGATGGTAGGAGAGTGAGAAACAGAATAAACAGACCATTCATGTCTTCACTCTTAGATTTCTGTCAAGTCGTACAGCTAATGTCATTGACTGTTCTAAGGAGTCAGGTGGGGGATAACTAATGAGTACATCCTTAATGATATCAGATAACCCCAGTCTGAACTGACACCTAAATGCTGGATCATTCCATCCCGAAACTGTACACCATTTACAAAAATCCGCACAATACTCCTCGGCCGATCTTCGACCCTGTCTAAGATTAACCAACTGAAACTCAGCATATGCTGCACGATCAGGTTCATCATTTAGGAGACCCAAAGAGGAGTAAACTACATCCACTGAACTTAATTCAGGAGCAGAGGGAGGCAGAGAAAAAAAAACCTGAAGTTAGGACATAACATAAAAAATTGATATAAGGTAAATTCAGCTCACCACTGTAAGATGTAGGATGACTGAAGATTCAATATGGACTAGGAGAGCAAGGCAGGTAAACAGCGGGCCGTGTCCCGGAAGGTAACTTCATGAGAGGGAAAAAAGCAGGGGCCTCCAGCTGCTCCAAACAATGAATGGTAGATTAAAACTTCACTTTTATTCCATAAATTAAAAACAAAGGATATCCATGGTGAATAAAAAAACAAGCAAGAAACACTGACGTGTTTCGAGCCGAATGTGGCTCTTAGTCGTGGCAAAATATTCATGGGCATGTGCCCCTTATGTAGTCTCAACTAACAATGAGCCCAGTGGAAACCAGCAATGCTGGGACCGGAGACTGAATGACGTTTACAAACCATGCTTCGCAAAAGAAAAAGCCAGAAAACATGGAGCAGATTTATGTGGATGCAAGGTAAGAATGCGTATATATAGACAATTTACAAAAACCTCTATTCCGGTACTTGCTTCCTCCAGTGATCCGGTTTCTGTTTCCTTGCATTCCGGCACTGGCTACTCCTATGTAAACAGGGAGTGATGGCTATTATTTTTAAAGATTCAACGCGTTTCCCGCTGTCAATTCGTCAGGAATCAATGGACAGCATTCATTTTTGTCCATATTGCACCCTGTGGATCTCTCCTCATGTGCATGTGCACAGCTCTGATGACGGCCGTACATTGAGGTCTAGCTACCTATCGGTTTATATCCGCTCCTTGCTTCCCTCCCCTCTACACCTATCCTCCTATCAGTTTTACTTCCTACCGCTCACCTTATGTTCAGGTGTTCAATTAGCTTTCGGAGTATCACACTGCAAGGTTTAGACGGGGAGCTCTATACTGCGCGTGCGCGATGCAATCCACGCCTCGCTCTCATTCTCTGTCATGGGAACCTCGATAGCTTTACTTCCGGGCTACAATGTCCCTACTGCACTTGCGTCTGCTTTATCTGCTATGCGCATGCGCCAAGCGCCTCAAGCCTCCTTTTGATCATACTACCATGTTTAACCATTTGATATTCTTGTATTCCATCAATACTATTGAGTACAATCCTTATTGAGGCCCTGACCTTCTACTCTTATTGAATTAAATTCTTTATAATATTATCGTATTGGTTGTTAGATTTTTAACATATATCAACATCACTACCTATATTCTTATTAGTCTAAAGGCAATGATATTATATGTTGCACATTAATTAAGCTTCCCAAGTTTGCATATGTATATATATATATATATATATATATATATATATATATATATATGTATATATATATATATAGTTATGGTGGTATTATTCTATATATATATAGTTACGTATATAATTATGATGGTATTAATTTCTCAGTCTTACACTCTGTTCATTGCAAGGATTTATCCTATAAAACAGGAGTAACCAATATGATCACTTAACCCCTTAGATTTCACACAATCTATTTTGAATGTCCATTCAGCTTCTTTTTGTAGGAGTATGCGGTCCCAATTCCCTCCCCGGGCTGGGGCGCTCACCACTTCTACCACTTGGACTTTCAGATCCTGGTTATTGCCCTTGTGACATTGCTTGAAGTGTACTGCAATTGGGGTGTTTCTTTTATGCAGGATATTCCCTAAGTGCTCCTGTATGTGTTTTTTCAAGGGACGAAATGTTTTTCCCACATAGTTTTTCATACAGGGGTACGTAAGGAGATACACAACTCCCTCCGTATTGCAGTTTGCAAAACTTCTCATTTCAAAATCCTGACCCATTACTTGACTTTTTTACTTTTTTCCTGTTATTATATGCCTACACACGGAACATCGTCCGCATGTATGCATACCTATGGCTCTATTCGTTAGCCATGTTGGTTTGTGGGCTAATGGAGGAAGGTAACTTTGAGTGAGTCGGTCTTTCAAGTTCCTACCCTGGCGGTATGTGATTGATGGCACTTCTGGGACAAATTTGGATATTGTAGCATCCGATCTCAGAATGTCCCAGTGTGTCATCAACACCTGTCGTATTTTTTCCGCCTTTTCATCAAAGGTACCTATTACTCTCAATTCTCCCCCTAATGTCTCCTGTCTTACTGGGTCAGTGGATCTTTCCTCGTGCCTGGGGTTTAATAAGGATTCTCGGTTACTGTTCAATGCCCTTGTGTATGCCCTTTTGAGGGTTTTATTGGGATAGCCCCTCTCCCTCAATCTTGGGCGCAACTCCCCTGCTTTTTGTTTAAATTCTTCAATTGTTGTACAGTTGCGCCGGACCCTCAAATATTGACCAGTTGGTATTTATAAGCTGTATTATAGCATATTATATATGAACAGTTCAAATCACAATAATGTGTGCATGCTAGCACCATACGAACGAGACAATTCTATAGAAAAAACCCTGGTATTTGGTTTAGTTCAGAGTGTGTGTATGAATTATCTTGTGTACAAAAAATGTAATAGTAGTAATGAAATATCAGGAAAACCTGTACCAACAAGAAATAATGAAAAAAAAAAAAAAATGAAAGAATATCAAAAAACACCACCCAATAAAGAACAATAAACATAAGGAGCCCAGTTGGCTTGGAATTTTAAACAGCCAACTGTTACACTCATTAATTGCAAAATAACCTCCGGGTGCATATGAGATATTACAGGTTTCGAAGTAGTAGACATTGAACGGGTGTTCCCATGCCATAGGGTTTGTCTCATTCGTATGGTGCTAGCATGCACACATTATAGTGATTTGAACTGTTCATATATAATATGCTATACTAAAGCTTATGAATTGTTACATGATATTACATTCTTTTCTTAATCATACACCTTAACAAAAAGGGAATGGTTGGTGATATTAACTTCCTGTTTGTGGCACATTAGTATATCTGAGGGGGGAAACTTTTCAAGATGGGTGGTGACCATGGCGGCCATTTTGAAGTTGGCCATTTTGAATCCAACTTTAGTTTTTTCAATAGGAAGAGGGTCATGTGACACATCAAACTTATTGTGAATATCACAAGAAAAACAATGATGTGCTTGGTTTTAACGTAACGTTATTCTTTCATGAGTTATTTACAATTTTCTGACCACTTGTAAAATGTGTTCAATGTGCTGCCCATTGTGTTGGATTGTCAATGCAACCCTCTTCTCCCACTCTTCACACACTGATAGCAACACTGCAGGAGAAATGCTAGCACAGGCTTCCAGTATCTGTAATTTAAGGTGCTACACATCTCGTATCTTCACAGCATAGACAATTGCCTTCAGATAACCCCAAAGATAAAAATCTAAGGGGGTCAGATTGGGAGACCTTGGGGGCCATTCAACTGGCATGACCCTGGGTGCCATTCAACTTTATGCACTGAAGCTGGCACGTTCCCTGAGTTTTTCCAGCAAGATGGTGCACCACCACATTATGGGTGTCAGGTCAGAGCATTCCTAGATGAACAGTTTCCTGGAAAGTGGATTGGTTATCGTGGGCCAGTTGAATGGCCCCCAAGGTCTCCCGATCTGACCCCCTTAGACTTTTATCTTTGGGGTCATCTGAAGGCAATTGTCTATGCTGTGAAGATACGAGATGTGCAGCACCTGAAACTACGAATACTGGAAGCCTGTGCTAGCATTTCTCCTGCGGTGTCGCTATCAGTGTGTGAAGAGGGATTGCATTGACAATCCAACACAATGGGCAGCACATTGAACACATTTTATAAGTGGTCAGAAACTTATAAATAACTCATGAAAGAATAAAGTTACGTTAAAACCAAGCACATCATTGTTTTTCTTGTGAAATTCCCAATAAGTTTGATGTGTCACCTGACCCTCTTCCTATTGAAAAAACAAAAGTTGGACTTCAAAATGGCCACCATGGTCACCACCCATCTTGAAAAGTTTCCCCCCTCACATGTACTAATGTGCCACAAACAGGAAGTTAATATCACCAACCATTCGCATTTTATTAAGGTGTATCCATATAAATCACCCTGTACAATAAAAAAGTTACAAAGGGAAGTCAAAAAGTCGAGCCAAGAGTCAAAGAAAACCAGTTGCTAGAACTATCACAGGCAGGGAATGACTAGAAAAGACCTCCTTATATATGCTAGTGGAAGTACCAGGAAAACTCCCATTGGCCACAAACAAGTCTAGGGCAGATTAACCCTACAGGTTCTGACACATATATACGCACATACTCACATTTACATATACACGAACCATCAGATCAGATGTGTCTCCAGACTAGGCAAATTACTATTACACTGGTCCCTGGAGGGGTCAGGACCTTAGCATGCAGCTGATGCAGAGGAGGGGGCATTGACAGCACAGCAGAGACAGCTGAACTGCTGTTTAGCCTCTGCAGACTGCTATGAACAGTCCTTTCTCTACCCCTCCTCTTTGACCTTAGGATCAGGCAGCAGACAGTGTAGGACACATGGCACATCGTATAAGTCATGCTGTGCATCCTTCTGTTCAAATACATTTATCTATCTGCCTGCAGTTTATTTGGTGGAGCATTTGGCCCATGTTAGGCCTCCCTGTCCCAGGGGCCCCATAGCAGCAGCATATTCTACCTCTATAGCCGGCACACCACTGGGAATATGAATTGTCTAAGCCACACAACCTCTCATATGTTTTTTTTTTTTATATTTACATTTACACCTGGATCTATTAGTTTTACATTCAAGTATCCATTAAACCTAAGCCTATTTTCTTTAACTATTTTTTTCTGAGTTTTTGTGAACTTATTTTACTGTTTATCAGTTAAATGACATTTGCTTTAGTATGAATATGCATGTAGTATTAAAGTAATTGAAATCTGTGCTTTACAGATGAAAGGAAAGAAAGTCCAATTCAAACAAAAAATAGAAGTGCATAGAAAAGTGATTTCAGGAGGACTGATACCAGAGAAACTCATAGCTATAAATAATTTACGGTCGGCTGAATTTTATATTCAAGTCTCTAATTAACATATTTGCGCTGGTCTGACTGTGATTAACATTTTATCACTATAGAAGATCATTTATCATGGAGCTTTAGCACCCATGACTAAGGACATACTGTTCCTAATAATAAGGAAATGTCCATAATGTAGATGAAAACATGTAAGGTCTTAAAGGGGTACTCTGCCCCTAGACATCTTATTACCTATCCAAAGGGGTGCCTACTGTATTGTCAATGGTGGATTCTGTGTTATCTTCCTCCAGCTTTACTTACTGCAATGATTGCTGCAATGGTAATGAGATGACTGCTGAGAAATGATCTCTACAGAAAAGGAAGTATCATATTGATTATAACATGGAATTTCAGAAAAGGACCATCAATTTTTTTAAATACAATAGAGTCAACATGAAGATTAGATTTAAACAAAATACATTTTTTTGACTACATATCCTTTACAAAGAATTAATGAAAAAACTGCACACTTTATTCACATAATGATATTATCAGCAGCACCAACTACCATGCAAAGCTGGAATTACATATTTCCCACTTTTGACCTCAAGCATCACCTCTCCGTCCTGATCAACAATTTCCTGGTTAACAAGTCTACCTTTACTTTACCTGTTAAGTAAGGGAATATTTGAGAATCTTTTCTAAAACGAATGGAAATGGATACAGTTAACTGTTTCATTAATATGCACTCAGGCCTATTGGTTTTATCTTAGCCATATTTTATTAGACTTTTAGTAAAATGTTTTCTAAATTTCCATTAACTATTTATATTTTTAAAGAATCCTGAAATCTACATTTAAGCCACTGAGCCTAAAACTACGATAGATGATTTCCCAGTCGTGTGTTTCTTATCATTGTAGATCATCATGCCCCTCTCTGTAGAATGGCCTATGAAAAGGTCAAAGAGAATGCCCAGCGATGACTCCAATAAATGTGAATTGTCTATAAAGCATAACTTTAAAAAACAGCACAGGCATAATGACAGCCCCTACAATAAAGTATACAAAATAAAAACAAGAAGAAAAAAAAACAGGAAATAGAAACAGCTAAGAAAAAAGCGTTTCAGTATCTATCTGTAATCTGGAAAAAGGTGAAAGTGATACATTCCTTTTAAAGGGGTTATACAGGAATAGAAAACATTTGTAAATTACTTTTATTAATAAATCTTAATCCTTTCAGTACTTTTTAGCAGCTGTTTGCTACAGAGGAAAATCTTTATTTTTTTTAATTTTTTTTTGTGTCGTCCACAGTGCTCTCTGCTGACACCTGATGCCCATATCAGGAACTGTCCAGAGAAGGAGAAAATCCCC
The DNA here is from genome assembly GCF_029499605.1 of Hyla sarda. NCBI lineage: Eukaryota > Metazoa > Chordata > Amphibia > Anura > Hylidae > Hyla > Hyla sarda. The sequence goes on along the minus strand of NC_079190.1, from coordinate 399,975,229 downwards.
TTAGCATACCTATTCTGCACTGGACAGTTCCTGACACGGACAGAGGTGTCAGCAGAGAGCGCTGTGGACAACACAAAAAGAAATTCAAAAAGTAAAGAATTTTCCCTGTAGCATACAGCTGCTAAAAAGTGCTAAAAGGATTAAGATTTTTTAATAGAAGTAATTTACAAATCTGTTTAACTTTCTGGCACCAGGTCATTTAAAAAAAAAAAAATAAAGTTTTCCACCGGAATACCCCTTTAAAATACATTTGTAAATTACTTCTATTCTTATTCCTACCAGTACATATCAGCTGCTGAAGTTAAGTTGTTCTTTTCTGTCTGACAACAGTGCTCTCTGTTGACACCTCTGTCTGTCTCAGGAGCTGTCCAGAGCAGAATAGGTTTGCTATGGGGATTTGCTCTTACTAGGAGCCAGTTTGATTGTTTTAATTACCTGTGACTAAGGCTATGTTCACACAGGCAGAATTTCCGTGTGGAATTCCGCATTGGAATTCCACACTGGGATTCCGGAGCAGAGTACCCTTTGAATTCAATAGGATTCTGCCTACGCTGTTCATATAGCAGAATTTCCAAGCCAGAAACATCTGGCGCAGAAATTCTAATTCCGGTGTCTATTCCTTCTACGGACTCCGCATAAAATGCTTTGCCATGTGCTGTTGGGGCAATGTTTACATAGAAATTTTCTGTGCGCACATTGCCGTGTGAACATAGCCTAAGTCATTTCATAAAAGTCAATCCAAAACAGACAAAAAAAGTCAGATTCCGGATTTTTTTTTTTTTTAAGTATATAAGATATTTTGCCCCAGGGGTTTTGTATGTTTATGATGACCTAATAAAATGGCTTTTTTTTGTTTGTTTTGTTTTAACATTATTTTCTCACATATTTTTAGCAAACCTTCTAGGAATGTGCCCATTCTGAGCATGCACAGTGCTGGATCTATAGAAATTTTTGCCACTGTTTGTATAAATAGAAATTGATGGAGGATTTCTATTTAGAAACGGATCATCAGTAATAGCTATGGTCATAAGCGGGGATCTCTCTCAAGTGTGCGGTCCCACTCGTTCACACATTGTTAGTGCTGAGCTCCACAGATAAATCTTCTTTTAGAATAGTAAAATAGACTAAAATAATGGTGCAACAATTTGCTCTGTTTGAAAACAAACGGTGGAACCCAGGCCTATTTTCTTTCAATAATCCCCTAGGGCACATCCTCGGTCTGACTACTGACTGATTACCAGCTGCAGGCCCCAAAACCATGCTTATTATTAGTTTAAGTTTCCAACCTTCTTCTTTATCACAGCATGAACTGGAGTGGACTACATGATACATGGCGCAACTTGACCTTGCTTGGAGATAAAGACATGGTTTGAGGTCTATTCAAAAGGAATACAGTCATTATGTAATAAACAATTGTACCTACAAAATCATGTGTTCCAGTAAAGACTCTAGATAACAGACCACTGTAAGAATACCATTCACACTGTATGCCCTGTGTGGTTTTGTTTGCTGCCTCTACTTCTTACATTGTAGCTCATTGTATGTATTATAAAAGACAAGTATTTAACAATAGTTCCTGTAAGATTACACTGTGGCAAACCAAGACTACAGATATCTCAGTTACTAATTCTGCTTCGTGTAAAAATGTCTTTGGAAAGTCATTTGCCCAGTGTAAAATTTGGAATATTTGTGCTTACAAATGCTGACTCTTTCTAGCTGTGAATATACTTAAAGGGGTACTCAAGTGGAAATAGTTTTTTTAATCAACGGTGCCAGCAAGAGATTTCTAAATTACTTCTATTATAAAATCTTAATCCTTCCAGTACTTATCAGCTTCTGTATACTACAGAGGAAGTTCTTTTCTTTTTTAATGTATTTTCTGTCTGACCCCAGTGCTCTCTGCTGACACCTCTGTCCATGTCAGGAACCATCAAGAGCAGGAGCAAATCCCCATAGCAAACAGTTCCTGACGTGGACAGAGGTGTCAGCAGAGAGCACTGTGGTCAGACAGAAAAGAAATTCCAAAAGAAAAGAACTTCCTCTGGAGCATACAGCAGCTGATAGGTACTGGAGGGATAAAGATTTTGAAATAGAAGTAATTTACAAATCTGTTTAACTTTCTGGCACCAGTTGATTTAAAACATTTGTTTTCCACCGGAGTACCCCTTTAACCCCTTAACGACAATGGACGTAAATGGACGTCATGGTGACGTGGTACTTAATGCACGAACATTTACACGCCGCCATGATCGTGAGCACCGGAGCGGTGCTCGCGTCATGCGCGGCAGGTCCCGGCTGCTATCAGTAGCCAGGGACCCGCCGGTAATGGCGGACATCCGTGATCGCGTGGATGTCTGCCATTAATCCTTCAGATGCCGTTATCAATACAGATCACGGCATCTGCAGCAGTGCGCTACTTTGAATGGATGATCGGATCACCCGCAGCACTGCCGCGGGGATCCGATCATCCAGCATGGCGTCTGGAGGTCCCCTCTGGTCTGAGATCGAGCAGAGCAGAGCAGAGCAGAAGATCACCGATAATACTGGTCAGTGCTATGTCCTATACATAGCACTGAACAGTATTAGCGATCAACTAATTGCTATGAATAGTCCCCTATGGGGACATAAAAAGTGTAAAAAAAAAAAGTAAAAAAATTGAAAATAAAAAAGTTAAGAAAATGGGAAAAATCCTCTCCCGCAATAACAAAGTAAAACATCCGTTTTTCCCATTTTACCCCCAAAAAAGCTTTAAAAAATAATTAATACACATATTTGGTATCGCCGCATGCGTAAAAGTCTGAACTATTAAAATATAAATAAAAAATAAAATATTGTTAATTATTTCATATGGTGAACTGTGCAAACGTAAAAAAATAAATAAAAAAATTTTCCAAAATTGCTGCCTTTATGTCACATTTTATTCCCAAAAAAATTTATAAAAAATTTATAAAAAGTAAAACCTAATCAAAAGTGGTACTGATAAAAACTACAGATCATGGTGCAAAAAATTTGCCCTGATATTGCCCCATATACGGAAAAATGAGAAAGTTATATTTGGTCAAAATAGGGCAATTTCAAACATACTCATTTTGTTAAAAGGGTTTGAGATTTTTTTTAAGCGGTACAATTATAGAAAAGCATATAACATGGGCATAATTTTAATTGTATTGACCCACAGAATAAAGAAAACATGTTATTTTTACCAGAAAGTGTACAGCGTGAAAACAAAACCTTCCAAAATTTGCTAAATTGCGTTTTTCTTTTCAATTTTCCCACATAAATAATATTTGTTTGGTTGCGCCGTACATTTTATGGTAAAATAAGTGATGTAATTACAAATTACAATTGGTGATGCAAAAAACAAGCCCTCATATGGGTCTGTGGATGGAAATACAAGAGAGTTATGATTTTTAGAAGGCGAGGAGAAAAAAACGAAAATCCTTAAGGCCAAACTGGGCCTGGTCCTTAAGGGGTTAAGGTATGTTCACACAGCAGAATTTCCGAGCAGATTCAACCAAAATAATTGGCATGTCAGTTCTTTAGACGAAGACCAAAATCTGAAATTCCTCCAAATTGCAGCAGAATACCTTTAAATGCAATGCTGCAAAAAAAAAAAAAAAAAAAAAATAATGGAAATTCTGTTGTGTGAACATGTCTTGAGGGTGAAACCACACAATCACCTTGCATTGCATTGTTGTAATTCCCACTACAGAGCAGATGTTTCTGCTGCGGAAATCCTGATTCCGGAGTCCACAGAAAGAATAGACATGTCAATTCTTTGTGCAGAGCCCATATGGAAATGCATTGCTGTCTGTGCGACCCAAAACCTGTTGGTAATCCTCAGATTTCATGATTCCTTACACACATTCAAGACATCCAGTGCTAGAGGCAGCAAAACAACCCCAAATCATCATTGAATCTCCACCATATTTCACTGTAGATACTGTGTTATTTTCTTTGTAGGCCTCATTCCGTTTTCGGTAAACAAATAGTTTTCAACAGATAGTTTGCGCTGATTCTCCCTGAGCCTGCAGGACAGCTTGAATATCTTTGGAATTTGTTTGGGGCTGCTTATCCCCCATCCGGACTATCCTGCGTTGACACCTTTCATCAATTTTTCTCTTCCGTCCACACCCAGGGAGATTAGCTACAGTTCCAAGGGTTGAAAACTTCTTGATAATGTTGCGCACTGTGGACAAAGGCAAATCTAGATCTCTGGAGATGGACTTGTTACCTTGAGATTGCTGATATTTTCCACAATTTTGGTTTTCAAGTCCTCAGGCAGTTTTCTTCTCCTCTTTCTGTTGTCCATGCTTAGTGGGGTACACACAGACACACAATGTAAAGACTAAGTGAACTTCTCTCCTTTTTATCTGCTTTCAGGTGTGATTTTTTATATTGGCCACACCTGTTATTTGCCCCAGGTGAGTTTAAAGGAGCATCACATGCTGGAAACAATCTTAATTTTCCACAATTTTGAAAGGGTGCCAATAATTTTGTCCAGTACTTTTTTGGAGTTTGGTGTGACATTATGTTTAATTTGCCTTTTTTCCTCCCTTTTTTGGTTTAGTTCCACTGCACTCATAGGGAATAAACGTGTTTATAGAAAAACACGTGTTACTCCTTTCCTGTGAGAAATACTTCATTTTCTTGAAAAATTAACAGCCATAACTATATATATATATATATATATATATATATATATATATATATATAGTATTTATTGCTGCACTGTGGTGTTGGTTTGTTGCTGGTAGAGAAATATCTATTGCTGTACTGTGATGTTTGTTTGTTGCTGGTAGAGAAGTACCGTATATGCCGGCGTATAAGACGACTGGGCGTATAAGATGACCCCCAACTTTTACAGTTAAAATATAGAGCTTGGGATATACTTGCCGTATAAGACTACCCCTCCTACCGCGATGTACAGTACCTTGTAGTTCCCCCCATATTAAGTAGGCAGTATAGTTCCCCCACATTAGGTAGGCAGCATGTTCCCCCACAATAGTAGGCAGCTCCCCCACATTAGGTCAGCAGCTCCCACACATTAGGTCAGCAGCTCCCCCACATTAGGTCAGCAGCTCCTACACATTAGGTCAGCAGTTCCCCCACATTAGGTCAGCAGCTCCCCCACATTAGGTCGGCAGTTCCCCCACAATAGTAGGCAGCTCCCCCACATTAGGTCGGCAGCTCCCCCCACAATAGTTGGCAGTCCCCCCACAATAGTAGGCAGCTCCCCCCCCACAATAGTCGGGAGCTCCCCCAACAATAGTAGGCAGCTCCCCCCACAATAGTAGGCAGCTCCCCTTCCCCACAACAGTAGGCAGCTCTCTCCCCCACAATAGTAGGCAGTTCCCCCACAATAGAAGGCAGCTCCCTCCCCCACAATAGTAGGTAGCTCCCTCTCCCACAATAGTAGGCAGCTCCCCCCACATTAGTAGGCAGCTCCCCCCACAGACATACAACTTCCAGCCATATAGAGTGTATGGCTGGAGGCTGTATGTCTGTGTACTGCCCCCCACAGTGTTCCGGTTCCGGTGATCGGAACACTGTAGATGACGTGCCGCCGGTCACTCACCAGGCCCCGGCCAGCTCTCGTCCTCCTGCGCCTCTATGGTTGTACGCACGGGGTGTCACTGACGTCCCGTGCGTACAACCATAGAGAGGTGAAGAAGCACAGAAGGACCAGAGGAAGACCGCAGGAGGACCGGAGGAGGACGCGCGGCGGCAGGGGAATGGTTAGTGACCCGCGGACATCCTTATGTCCCGAAAAGATTTTTCGGAACACAGGGATGTCCGGCATAGGAATACTTATGATTATCTGCCCAGGCCGGCTCTTGTGTGCGGCTGCAGGCGGGGGCCGGCCAGAGCATGTAAAAACTAATTCATGTATACTAAAAACCAGGGTGCCTCCAGAGTTGCAGTTTCACAACAGCTGGTGGCACCCTGGTTTTTAAGTATACAGTTATTAGTTTGTACATGCTCTGGCCGGCCCCCATCTGTAGCCGCACACAGGAGCCGGCCCGGGCAGATAATCATAAGTATTCCTATGCCGGTGCATTGCCATAGAATGAGATTTGCCATAGAATGAGATGGTCCGCCTCCATCACATCCTATTGGCTCACTCTTGTCACGTGACATATTTAAACGTCACGCATCGATGCGCACAGCAGTGTCAGTTTGGCTATCACAGGGAGAGGATCTCCTCTCCCTGTGATAGCTGAAGCTGCACGGAGCTCTCATGGCCTGTGTGGCCCGACAGAAGTTCACACATTTACGCAGCTCATACGGCTGGCTCATATACATTTACTCTATTATTACATGTACTGTTGATCCACAGCGTTATCGGGATCCCTATGTCCGATGGCGCTGTCATCAGTGTGCGTCCCCGTGAGCGCCCCACGCCCGCAGCTGTACTCCCCGTCCCCCCGCAGCTATACTCCCCGTCCCCCGCAGCTCTACTCCCCGTCCCCTGCAGCTCTACTCCCCGTCCCCCCGCAGCTCTACTCCCCGTCCCCGTAGCTCTACTCCCCGTCCCCCGTAGCTGTACTCCCCGTCCCCCCGCAGCTCAACTCCCCGTCCCCCCGCAGCTCTACTCCCCGCCCCCCGTAGCTCTACTCCCCGTTCCCCGTAGCTCTACTCCCCGTCCCCCTGCAGCTTTACTCCCCGTCCCCCCGCAGCTCTACTCCCCATCCCCCCGCAGCTATACTCCCCGTCCCCCGCAGCTCTACTCCCCGTCCCCCGCAGCTCTACTCCCCGTCCCCCCGCAGCTCTACTCCCCGTCCCCGTAGCTCTACTCCCCATCCCCCGTAGCTGTACTCCCCGTCCCCCCGCAGCTCAACTCCCCGTCCCCCCGCAGCTCTACTCCCCGTCCCCGTAGCTGTACTCCCCGTCCCCCGTAGCTGTACTCCCCGTCCCCCCCAGCTCAACTACCCGTCCCCCCGCAGCTCTACTCCCCGTCCCCCGTAGCTCTACTCCCCGTTCCCCGTAGCTCTACTCCCTGTCCCCCTGCAGCTTTACTCCCCGTCTCCCGCAGCTCTACTCCCTGTCCCCCGTAGCTCTACTCCCCGTCCCCTGTTAACGCTCAGGGAGCGATCCACAGCGCTATCGGGATCCCTATGCCCGATGGCGCTGTCATCAGTGTGCGTCCCCGCGAGCGCCCCACGCCCGCAGCTCTACTCCCCGTCCCCCGCAGCTCTACTCCCCATCCCGTTAACGCTCAGGGAGCAGGGAACAGAAAGTAGAGCATCGGGTGCAGGTAAAGTAGTACTGCGCATGCGCAGCACTACGCGAATAACTTAACCTTCGCCCGATGCTCTACTTTCTGTTCCCCGCTCCCTGAGCGTTAACGGGACGGGGAGTAGAGCTGCGGGCATGGGGCGCTCGCGGGGACGCACACTGATGACAGCGCCATTGGGCATAGGGATCCCGATAGCGCTGTGGATCAACAGTACATGTAATAATAGAGTAAATGTATATGAGCCAGCCGTATGAGCTGCGTAAATGTGTGAACTTCTGTCAGGCCACACAGGCCATGAGAGCTCCGTGCAGCTTCAGCTATCACAGGGAGAGGAGATCCTCTCCCTGTGATAGCCAAACTGACACTGCTGTGCGCATCGATGTGTGACGTTTAAATATGTCACGTGACAAGAGTGAGCCAATAGGATGTGATGGAGGCGGACCATCTTATTCTATGGCAAATCTCATTCTATGGCAATGCACCGGACCCCAATACCCGGCGTATAAGATGACCCAGGACTTTTCAGAGGAAAATTCGAGGTTAAAAAGTCGTCTTATACGCCGGGATATACGGTATTTGTTGCTGCACAGCACTATGGCCGGCATTTATCATTGTAGGTGTAAAGTGAAGCATTTTTCTCCACCTTTTTTTGTGTGCTGGTAATGTATAGGAGCACCAAATTTATTAAATGGTTACAGAGCATTTGATACATTTTGTGCAGGTCACATTTTCTGAAATTTCTCTCTTCACATTCACCAAAAGGCTAAGCTAAGTCTGGGCTAGTGTAGTTTTAAAGACTTTTTAGTTTAGTTTAGTTATTTCACAAAAAGGTGCAGTTTATAAAACCCTTCCATATCATGTGTATTGCCAAAATCAGTGGAGTTGTCATAGCGATAGTAAACAAAGCTACGGAACACCAAGTGAACCAAAAAGTACTCGACCAAACCGAAGTGCAAAAGATAAAGAAAGGTGTCAGAAGCCCATCACCTGTGTCAATCAGAAACAAAGGCACAAAATAATCAACCCTCAATATAGCAAACGAGGACAAGGAAAAGAAATAGGTTATTATCCAAACCAATAAAAAAAATATTTATAACAGAGGAAAAAAAATAGAACTCAAATAGTGTGGAGACTAAGGCTGGGTCCACACTACGTTTTGTCCCATACGGGAGCGCATACGGCAGGAGGGAGCTAAAACCTCGCGCTCCCGTATGTGACCGTATGCGCTCCCGTATGCCATTCACTTCAATGAGCCGACCGGAGTGAAACGTTCGGTCCGGTCGGCTCATTTTTGCGCCGTATGCGCTTTTACAACCGGACCTAAAACCGTGGTTGACCACGGTTTTAGGTCCGGTTGTAAAAGCGCATACGGCGCAAAAATGAGCCGACCGGACCGAACGTTTCACTCCGGTCGGCTCATTGAAGTGAATGGCATACGGGAGCGCATACGGTCACATACGGGAGCGCGAGGTTTTAGCTCCCTCCTGCCGTATGCGCTCCCGTATGGGACAAAACGTAGTGTGGACCCAGCCTAAGGCAGAATTAAGCAAGAAAAGGAGTCATATCGACTCTATCATTGAAACCCTGCAGGACCACGGGCATTAGTCCTCATAATCATGTTTCTTCTTGTAGTAATAGATTTTCTATATCTCCTCCTGTATCAGGTACAGCTACTTTGAGGAGGCCACCAAATCTAAGTACATCAGTATTGTTCTCGTGATATGTCATTAAATGTTCAGCCAACCTGGGAATTCCTATCCCTTTCTTTAGGGTATAAAGGTGTTCCCTAAAGCGGGAGCATAATTGACGTTTGGTCTTTCCTATGTAAAAGCGAGAACAGGGACAAGTAATATAGGACACTACGTGTGTACTCTTACATGTAATAAGTTGAGACACTGTGAGAGACAGTCCACCTAAGTTCACATGTTTGTTTCACACATGTATTATAATGGCAGAATTTACAGTTGCCACACTTAAAGTTTCCTACCATTCTGGTGTCTGTGAGCCAATTAGAGGAGCCATTGTTTTCTTTCAGTTTTTTCTTAGCAAGTTTTTTCAACTAATCTGAGATGGTGAGGTTTTTCGGATACATAATCAGAGGAGGTTTCCCAGCGATATGGCAGATTTCCCTATCATTTTGGAGGACTAATGCCCGTGGTCCTGCGGGTTTCAATGATAGAGTCGATATGACTCCTTTTCTTGCTTAATTCTGCCTTAGTCTCCGCACTATTTGAGTTCTATTTTTTCTTCCTCTGTTATAAATATTTTTTTATATTGGTTTGGATAATAATCTATTTCTTTTCCTTGTCCTCGTTTGCTATATTGAGGGTTGATTATTTTGTGCCTTTGTTCCAGATTGACACAGGTGATGGGCTTCTGACACCTTTCTTTATCTTTTGCACTTCGGTTTGGTCGAGTACTTTTTGGTTCACTTGGTGTTCCGTAGCTTTGTTTACTATCGCTATGACAACTCAACGTTCTTCTCCACTACATATGTCCGGGTGCGATGACGTGAACTAGAAGCCGCAAGAAGCACGCACTATCGTGCGAAACTGCCTCTGAGTGCCACCATACACCAGCTCCGAATGCTGTGACTCGGCTACCCGATACCGGACACCGAGATGCGACAGTCGTTACCTTGCGGTGAGTGCACCTATGTTCTTTGTTGTTCTATTTGATACTTCATTTCTTGTACGTGCACCCCGCAGGTGACTGTTATTGGAGGTCACCGCAGACCTCGCTGCAGAAGCCATCAGGTGATATTGTTCCCCCATGTGTGCTCTCCCTACACTTTCTCAGTTGATAATTTACAAATCTGTTTAACTTTCCGGAGCCAGTTGTTATATATAAAAAAAGGTTTTGCCTGGAATACCCCTTTAATCCGTCCTGTACTTATTAGCTGCTGAATACTACAGCGGAAATTCTTTTCTTTTTGAAACACAGAGCTGTCTGCTGACATCATGAGAACAGTGCTCTCTGCTGACATCTCTGTCCATTTTAGGAACTGTCCAGAACAGCATATGTTTGCTATGGGGATTTCCTTTTACTCTGGACACTTCCTAAAATGGACAGAGATGTCAGCAGAGAGCACTGTGCTCATGATGTCAGCAGACAGCTCTGTGTTTCAAATGGAAAATAATTTCCACTGTAATATTCAGCAGCTAATAAGTATCCTCATTCCCTGATAGGAATACCACTTTTAAGTGTTAATATAGTCTAGAATATTTAGTTGAAGATATATCTAATAGGAACAATAGAACCACGGAAAGCTAGAACACATACTAAACGTTTTGTTGCTTAAAAAACTATTTTCAAATTGTGGATTTCTAACAAGCTAATGGTAAATGAGATACTGTACATTTACGTCATGTACATGACGTGAGCACCTCACCGAGGCTCGCATCATGCACGGCAGGTCCCAGCTGCTGTCATCAGTTAGGGACCCGCCGGTAATTGCGGATATCAGCAATCACTTATTAATTAGTAAAAAAAAGGATAAAAAAAAATTTGAAAAAGCCCCTCCCCAATAAAAATTTAAATGGCCCCTTTTTCCTATTTTATCCCAAAAAAGCGTAAAAAATGTAATAAATAATTTGGTATCGGCTTGAGCGTACATGTCCGAACTATCAAAATATAATGTTAATTATTACGTATGGTGAACGGCGTATAGTTCAAAACAAAAGTAAAAAAAATTGCTGCTTTTTTGTCACATTTTATAAAAATGTTCTTTTTTATAAAAAGGGATTTAAAAAGTGGTACTGATAAAAACTTCAAATCGCCGCACAAAAAAATTAGCCCTCATACCACCCCGCATACTGAAAAATGAGAACGTTATAGGTGGTCAAAGAAGGGCAATTTTTAACATACTAATTTTGTTAAAAAAATTGAAGATTTTTTGTAAAGCGGTACAATTATAGAAAAGCATATAACATGGGTACTACTTTAATCGTATTGACCCACAGAATAACGAAAACATTTAATGTTTATCGTAAAGTGTACAGCGTGAAAACAAAACCTTCCAAAATTTTCAATTTTCCCACTTAAATAATATTTTTTTGGGTTGCGCCATACATTTAATGTGAAATGAGAGGTGTCATTACAAAGTAAAACTGGTCACGCAAAAAACAAGCCATCATAAGGGTCTTTGGATGTCAGCTCATGAACGGGGTTCTGCAGGACAGATTGCGGGGGTCCCCAGACATCTTATCCCCTAACCTTTAGATAGGGGATAAGATGTCTAGGGGTGGAGCACCCCTTTAAGGCCAAAGCTTTCAATTTTACACTTACAGACCCACATAAGGGCTTGTTTTTTGTGTCACCAAATGTACTTTGTAATTACATCACTTATTTTATATCAAAATTTGCGGTGAAACAAAGAAAATAAATAGTTGTGGGGCAAAATAAAAAAACAAAACACCATTTTGTAACTTTTGGGGACTTCTGTTTCTACTTTTTGTCAAAATGACACTTAATCTTTATTCTGCAGGTCCATAGGGTTACAAGGATACCCAATTTATATGGGTTTAATTAAATTTTACTACTTTAAATTTTTTTTAACTACATGCACCAAAATGAATATGCTGCAAATTGTCCTCTTCTGACCCCTATAACTTTTTATATGTCCTCTTGTTTTTATTGGACTTTTTAATTGGTTTTTATACATCTTTCATGGTATATGAAGTGACCAAAAACGGCAAAGAGGCAGGTAAGGGCGCTCCCGCCATCCACTCAGCTAATCGGGACCTGCAAGGGCTAATGACAGTCCGATTGGCAATACCTGGCATTAACCGTGGGTCCTCATGAAGCATGCTTAGCTCATGAGTGCGCTTCAAACTGCAGGAGCAGGACCAGGGTGTACAGGTACACCCTTGCTCCTTAACAGGTTAAAGAGACCATGGGCCTGATTTACTAAGTTTAAACCAATCAGTTTTTGTGTGGTTATTTTGGCGCAGAGTGTCTGTGACATGTCTGCGCCAGTCTGTGCCAGCCGCGCCTGGAAAATCCAACAAACCCGACATTGCACTGTGAAAAGCTGAAAGGGGGCGTGGTCTGTCGCAAAGGGGGCATTGTCGACCCAAAGGGGGCGTGGTTTAACAACCCGACCGATTTACTATTGAATTCACAGAAAATCCTGTGGATAAATGGCTGGAAATTTCCACCTAGAAAAAGCTGGTCAGAAAATGTTCCGGACTTTTCCCAGTAGTAAGTAGAGAGGAATCCTGCAAGTCTGAAACAACATTTCCCACTAGTAAAAACCCAACACTCTTAGTAAATGAGGCCCCATCTGTTTAATACATTCAAACCCTTGTAAATTAGATCAAATGTGGAACAGTTGGATGGATCTAGTATTTAGCAACTCTTCAGTAAGTTTTTCAAAACAAGAATCTAATGAAACGGCTGCTGATTCATTCAGCCTTATAAACGTTGTTCTGCTTTCCAAGTGGTCCAATTATCTGGAAAAGGCAAAAAGACCAGCGCTCCCCATTGTGAATCGTTCTCAATATTCAGCACAGGTGTAGCTGACGTAGGGTTCGACTCACCTTGTTGAGTTGTGCAGAACTTGAATAAACTCGGCTTTTCACAATGCAATGTTGGGTTTGTCGGATTATCCTTGCGCAGACATGTCACAGACACTGGCCCTGATTTACTAAGAATGTTGTGTAGTTTTCTTTGTGGGTTTTAACTCCCTACAAACTTTTTCCCATCATATTTACTAAGGTTTCTCAAAATTTTGCACTTTTCACTTGCATTTTGCTTTTTTTTACACATGCTGTGATCTGTCTGGTTTTTCTCAGCTCAAATCCACCACATTTTCTGTGGAAACCTTAGTAAATATGTTGGTTTTTTGTGAAAATGTCGGGGACATGCCCCCTTTCCCCAATGACCACGCCCCTTATGGGGTTTTCTAAGTAAAATGTAGAGTTGGTCAGGTTTTTTTCAATTCCCGGGCAAATTCTGGTGCAGACAGTATTTCTGGTGAATCTGGCGAACAGCCCGACAAAACATGTCGGGTTTATGGTAGTAAATCAGGGCTACTATGCACCAAAATTAGTTGGAATAACCCAACAAAAAGTAGTCGGTTTTAGCTTAGTAAATGAGACCCATTATTTCTCTACCATATTATAGTTTTCCTCTGCCCCATTCCCTAGTTTAAACATTCCAGTAGCTTAGTCTTCTTCTTTTCAGCATTAGCACTTTTCATCTCTACTATGCAGCTCCGCCACAGTCATGTAATTACTTCAGCAGCAACCCTCTGCCATCGTAACAGAGTGCAACCAAAGGAGAGAAAAGAGCAAGAATCTGTGCAGGACACCTTCTCATGTTATAACCTCCTCATTGTATTGCTACTCACATGGTTTACATCTTGATTTAAATGGGTACTCCGGTAGAATTTTTCTTTTAAATCAACTTTCTATTTTTTTTTTTTTTATCAACTGGTGCCAACATTTTAACAGATTTGTAAATTACTTCTATTTAAAAATCCCAATCCTCTCAGTACTTATCAGCTGCTGTATGCTCTAGAGGAAGTTGTATATTTCTTTTCTGTCTGACCATGTCTGTATATTTCCTTTCTGTCCTCTGTCTGTTTCAGGAACTGTCCAGAGCAGAAGAGGTTTACTAAGGGGATTTGTTCCTGCTCTGGACAGTTCCTGAAACAAACAGAGGTGTCAGCAGAGAGCACTGTGGTCAGACTGCAAAGAACTATGCAACTATACAATATTTTTAAATAATTGTTTTCCACCGGAATACCCCTTTAAAGCACATACTAACCCACATGCAGTCCCCACATCCTAACTACTTTTGCTCACCTGGGCTTTGTTACAGGATCACCTGACTGAACTGCAACACATATACATCATTGACTGTCATTGACTGTGAGTGCTTGGCCGCTGAAAGCAGCCATTACTAGCCTTCTATTAAGTGAGCACAGCTCCTACCCTCGCTTCATAGCCTTGCCTTAATGCCCTGGTGCTCTAGAATGAGGCTGCTAAATACAAATAAGAATGAAAGCTAATTGATACTAATACCTTAGTCAATTCTAAACAGTACATTATTCATTAAAATAAGAATGGTAAGAAACAATGTATTCTACTTTATCTAATAAAGCAATTGATAGCTAGTTCTACATAGTGCATAGCCTGCAATAACAGTGTTTAATGTTGTGTCCCCTCAAAATAACTCAACATATAGCTATTAACCCCTTAAGGACGCAGGGTTTCACGGTTTTTGCACTCTCTTTTTTTCCTCCTTACTTTAAAAAATCATAACCCTTTCAATTTTGCACCAAAAAATCCATATGATGGCTTATTTTTTGCGCCACCAATTCTACTTTGTAATGACATCAGTCATTTTACCCCCCCCCCCCCAAAAAAAAAATCATTGTGCGACAAAATTGAAGAAAAAACACAATTTTGTAAGTTTTGGGGGCTTCCGTTTCTACGCAGTACATTTTTCAGTATGATGCGGGCTCGAGTCGGGAGCCCACGTCATACAACGGTTGCTGTCTCAGAACGAGCCGGCTTGTCCTTCGTCGGCAACCGGTTAATGTCTAAACCTTGACAACAAATGTCCAAATTGTGCGTAATTAAACATTTTTCATGTGACCCGTGTTAAAAGGTCTGAGGTGTGAATGGAGCAGGTATCTAAAATTTGGTGTTATAGCTCTCACACTCTCTAATACTGGTCACTGGAAGTTTAACATGGCACCTTATGATAAAGAGCTCTCTGAGAATTTGAAAACAGAATAGTTGCTCTACATGTCTTAGGCTATAAGAAGATTGCTATGACCCTGAAACTGAGCTGCATCACAGTGGGCAGGACCATTTTTTTTTATGGGCAAGTTTCTCTTATAACAGGCCTCATCATGGTCATCTAAAGAAATCGAGTGCACATGCTCAACTTCATATTCAGAGGTTGTCTTTGGAAAAAAATAAAAATAAAATATATATATAAATATATATATATATATATATATATATATATATATATATATATGTGCTGCCAGCATTTCTGCAGAGGTTGAAGGGGTGGGGGTCAGCCTGTCAGTGCTCAGACCTTATGCCACACACTTGGTCTGCATGGCAGAAGAAAGCCTCTTTTAGATGGAGCACAAGAAAGCCCACAAACAGTTTGCTGAAGACAAGGACATAGATTACTGGAACTATGTCCTCTGATGAGACCAAGATAAACTATTAGGTTCATATGGAATTTCAGCATCAGATTTTGTAGCTACCCATTGACTTCAATGGGTGTGCAGCAAATCTGCTGTGGAATTTCTGTAGCAGATTAATATGTACAGTACATGTGAATGTACCCTGCCCACGTGAGCCACATTCTGGTGGCCACAAGGGTGCTCCAGGATGTAGACTACATGGGAACGTGGCTGCATCCATAATAATTTACAAATAAATAAATAATTAAACAAAAATTTCAGTCATAAAAAAACAAAACAGATTAAAAAACAAGTTTCATTATCTGGCTTTAAGTGGAGAAAAAAACTTAGGCGACACATTACCTTTAAGGGTGTATTCACACATTAAAGGGGTACTCCGCCCCTAGACATCTTATCCCCTGTTTCAGCTGCGGCACCTTAGACATCCAGTGCACGGAGCGAACTTTGCTCTGTGCCAGATGACTGGCGATGCGGGGTGGAGGCTCGTGATATCACAGTCACGCCCCGTTCGTGACATCACGGCCATGCCACCTCAATGCAAGTCTGTGGGAGGGGGCATGACGGCCATCACGCCCCCTCCCATAGACTCGCATTGAGGGGGTGCGGCCGTGACGTCACGAGCCTCTGGTGCTGCACCCAACGCTCTAAACGAACACCGAGTGCTGCAGGGAGATCTCGGGGTCCCGCAGTTGGCATAGGGGATAAGATGTCTAGGGGTGGAGTACCCCTTTAAGGATATGCTTCAGATTTGATGCCTTGTCCATTCATTTAGACGTATTAATACAGCATCAAATCTGCAGTACATTTTTAGGTTATAGATAAGCCTCAGCAGTAGATCTGCAGTCAGCTTTCTCTCCTTTTCTCCTTACTTTCATCGTGATTGCTAGTATGACCTTCAGGAGACAATAATTCCCTGCTGTGAGACTGTTCCAGGAATTCCAGTTACTCAGGTTTTTTTCTACAGTTCTGTTTTCAAGTAATCGATTTTACCATGGCCCGAGATTGAGCTGTAGTGTGTCTGCTTCCAAGTTAAATGCCCTGAGTCATGGTGTAAAAAACACACGAGCAATTTCTTTAGGTCATCAAAAGGAATATGTGAAACCTATGTATGAATCAGAAGTGGAATAGTAGTAAATCCAAGTGATGGAGGTTATTTCTTTTTCTGGCTTTAGTAAAGATTGTCCCCTGTGACTGTAATAATCTGTATTGGAACAAATACAATCCAGGCTGAAAAATAACATTTTGAACAATGAATATAACATTGGTTATGTATCATTCTTCTCATTTGACAAGGCCCTCATGTACAAATAAACCACCTATTCACTCATAATAGATACATCCAGCCATAGCATTAAAACAATCTGCTTAATATTGAGTAGGTCCCCTCATGTCTCCAAAACTGCTGAAGGTGACATCTGAAGACATCCTGTTGTATTTGACACTAAGACATCGGCAGCTGATGTATCTGACCATCTTCTTCCATTGTTCAGTTCTGATGCTCATGGGTCCATTGTAAACACTTTCAGAGGTAGACATTGGTCAAGATGGGCACTCTGGCCTTTCTGTGGCTACCCACCACTGCAAGAACAGATGCCCTATGTGTTCTGACACTTTTCTAGCAGAGTCCCGGAGTGGGGTCACCTTTTGCTGAACACTGTTCATGTGGTTGTAGCCATAAAGATCTCCAGCCATGTCTTAAGTCTATCTCTGTAAATGTATTACAATACAAATGTATTTTTCTGTGCCTTATATGTTCCCTGCATGTAGAGTTAAAATGTTGTGTAAGGGGTTAACTTTCTTTACCCAAGAGTCAATGATTTCTGTACAAGAACTGGTAATATGTCACGTGTTCAACCCTTCAGCCAAAGTGGGCTTAGGGCTATCCTAGCTCTACCCCAGTCCCTTAGCTCTACCTTAGTCCCCAGGGACAGGGGGGGGGGGGGGGGGTGGACCCTAAAGCACTGGTTCAGTGAGGATCTGACCTCTTGTCAGAGCACACCACCAGCAACAGCTCTCACACCTTTAGTGGGGGGTTTGCTTCAAGTCACAAAATTACAGGCCAAGGCTACAAAGCTGCAACCTGTCTAGTGTGCCCTGCTACAGGGTTATAGGGGTAATTCCATTACAAGACAATGGCACTACTAGAAGACTCCATTGCAAATTAAGGACTTAAGTTCAGGTATCCTCTGAGCTGGCCTGGATGCCCTCAAAAATAGTGGTGTCTCAGAACAACCTGATATGACGTAGGTGAGGGAGGGGATCTATGCATAGTTTACCATGGCATGAAGTGTGCACTCACATATTGGACTGTAGCTGGCACAGAAGTGCAGCCTTATGCCAAATTCTTAATTATTACTGGCAAGTGTATCGTGACTACTGTGAGGGACAAGCTAGGGAAGAAATCTTGTAAGCCTCTGAGCTAGCATGTGCTACAAGGGAGATATAAGTCTAGTCCCAAGTCAAGTAAAGTCTCAAGTCTAGTCCCAAGTCAAGTAAAGTCTCAAGTCTAGTCACAAGTCAAGTAAAGTCTCAAGTCTAGTCACAAGTCAAGTAAAGTCATAGGCACAAGTTTAGTAAAGTCTCAATGTCCAATGTCATCCTGAAAGTGGCGTGTAGAACAAGTCAGGCCAGAACGTTGCATGCATCAGAGTCTTACACATACCACTAGTGATAGAGGACCAGTTTAGATCAGGAAGACTACAAATAATATAATGCAAACTCTGTCCAACTTCTCCATGACTGTGACAGTGACAAAATATCTGTTACTTCTCAACTCCTAAAGTGTATATTAGATACTCTATCCCAAGTTTGTATCATTACAAGTGTATTCCTTCTGTACTGGATCTGCATTACCAGTACAAGTTCTTATTTATAAATCCTGACTTTTGAGGTGTTTGTTTACTGGCACCTTGTTAAAGATAGCAGCTTCATTGAAGTAGTGGTTAGTGGGAACTGTCATCTAACTACAGGGTTGCTGCACTCCAGCCACCAGACACTACAACCCTCATCATACACTCCAAGCACAACCCTACTTCTGCCGTTCACAAACCTGATAACCTTGTTAGCTAAGTATCCATTATTATATATCTCTTATTCCGGCCTACCACACATGTACAAAGGTTTTTATGACAGCTTTTATGAAAAAAAAACAAGTCATATGTGAAAGCTAAGTGTTTAAAGGGGTACTCCGGTGGAAAACTTTTTTTTAAATGAACTAGTGCCAGAAAGTTAAACAGGTTTGTAAATTAGTTCTATTAAAAAATCTTAATCCTTCCAGTATTTATTAGTTGCTGAATACTACAGAGGAAATTATTTTCTTTTTGGAACACGGAGTTCTCTGCTGACATCATGACCACAGTGCTCTCTGCTGACACCTCTGTCCATTTTATGAACTGTCCCGAGTAGGAGAAAATCACCATAGAAAACATATTCTGCTCTAGACAGTTCCTAAAATGGACAGAGATGTCAGTAGAGAGCTCTGTGTTCCAAAAAGAAAATAATTTCCTATGTAGTATTCAGCAGTTAATAAGTACTGGAAGGATTAAGATTTTTTAATAGAAGTAACTTACAGATCTGTTTAACTTTCAGGCACCAGTTGATAAAAAAAATATAAGTTTTCCACCGGAGTACCCCTTTAAGCCAAAGTGACTGTCTATAACCCCAGAACCAAATGCCAATTGGCTTTGAAAAGTGATACTTCCTTGAAGTATGTGACTCATAAACACTTTAGAAAAGCATTTTGGACAGAAACAAAAACACTGAATAATTTGTTTGTGCCACGTAAGCTGCGCAAAATTAAGACACTAAACTATGAATAGGATGTTTCAGTTGCAAGTAGTGCTCAAACATGTGTAATAGGAGATTCATTTTACCACTAATAGAAACTTAAAAAATGAAAATTTTTAATTTTAATGCTAAGGCACCATGTCACCACTGCCCTAGGGGGCAACCCTCCGCTGCTTGTAGCAGAAGATTCACTTCACATGGTAACTGGGGCTTTTACCTGACTGTCATCACATCCATGTAATGACTGGTAAGCCTGTGTATATTGTTTTAGGGAAGTCCCACTTATTATGTTGTTACTGTTTTGATAGTGGACATTGTGTCATTTGTTCTTTGTGTTACATGCTGAGGACAATAGGAATCAATATCTCCAAACTATAATATTATTAGTGTTGAGCGGCATAGGCCATATTCGAATTCGCGATATTTCGCGAATATATGGACGAATATTCGTCATATATTCGCTAAATTCGCATATTCTTAATATTCGCGGCTTATTTTCGCATATTCAGAAATTTGCGTATGCGAAAATTAACATATGCGAAAATCAGCATAAACAGGCATTATAATTATCAATTTGTCAAATAAATCTCAACTCCTGACTGTTACGCCGAGCGCTCCGGGTCCCTGCTCCTCCCCGGAGCGCTCACGGCGTCTCTCTCCCTGCAGCGCCCCGGTCAGTCCCGCTGACCGGGAGCGCTGCACTGACATGGCCGTCGGGGATGCGATTCGCACAGCGGGACGCGTCCGCTCGCGAATCGCATCCCAAGTCACTTACCCGTCCCGGTCCCCTGCTGTCATGTGCTGGCGCGCGCGGCTCCGCCCTCTAGGGCACGCGCGCGCCAGCTCTCTGAGACTTAAAGGGCCAGTGCACCAATGATTGGTGCCTGGCCCAATTAGCTTAATTGGCTTCCACCTGCTCCCTGGCTATATCTGCTCACTGCCCCTGCACTCCCTGGCCGGATCTTGTTGCCTTGTGCCAGTGAAAGCGTTTAGTGTTGTCCAAAGCCTGTGTTACCTGAACTCCTGCTATCCATCTTGACTACGAACCTTGCCGCCTGCCCCGACCTTCTGCTACGTCTGACCTTGCCTCTGCCTAGTCCTTCTGTCCCACGCCTTCTCAGCAGTCAGCGAGGTTGAGCCGTTGCTAGTGGATACGACCTGGTTGCTACTGCCGCAGCAAGACCATCCCGCTTTGCGGCGGGCTCTGGTGAACACCAGTAGCCTCTTAGAACCGGTCCACCAGCACGGTCCACGCCAATCCCTCGCTGACACAGAGGATCCACAACCTGTAAGCCGAATCGTGACAGTAGATCCGGCCATGGATCCCGCTGAGGTGCCGCTGCCAAGTCTCGCTGACCTTCCCACGGTGGTCGCTCAGCAATCGCAGCAGATTGCCCAACAAGGACAGCAGCTGTCGCAGTTGACCGCCATGTTACAGCAACTTCTGCCTCTGCTACAGCAGCAACCATCTCCTCCGCCAGCTCCTGCACCTCCTCCGCAGCGAGTGGCCGCTCCTAGCCTCCGCTTGTCCCTGCCGGACAAATTTGATGGGGACTCTAGACTCTGCCGTGGATTTTTGTCTCAATGTTCCCTGCATATGGAGATGTTGTCGGACTTGTTTCCTACAGAACGGTCTAAGGTGGCGTTCGTAGTGAGCCTTCTTTCAGGAAAGGCCTTGTCTTGGGCCACATCGCTCTGGGACCGCAATGATCCTGCCACAGCCACAGTCCAGTCCTTCTTCGCTGAAGTCCGTAGTGTCTTCGAGGAACCAGCCCGAGCTTCTTCTGCCGAGACTGCCCTGCTGAACCTGGTCCAGGGTAATTCTTCAGTGGGCGAGTACGCCGTCCGATTTCGTACTCTTGCTTCCGAATTATCATGGAATAACGAGGCTCTCTGCGCGACCTTTAAAAAAAGGCCTATCCAGTAGCATCAAGGATGTGCTGGCCGCACGAGAGATTCCTGCCAACCTGCAAGAACTTATCCATTTGGCCACCCGCATTGACATGCGTTTTTCTGAGAGACGTCAGGAGCTCCGCCAGGAAAAAGACTTAGATCTCTGGGCACCTCTCCCACAGCATCCTTTGCAATCTACGCCCGGGCCTCCCGCCGAGGAGGCCATGCAAGTGGATCGGTCTCGCCTGACCCAGGAAGAGAGGAATCGCCGTAGGGAAGAAAATCTTTGTCTGTACTGTGCCAGTACCGAGCATTTCTTGGTGGATTGCCCTATTCGTCCTCCACGTCTAGGAAACGCACGCACCCAGCTCACGTGGGTGTGGCGTCTCTTGGTTCAAAATCTGCTTCTCCACGTCTCACGGTGCCCGTGCGGATCTCTCCTTCTGCCAACTCCTCCCTCTCAGCCGTGGCCTGCTTGGACTCTGGTGCCTCTGGGAATTTTATTTTGGAGTCTTTGGTGAATAAATTCTGCATCCCGGTGACCCGTCTCGTCAAGCCGCTCTACATTTCCGCGGTCAACGGAGTCAGATTGGATTGCACCGTGCGTTACCGCACAAAACCCCTCTTAATGTGTATTGGACCCCATCACGAAATGATTGAATTCTTCGTCCTTCCCAACTGTACCTCTGAGGTCCTCCTTGGTCTGCCATGGCTCCGGCTTCATTCTCCCACCCTTGACTGGACCACCGGGGAGATCAAGAACTGGGACTCTGCTTGCCATAAGAAATGCCTCTCCCTCCCTCCCAGTCCCGTCAGGCAAGCCTCAGTGCCTCCTCATGGCCCCCGTCCTGGTGACACACTGCCCCGTGCCAAGCTTCACCCTCTGCCCTCCCTCCCCATTCCCACTCCTGCTGTACTGCCTGCCTTTGAGGAAACCCTCCATTCACTCCCGGTGTCCTCGTCCCAGGTAAAGAAGTTGTCGGACAAAAAAAGGGGGAGACCTAAGGGGGGGGGGGTACTGTTACGCCGAGCGCTCCGGGTCCCTGCTCCTCCCCGGAGCGCTCACGGCGTCTCTCTCCCTGCAGCGCCCCGGTCAGTCCCGCTGACCGGGAGCGCTGCACTGACATGGCCGTCGGGGATGCGATTCGCACAGCGGGACGCGCCCGCTCGCAAATCGCATCCCAAGTCACTTACCCGTCCTGGTCCCCTGCTGTCATGTGCTGGCGCGCGTGGCTCCGCCCTCTAGGGCACGCGCGCGCCAGCTCTCTGAGACTTAAAGGGCCAGTGCACCAATGATTGGTGCCTGGCCCAATTAGCTTAATTGGCTTCCACCTGCTCCCTGGCTATATCTGCTCACTGCCCCTGCACTCCCTGGCCGGATCTTGTTGCCTTGTGCCAGTGAAAGCGTTCAGTGTTGTCCAAAGCCTGTGTTACCTACACTCCTGCTATCCATCTTGACTACGAACCTTGCCGCCTGCCCCGACCTTCTGCTACGTCTGACCTTGCCTCTGCCTAGTCCTTGTGTCCCACGCCTTCTCAGCAGTCAGCGAGGTTGAGCCGTTGCTAGTGGATACGACCTGGTTGCTACTGCCGCAGCAAGACCATCCCGCTTTGCGGCGGGCTCTGGTGAACACCAGTAGCCTCTTAGAACCGGTCCACCAGCACGGTCCACGCCAATCCCTCGCTGACACAGAGGATCCACAACCTGTAAGCCGAATCGTGACACTGACACCTAGTGTGTCACCAGAGAGTCGTGCCTTTTATTCGGATCTTTAGGCTATTTAGTTGAATGCTTGGAATTGGATATTGGTGATTGTATATACTTCTTTTATTGTTATGAATTCACTTTAAAATGTATTATTGTATTGTCAGGGGAGACGGGTCTTCTCTTAATATAACATAAAGCTTGCCTGTCATTTCAGAAAATGCTCAGGATATGCTGCTATATGTGTTTACATAAAGAATAGCACTTCTTCTGTCTATTATATAACTCGCATATGGCATTTTTATATCTCTGTAAGGCTTTATCTGTAATTTTTTCGTTGTCCCTGAGCTAGTGGATGGAGGCTTCTATAATGGCTGCCAGACACCAAGCACACACACAGACACACACACACAGAGCCTACTCACCCTAGTACACCCTAAAAAGCAGCAGCAGCAGCATGGAAACATTGTAGAGCAGAAGTGAGCATTCTAATCTGTCTGACTCAAGCCCTGTTAAACTTCTGTGTAGTCTCTTGTAGTATCTGTTTGTTCAAGGCTCTTTCCAATAACTTCCCCTTCATCTCCTTTACTTCCATGTTGCTCTTTTCTCCATAGACTTGTATATGCCGCATGCAATCTGATCCCTCTGAGAGATTTTTTTTTGAGTAAATGAATGTTTAGGAAGGGAGGGTAGCAGGAACATAGCCTGATAAGATGAGAAAGCAGGTTTTTTCTCTGATAAGTTTTATATATTTGATTGTACTAAAATGACAATGCCTATTTCATTATTATACTGTAACTGCAGTCTGGTTATTCATATTTAAGGTACAATATTAGGCTTCATAAGGACACATTTTTCCTCATCGTTCATGGTTTTAGAAAGTTATTTCTATTCTTATACATATGGAATTCTGTCAAAAACTATGAGGACAGATTCCAAGGTGAGTCAACTGAGTTTATTGGACTAAACATGGTATGCTAGAGACAAAATGCTTCAATTTCTCAAACATAATTTTTTTTTAATTTGTGGGCCTCAAAATCAAAGTAGACTACCCTTTTGAATCCTGCAAAAAAAAAGGATATGCATGGGAAATTGAGTAAATGTAGTCATTAGTAGTCTGGTCTATTAAACTTAATGGGTCATTGCGAGCAAGGCTGGCCCTACCATAAGGCAGCTTAGGCAGCTGCCTTAGGGCGCTGAGATAAAAGGGAAATTCTAAATCACCCGACCAGTGGGCTGCCTGACCGAGTCTCCTTTCCAAGCCATATATATATATAATTTATCAGGCAGTAAGAGAGCTGTACAGGGGGCCGCAGAAATCAGATTCCAGGTGAACTGCACTGAAGAAGCACACATTGACATGACACACAGCACAGGTCTGGTCAGTGTCAATTTGCAGCTGCTCTGTGTGCATTCTGTGCTGCTCTTTAAAGGGGTATTCCAGGCAAAAACTTTTTTATATATATCAACTGGCTCCGGAAAGTTAAACAGATTTGTAAATTACTTCTATTAAAAAATCTTAATACTTCCAATAGTTATTAGCTTCTGAAGTTGATTTGCTATTTTCTGTCTAACTGCTTTCAGATGACTCACGTCCCGGGAGCTGTCCAGCTCCTATGGGGATATTTTCTCATCATGCAAGGGATATTCTCCCATCATGCACAGCTCCCGGGACGTGACATCATCATTCAGCAGTTAGACAGAAAACTTCAGAAGCTAATAACTATTGGAAGGATTAAGATTTTTTAATAGAAGTAATTTACAAATCTGTTTAACTTTCCGGAGCCAGTTGATATATAAAAAAAAGTTTTTGCCTGGAATACCCCTTTAACATGCCTGAGCTGAGACACTATTCTCTTTCATCCCCGACCCCTGTAATCTGTACAGTGCTTGTTCCTAACCCTGACGCCCCAGACATTCAGCTCAGTGATAAGATGTTGTAAAGCATGCCTAATATGTTATTATGGGTTTCCTGGCTGCATGGTGCATGAGGCCACCGTACAATAGTAGAGTTCCCTGAACTTAGTGGCCAATTAAAGAAGGCAGAAAGGTTAATATAATGATTGCTGGGGGTTGGAGGGCGAAGGCTACACCACAAAAGCTTTAGGGGTACTTTATAGTGCAGCGAAAGTGCACCACATCATTCCCCATTCTATATAGTGTACCCCACCGCACCCTGTGGTGCACTAGCATGGATAAGTGAGGAGGTGGTACACTAAAAAGAATGGAGGGTGAGAAAGTGATGCATTGTAAAGAATGAGGGTTAGTAGGTTGTGCACTATAAAGAATGGGGGGCGAGGACATGGTATAGTACTGGAAGGATTTCTAATAGAAGTCATTTACAAATCAGTTTAATTTTCCGGCACCAGTTGATTTTGAAAAAAAAAAAGTTTTCCACCAGAGTACCCCTTTAATAACCCTATATAAGGATAGCATTGCAACTGCTGTATATTTCTTTTGATGTCTCCCTCATCATAATATTTTGCTAGAGAAAATATATGAGAAGACATTTTACCATAGAACAATTAGTGTAGTGTCCCACAATATTCAGGCACTGTATTCTGTTTGGCAGGACCATTTAAAATGGACTGCTGAACCTACTTATACCCCCAACCTAAAAGACAATTTTTATAAACTTTTTTGACAATAAATAGTACAGCATATGGTGTACTTTTTATTTCTGCATACAGTTTAAACAGTCGACAACAGTGTATGAAAAGGACCCCCTTTCAGCATGTGGGGTTAAGAATAACATATGGCCATGTTAGGCATAAACATTTGAAGAATTTTTTAGGATTATATGTTGACTGGGTATACATCTTGCCTAAGTTGTGCTATCTTTCTGTGGTGAGGATGTGATGATGGCAGATGGAAATACCCTAGGGGCAGATGGCATTTGTGTTCGTGACGCCAGGGCATGGTTTATCCTCTACACCATTCGTAGGAATACCGCTGGATCCTGGGCTAGGCACGGGGGCAAATAATGACTCTGACGTGAAGTTACGGAACAAGGCAGCTTTACTGAGTCAGACAGGTGTAACAGTCTATACAGCTTGGATGGGTCCAAGGAGATGACCAGTGACTTCAGAGACCTCAGGGCTTGCTGGGACCTATGGTGGACTGGGAAAATTTGCTGCAGAGCCAGGCTGACTGAAGACAGATTGACTTGGACTGACTTGACTATGGCAGACTATGACTGACTTCACCCCTTCTGTAGCTTACCAGGCTTTCACTTGACCTGTGGGGTACTGGACTTTAGGATCTGTGGCTGCGTGGTAGACTTTAGGTCTCTTTAGGACTCTAGACACACACCTAGACCTTGACCTAACTGCAACTCAGCAAAGGCTTAAAAGAGAAAGAGGAGGCTCCACCCAGGACTTTTATGGGGGATACTCTGGTGGGGTCCCATAGGTCACCCTTAGGTCACATGGTCACTGGTACTTCACTGGGTTACAATCACATGACAACAGGCCTTAAAGGCATAACACATTTTATGTACAATACTCTATATATCAAGCATAGAAGCAGATATACAAAGGAACAGGTGCGGGGGGGGGGGGGGGGGGGGGGTTGGCAGGGGTCACTGTATGGAGGCTGCCTGACAGGGCAGCAAAGGTACAGGGGTGCAACTCCTGTACTGGGCCACCACATTTCCATGAATGGTGCTACTAAAAACCATTTGAAGAAAAGACTGGAATAAATTAATGTATTAAGTCGTTTTTATCATAATGTATATCTGCTGTTTTTATCTGTTTTACTTCTACGTTTTGACCCAGACCATCAGCTGTATTTTACAGAACATTTAGAGTAATTAGTGTAATGTTTTCTTCCCCATGCACTGCAACCCATAAGATTAAATTAATATATGAAGTGTGGAGAGTAATATAAAGACCACATTCATTATTCAGAGTATACTCTACAATGCATCAATATCTACTAGCTAATGAGTAATCCATGTAGTGGCTCTTCACTCTGGCTAATTGGGAGTACTCCTATGCATATATAGGGTGCATAGACAAGCATTAACCCCTCTCTAAGATTAGAAATAGGTTGTATTTGTTTCAGCTTTTTGTTTATTAAAGGGGTACTCCAGTGAAAACCTTTTTTCTTTTAAATCAACTGGTGGCAGAAAGTTAAACATATTTGTAAATTACTTCTATTAAAAAATCTTAATCCTTCCAGTACTTATTAGCTGCTGAATGCTACAGAGGAAATTTCTTTCTTTTTGGAACACTGATGACATCACGAACACAGTGCTCTCTGCTGACATCTCTGTCCATTTTAGCAACCATGCATATCAGATGTATGCTAAGGGCAGCATGGTGGCTCAGTGGTTAGCACTGCTGCCCTGCAGTGCTGGGGACTTGGGTTCAAATCCCACTAAGGGCAACAATAAATAAAGCATTATTATTATTATAATAACGTCAGCAGAGAGAACTGTGGTCGTGATGTCATCAGAGAGCATTCCAAAAAGAAAATAATTTCCTCTGTAGTATTCAGCAGCTAATAAGTACAGGAAGGATTACAATTTTTTAATAGAAGTAATTTACAAATATGTTTAACTTTCTGCCACCAGTTGATTTAAAAGAAAAAAGGTTTTCACCGGAGGTATTTGCATTCTGACTATGTTTTGCTATCTTCAAGATTATGCTGCAAAAAGCAGAAAAGCAAGGAGAAACCCATGTGTCATATGCTAATCTGGTGGGTGGGGAGTGGAAGCCTGCACTCAGGCTGTCCATCTAGTAGGCTTGGAAGGGAGGAGGGTGCTATGAGTATGACTGAAAGCTACCATGACCACTCCGCCATGACTGCAAATACATGGTATGCATCATTCAAAGTTGTTTGCAGGATTGTCTGCAAGATAGAACAGCATCAGAACACTGATTTGCTCACATGTAATTTCCTGGGACTAGCTTGTGGGACATCAGGGACCTGATAAATTCTCTATAAGATATGTGTTTGCTTACACTACCACATTCAGCAAATTTGTGGTGTACTGCACAGACATGGCTCTGGTCACGTCTTTTTCTCTGTCTCAGGCGAAAATTTGCCATATTCCCTATGCATTGCTTATCTTCTCCCATTGTAAAAAGCCTTAGTTGTGCTAAGGGATTCACATTCGTGCTCGTGATTACAACGATACATACATACCTGTTTAAAAAAAACATTAAACTTAACAAAGCAATCAGATTTGTGCCCATAACTGTGAACGGAGGGCACGCCTTTAGTGGGCATACCCTGTAATGGATACATTGAAAAAGGGAGGAATGTGAAGATATCCATGCCCCTCGCACAATACAGCCTGATAGGCTTAATACTTGTGCTCAGGGCTTCACATTCGTGCTTGTGATTACAACGATACATACATACCTACATTATATATAAAACTTTAAACTTAACAAAGCGGTCAGATTTGTGCCCATAACTGTGAATGGAGTGCCTGCCTTTAGAGGGCAAAAAGTCCCCTGGTAGGATAAATAATAGAATTCATAACCAATACCACAACAACTAACACAAAACCCATATTTAGACTAACTTGAGAGGCAGAAGTCAAATCTGTGAACTAGCGATCATAGTAAGCGATGCCTAGAACTGAGGAGCTATGGTAGTCATGCCCACTCTGGAAGACACAAGCCTGCACTGGAACAGGACCAGGCTGACATACTATATAGCTATAGCTATACTATATACTATATAGCTGATATATGCATCTTTAACATACTTACAGTACCTATGACACCATGGCAAGAGTGAAACCGATACATGTCAGGCATAACATGAGACTTATCCAAGTCCCTGCTATTAAGAGGCAAAAATAAGCTGTTAGCAAAATGACATAACAAAACTACATGACAGACCTTTGGTGGTAATAACCTTGTGGTGCCATATCCCCTGAAAATCAAACTACACTCTACTAAAGACCTTACATGAAGACTAAACTAAACCTTAAACTGCCAAGCTTCTGACTGAAAACTGATCTTAGGAGAAGTCACGCTGCAAATGACCGATCCCTTCATCGCCATCATGCCTGTAGACGGGACATGCTTTACATAACCATTGTACCTGTAGACATGACAGGTCTTTTCGTGACCATCATGCCTGTAGACATGACAGGTCATTTCGTAACCATCGTGCTTGTAGACATGACAGGTCTTTCTGCAACCATCGTTCCTGTAGACGTGACAAGTCTTTTCGCAACCATCGTGCCTGTAGACATGACAGGTCTTTCTTAACCACCGTTCCTGTAGATGTGACATGTCTTTGCATAACCATTGAGCCTGTAGACGTGACAAGTCATTGCGTAACCATCGTGCCTGCAGACGTGGCAGGCATGAAGGGTATACAACCACCTATGTATCATGATTTTGTTGCTCTGAAGACGTGTCAGTAACAACAACTACCCAATGCATCCCCTTCAGACAAGTATAACTGGTATACAACTGTGTCATGATGTTATTGTTCTGAAGAAGACGTGTCAATAACAGTAAGTACGCAGATCATGCCCTTGCAGACATGATGAAAACCATGAAGTCAACAACTACTAGGGCAGTGCATACCCTTGGAAAAGGTTGTAAGGTAGATGCTGAGTGTAACATGCCAATCTGATTCAAATACTGACAATGAGTCTGTCTTGGTGACATATGTGATATGAATACTATTATTGCTAAGTATAACATATTGGCTGTAGTAATAAGTAGCCAGAACTTTTGCTGAAACTAACAGACACAACACGACTGGAAAATATGCTTGATTTAAAAAATGTCTAACACATGCCTGGGGTTCCGGCTATTGTAGTTTAAGCGGACTATCTGACGTATAGATGTTATGGACCTAACAAGAGTATGCATATAATTCTAGCATCAATGTCTGTATGTAAACCTATCTATACACAGTGAATGGTCATGGACGTATGACTGATATGAAAGCTAAGAACCTATGTACAGTATAAGTGCTTTGTATAACTGCACAGTGTAAAAGAACATAAAATACTACCAATACTAACAGTATGTAGTATAAATATTATGTATGCACGGAATAAATACTAAGCAGTTTATGCACCTTATGAATAATATAAGCCTATGAACAGAATAAATGTACCTTATAAAGCTATGAGCGTATGTACCGATAAAAGCGTGAAAGCACCATAACAGAAGTATAACGATATGGCAAACGTACTTTGTAAGCTATAAACATGTACAGCACAACATAAAACTATAAGTGCATGCACCGTATAAATGCACCGTATACAGCATAGATGCCGAGCACAGCTCACGCACCACGAGCACACGTACAGCACAAATGCCACGAGTGTTCGAGGCAGCACAAATGCCATGAGCGCATGAAACACAAATGCCATTAACGCACACGAAGCACAAACACCACAAGCACATAAACACAAATGTTATGGGTGCATGAGCAGCAAAAACGCAGTAAACGCATGAACCCAACACACAAGAGCATGCGTAGCACAAACAACAAGAGTGCACATGCACCATAAATGCTATGAATGTATAAACAACGAGAGCATATGAACAGTGTGAATACCATGATCGTATAAACAGTATGAATGCTATGAATGTAAGAAACAGTATAAATGTCACGAATGTATGAACAATATAAATGGCAGTAGTGTTAAAACCATATAGCACATGAGCAAATGAACAGTATAAATGGCATGAGCGTATGACAGTATAAATGCCATGAGTGTATGACAGTATAAATATCATGAGCATATAAGTATAAATGCCATGAGCATAAGGTCAGTGTAAATGCCACGAGCGTATAGACAGTGAAAAGCCATAAATGTATGGACATTATATATGCCATGAGTGTATAAACATTATAAATACTATGTATGAACAGTATGTATGCCATGAGCGTATGAATAGCATAAGGATTCCGAGTCCACGAGGTCGTCTACCTTTTTTGTTGTCTACGGACTCCATCTCCATCCTCCTCTTCCTCTCCCAGTCTCCTCCGGTGTGCCTGCTGTTGATGAGCTGGTCCGTGACTTCTCCAGCATCTGGCAACAGACCCGACAGTTGTTGTCCCAGGCTTCTTCACGCATGAAGGCGCAAGCGGATAAAGGTAGAAGACCTCCTCATCCTTCTCTCCTGGTGACATGGAGTGGCTTTCATCCAAACACATCCGCTTCAAGATCCCTTGTTACAAGCTCGGTCCCTGCTACCTTGGTCCCTTCCAGATTCTACAAAAGATCAATCCTGTCTCCTACAAACTCCGTCTACCTGCTACGTTACGTATTCCCAATTCCTTCCATGTCTTTCTTCTCAAGCCTCTTGTCGTTAACCGGTTTTCTCAGAAGAATCCTGTCCTAACACCTGTCTTCGGCTCATCTGATGTCTACAAAGTTAAACAGATTCTTGCTGCAAAAACTGTGAGAGGTAAACAATTTTTTTTGGTCGATTGGGAGGGTTACGGTCCTGAGGAGAGATCTTGGGAACCTGAGGAGAATATCCTGGACCATGACCTCAGGAGTTTTCTCTCTCGTAAAAGGAGAGAGAGAGACCAAAGGGGGGGGGGGGGGGGTACTGTTACGCTATGCGTTCTGTCCTCAAACGCTGGCCGTGAGAGCATGGTCCCCTTACCTTCTGCTGCCGACAGGGCTGGGACTCGCATCGTGGGACGCATCCGCATGCGAGCCCCAGTCAGTCACTCTCTGGGTGTTTCTCCTGCCTCTGCCTCCAGCTCTCTGCTCTGGTGCGCGTGTCCCCGTCCCTTAGGGCGTGCGCGCGCCAGAGCTTTAAGATTTAAAGGGCCAGTATGCTCATTAGTGTAAACACCTGTTGCAAATTTATAAATTCCTCCACCCTCCTCAGTTCTCTGACGGATCTTTGTTGCCTTGTGCCCTAGAGAAAGCATTCCATTGTATTGCCTTGCCGTGTACCAGATCTCCTGCTCTTGCCGTGTACCAGACCTTGCTCCTCTGCCGCCTGCCTACTCCTGCTACATTCCGACTACGCTACTGTGCCGTCTGCTATGACCTACTGCTATCCTGACTATGAGTTGTCTCATCCCTCCTGTGCCTCGCATCTCCTCAGCCGTGTGTGTGGTTGAGCCGTGCCAGGGGTAGCGACCTGGGTGTCGCCTGTAGCTGCAAGTCCATCCTGCTTTGCGGCGGGCTCTGGTGAAGACCAGCGGCACCTTAGACTCCGCTCCCTGGTACGGTTAGAGTCATCTGCCACACAGGTTCAGCTTATCCACATACACCAGGGTTCCTGTCTTCAGAAACGTGAGTATTACAAATAGTATAAATGCCATAAGCATATGAATAGTATAAATGCTATGAGCATATGAAAGTATATAATGCCATGAGCGTGTGAACAGTATAGAGACCACGAGCATAGTAATAGCATAAATGCTATGAGCGTATTAATAGTATAAATGCTGCTATGAGCGTATGAACAGTATAAATACTATGAGCAAATGAACAGTATAAATGCCTTGAGTGCATGCACAATATAAATGCCATGGGCGTATAAACAGTATAACTGTCATGAGTGTATGAACAGTATAAATGCCATGCGTGCATGAGCATAAAAGCTATGACATAATACAGTTAAATGCTAAGAAAGAAAACGCTATCACACACACTATAATCCGCTATCATGTGCACATACTCTATTCGCTAACACCTTTACACACTAAGTTTACACACTATGAATGCTATAAAACGTATACACACTATAAATTCTATGAACATCTACACACTAAACGCTATAGATGTATAATTACTAAATGCATTGAACATAAACGCACTAAAAATGCTTTGAACGTATACGCACTGAACACTATAACATAAAAAACTAAATGAAATTAACATTTACGCACTGTAAATGCTATGAACGTATACGCTAAAAACTATATACATATACCCTTCTAAGGGCAAAAATGTATACACATTGGGGGAGGTTTATCAAAGGTTTTGGACTGGTTTTTCCCATCTAAATTTGTTGCACAGAAAGTCGCAGTCTAAATATTTGCAACTTTTTGGCGACTTTTGCTTTAGAGGATTTTTAGAACATGATGCATTCTAGTCTATTTTAGAAGGAAAAATGCATTGGTGCTGAATTTATCAATAGCGACTTTTCGTTGAATAGTCCCATTGGCCGAAAGTAAGCTGAAATGTCAGACCATACTGAGGAAGGTTTAAATACAGTCTAAACCATAGATCCCGAAGTCTGTGTGCAGAATTTATCAAGAGCCTTGCGACTTTTGATAAATTAAGCGCACAATAGACCGACCTAACACTCTGTAGGTTGGTCTATATTGATGCGGGAAATAGACAACTTTGATAAATCTCCCCCATTGCAATGCTGACAAAAGCGGCCTTAGCCAGAGTACTCACTTCTGACTACTCTGTGTAGATCTCCGCCCAGGATCCCCATGTTCGATGGTGCGGTGACAGCCTCACCGACGACGGTTCACGTGACGACTTCGGCGTACCTTCCTCCGGAGTTGCGGCCCACTCTCCATCATCCTCTGGCAAAGGCACCTTCAGGTGGGCGTCTTCGGCGCCAATGGAAAGCTTATGCAGGCGATCCGCTAATTCCTGGAACACCTTGCCGCGGGCTTCCGGTGCCGTCTTGGGACTCTCCGCACATGTGGACAGCTGCGCCTCCGCTGTCTTCTTACTTTCAGCCAGGAGACCTGAAGAGGTTAGGCTCCGCATCGCTTCTTATACCGGTCTCCAACAAAATGGCCGCCGGCTGGAGCTTCATCAGAACGGCACATCATCAGCAGGGCCTGGGACTGGAAGTGACTGAGCTGTGCATCCTCTTCTTACGCCCCCCCCGGCAACAAGGGGCGGACCCTTCAAGTTCCACTTAGGACTAGGAACTGCGACTTGACTTCCATGCCCAGGGATGGGAATGCTTGCTTTGGCGGGGACCTTTCACGTGCTTCTCCATCAACAGATTAACCCTTTCAGATACAATGGCAGACATTTTGGCACGTAACATTGCTTCATTACGGATCTTGCACATAATGTTCACAACTTCAAAGTTATATTCAACAATGGATGCATTGCTTTACACCTCCCCACCACCTTACCAGCGCCTTTAGTAAAACACATTACAATTAGAACAGTCCTGTACACTTTTCTGGCGCAAACTTTTTCTCATCGGCTGATATTTTTCTCGGACACAGTTCATATTAGGGGGGAGGACTTGTGGCTTTGTGGCATATGGTACACACCCAAATCCTGTTTGTGATGCCAAAAGTTTGTGATGAGCCACGGGGTATGAGGTGAGGTGTAAGGGGCAGATGGTGTTGCCCAGGCGTAGATGGTATTAACCCCTTTGTTTTTGTGACGCCAGGGCGAGGTTTGCCTATGTAACCATCCAAAGGTAGTACCGCTAGTCCTAGGTTAGGCAGGGGCAATAAAGAGTTCAAGGTAAGTTTAAGGGTAACCATAGCTTTTACTGATGTTAGACAGGTGTTACAGTCTTTACAGTTCAGCCAGTATCCCAGAGAGGTGGCCAGTGACACAGAGAGACCTCGCAGGCTTGCTGGGACTTGCTGTAGATAGACTGACTATAATGCAGGCCACGGTGACTAGACAGTTGACTTCACTTGACTCACTTGATGATTTAATATTAGAACACTTGAGCTTACTTGCAATTGACAGGTGGGTGCAGACTTTAGGCTTGAGGCCTCCAATGGCTGGACACAGGCACTGGGACAGATGACTGGACTTGACCTCAGCAGGAAATGAAGTGTGATCAAAAGAGAGAGATTGCAGGTCCTTATAAAGGGGGCTGTGCAAGGAGCCCATAGGTTACTAGCGAGGTCACCTGGTCACTGGGGTTCTCTGGTTAACAATACAATCATATGACTTAAACATGTGACATAATCATGTGACTAACGATACAGGTCCTTTACTCTTTCATGCGAAAACTTATATACACAGGGGGGGGGGGGGGGGGGGAGACACTGCAGGGGAGCCATGGGGACATATAGGGACTCAACCTGATGGGACTGTGGGATCATATTCTGTACTGGGACACCACAGTACAGTAATGTGTACGAGGTATATGTGTTATATTGGACCATAAATAGTACAAATATATGCATGATATATGTGTAAGTGAGCATGATACTACCATGGTAATGTATTAGAAAGTGTATGCATGGATAGTAACTTGCATCTTTGAGTCGCATAAAGAACATAAGCATGGCATAATAACGCATGCATGATAAACCTGTTATAGTGAGCATGTGCGTGTTAAAGTGACATGTGCTTGGTAAGTAGCATAGTGTATGTATTTGTGAATGTGTGCATGGTATAGTGACATATGTATAACGTGTTATAATGCACGTATTTAGGGGTGGCATTCACAGGTTGGAGTGTTGCCATGTAAGATCTCAGCAGGCTGCAAACAACTCCAGAAACATCTGTGAACCATTGTACCAACCTGGCTGCAGTCAGAGCAACCAGTCCAAGAGTATATACCTTGCCACAGCTGAAGAGCTTGTCACAGTGCATCAGGACGTTTGATAATGCACTTGTTCCCTTGGTGATGTACACTGTGAACCCAGATCCCGCCACCGCCGCAGGCAAAGCCAGAAAACCTTGTACATTACACTATCAAACTCTCCTAGATAGAGGGTCCCAATGCTGACCTAGAGAGTGAAACCAGCCACCATGGGGCCCATTCCCGCCAAAACCGTCCGCATAACGGCACGTGCGCCCCACCAGTAGGTGCAGGGGTGTTATATACCCCCACCCCTACACACGACTCCTTAACGCCCCGCCTAGAAGTGCAGGGGGGCGGAAGATATCCACGCCCCTCGCACAAATACAGCCTGATAGGCTTAATACTTACTAAATACATTGGTATCGGAAAGTATGACAGACTACTCTTGCCTATACATAAATAAATAAATAAATAAAAGAATGCTGATGTATTCTATCTCAGTGTTTGGTGTCCACTGGATGGATATTTTAACCCTTTAAGGACTGTTTTTTCACTTTAGTTTTTTCCTCCTCATCTTTGAAAAATCATAACTGTCACGCACCTGGATGCTGATGTCACGGAGCGGGTAGTGGATCCTCTAACCTGTGTGGCTGATGACTCGGACCGTATCAGGGAGCGGAGTCTAAGGTGCCGTTGGTCTACACCAGAGCCGGCCGCAAAGCAGGATGGATTTGCTGCGGCAGACGACACCCAGGTCGCTACCCCCAATATGGCTCGACCACACAGGTTACTGGGCAAGGCGCGATACAAGAGGATGAGACAGAGGCATAGTCAACGTAGCAGAAGTTCAAGGCAGGTTGCAAAGGCTCGTAGTCAAATAACGTAGCGGGAAGGTCTGGGTACACGGGTATGGCAAACAGGCTATAGGGAACGCTTTCTCTCAGGTAAATGGCACTGAAGATCCGGCAGGGATGTGTGGGAGGAGCAGGAACTTATAATGTGGTGTTCAGGTGCAAGGCTAATTATGGGCGCACTGGCCCTTTAAATTTCAGTGCTCCGCCGCGCGCGCGCCCTAGGAGGCGGGGACGAACGTGGCGGAGCTGCGTTACAGTGGCAGCAGAGCGAGGTAAGTGACGGGCCGGGATTCACATGCGGGCGCGTCCCGCGATGTGAATCCCAGCACCGATGACAGACGGGGACCCCGGGAAAAAATGCTGTCCCTCTAGCTATTGCCTGTGTGTCTCTGTAAGGAGTCCAAACACAGGAAGTGAGGGCAATACAAGCATGGCTGTGTGCAGGCTCAGAGAGCATGTCAGAGAGCATCACTACACAGGACCCTGCTTGTCCTCGGTGCACAGAGCCCTGCTTGTCCTTGGTGCACAGAGCCCTGCTTGTCCTCGGTGCACAGAGCCCCACTTATACTCGGTGTACAGTGCCCTGCTTGTCTTCAGTGCACAGAGCCCTGCTTGTCCTCAGTGTACAGATCCCTGCTTGTTCTCAGTGTACAGAGCCCTGCTTGTCCTCAGTGTACAGAGCCCTGCTTGTCCACATAGGAAATAGTTAATGTCTCTGGCTTTTTCAGCCTCAGCCTCTGTTAGCCAATTGCCTTTAGGGTGTGTCTATTTAATCTCAGCCCAGTCTAGCCTCTGGGCTCATGATTGACTTCATTTCATCCTGACTTCGTTTACTGATGGACTTCCTGATATCTAGCTGCTAACATGCTGGCTATGTTAGGTGGCATGCTCTTAGTGGATTTTAATCTGTTTGTTTAGTCGGTTTTAGGATTTGTTTGTCCTTCATGCTATGTGTCTGTTCACACTGTGTTTTCTCTTGTCTCCGTTTATGTGAAGTTCTGTGTTTTATATTTCTGTTTTCCTACTGGGCCAGCATCCTGACCACACGGTGGAGTGTTCCGCTGGCCAGTAGTCTGGAGTGGAGTGTCCAGTTTGTGTGTTCAGTGTGAACAGTGTTCTATAAATATATCCTGTGTATCTAGGCATCCCTGTTACCGCTCCATGGGACTCCTTTTCTACTGGAGGTGTTCTGACGGGATTGCGATTATGCTTGTCTTGTGTTCAGTGTGAACAGTGTTCTATAAATATATCCTGTGTATCTAGGCATCCCTATTACCTGTCCATGGGGACTTCGTGTCTACAGGAGGTTTGCATAGAGAATGCGAGTATTCCTGTTTAGCTATAGATCCCGTTTACCTGTCCGTGGGGACTCAGATGGTATTGTTATTCCTGTGTCTACTGGAGGTTTTTCTAGGATATTAAGCTTATGCCTGTTTTGTTCTGAAGTCTGTTAAGACTTATCTGTTTTCCTGTCTGGTGCTTTGTACTCTATGTTTATTAGTTCTTGATTTCAGATCTTTGGAGTTCTGTACATGACTACTGATCTATAGTGTCCTCTGTTCATGACCATGGATCTATAGTGTGCTCTGTTCACGACCACTGAGTCTTCTGTTCATGTCCGCTGATCTATAGTGTCTTCTGTCCATGACCCCTGATCCTTAGTGTCCGCTGTGCTGCTCACTGATCTGAGTCCTCTGAACTTATACTATTGAGTTCTATGTTCCTGTTATGTTTCTGGTTTGTGACTGACTATTTATTAGTATGTGTTTATTAGGCCCCTGCATTTTAACGCAGGAAGGGACCGGCACCCAGTTGTCGATCCACCTTTTAGGGTGGATGGGCAAGTAGGCAGGGAGAGCAGTTTTAGGGTCACTCTCCCTGTCCCTGACACAAATGCATGCTTGTCCACCCACACTTCCTGTATTTTGTCTCCTCACACAGGAGACACACAGGCAGTAGCTGCAGGGACAAAAAATATACACAATTTTTAACCAATGTTTATTACAAATATACATATAATGTTATTATACACATTATATAAAATGTTTTTGTTAACGACAGGTATGCTATAATGGAAGGCTGCACAGGTAGTAATGGTTTCCACAGGACATACTCCGTAAAAGCGTACAGCGTTCAGTTGATATGTGGGGATGTTATGATGCAAACAGCAAGCCAAAGACTGGAGTTGTAAAGTATAGAACAGTTACTCTTCCAAAGAATCAGAGGCATAGGGGGTTATTTATTAATAATGGTCTTGGCTAGATCGTTTTTGTTGTTTGTCTAGATGTGTTTTTTTTGGCGGTGGTGTTCCAAATTTATCATATTGCCGCAGTGACCGTGATAAATTTTGCGCAGATCTGCACCCAGATAATTTTCTACAGACGCTTTCAGATCATGTCTACCCTGCTTCTGAGGAGCTTGTTTGTCTATTTGTTTGGCTTTATTTGTTTTAGTTTTATTTTTAAGGCAAATTAATGTCTAAAAGAAGGTCTGCATAAAGAGTCTCCCTCACATTTGAATAGTGGTTTATCTTGACGCAGGCCAGTAAAACAAAACAAAAGCTTTATTGTTCGAGAGACGGAAGTTTTAGTTGAACAGGTATTTTTTTCTTTTAACCTTTCATCTTTTTATTTTTTTTATTTTATCATCCCTTACCATTCCCATTCCTTTTTTGTACTTTAAAAATATATATCTGATTGTTTCATATGGACAACTGCTGCACGTTTTTTTTATTTTTAACTTTTTTATGTCTTTAAACATTGTCTGCCTTTAAAAAAGCAAAAAAAAACTGCAATTAGCGCAAAAATAACAGAAATTTGCAAATGTAGACCAAAAAAAACAAATAAAACACAATGATAAATAACCCCCAGTGTCTCTTCAGTATCTAAGAACCTTTGAAGTAAAATGTTGGGTGTCTGGAGCTGTAGATTTCACTCTTGCTCATATTGTAACAAGTCACTTTTACCTGACATTGGTTAGTATTATGTACAGTATAGTACAGTATAGTACTGGTTAATCTCAAAAGGTATCTACTCAGATTCCTTTAAGAATTTTTTCTTCACTATCACTTGGTCCCTGGGCAGGCCTAAAGCCCTGGATGGTCCTAGGGTGCTATGAGGCAAGTGTGCACCTTTTTCACAAAGACTCCATGGCCGGCATTCATCATTGTAGGTGCAAGTGAAGCATTTTTCTACACCTTTTTTGTGTGCTGGTAATGTGTAGGAGCACCAAATTTATTAAATGTTCACAGAGCATTTAATACATTTTGTGCAGGTCACATTTTCTGAAATTTCTCTCTTCACATTCACCAAAAAGCTAAGCTAAGTCTGGGCTGGTGTAGTTTTAGAGACTTTTCAGTGGCTTTGCGCCTTTTTTGCACCTTTTCACAAAAAGGCGCAGTTCATAAAACCCTTCCATATCATGTGTATTGCCAAAATCAGTGGATTGCAACTCAAAATCAGCAGAAATGTGTAAACCAAAAGGTGCAAATAAACCCTGTTTGCGCCTTTTTTGTGCCTTTTGTGAACACAAAAAACTGTCTAACGACAATAATAAATGTCAGCCCATATAATCTTCTTTCTGCACTCTTAATCTTCCTTATTTCTGTTATGTTCCAGAAAGTGATGTAGGTTTAACGGGACAAGGCTAATCTTTGGCAGGAACTTTTTAGCCCACAACAAGTCTTGAGTTTAAAGGAGTACTCCATCCCTAGACATATTTTCCCCTATCCAAAGGATTAGGGATAAGATGTTTGATTGCGGGGGGTCCTGCCGCTGGGACTCCCCTCAATCTCTGTGCCAGCACCACGGCGTTCTAGTGCACAGTTGCCATGCCCCCTCCCATTGACATAAAATGAGGGGGCGTGGCATAATGTGACAAACACGGAAGCCAAAGCTACCACATTCAGAATGCTGCGGTGCAGGACAGGAGAATGCGGGGGGTTTCCAGCGGCCAGAACTCCCCCCCCGCCACAAGGGGTGGCTGGCTTAGAACAACCTCCTCCCAATTCTAGAATATTCCTCATGTAGGTGTATGGAAATACATATAGTGCATTGGTTACCCCTTACTCTCAGCCATGAGTGGTATAAGCAGTAACAGCTTAATGCAACATAAAATAAGACTGTGTCCATGATGGGAGTAGTAGTACCAGCGCTACAGTAGTCTCCCCAGCCATCCGCAGACTCCTGCTGTCAGGGTACTACTACTCCTATCAGGGAAACAAGTCTGTTCCATGATGGGAGTAGGAGTAGTAGTAGTAGTACTGCAGAACTGCAGGAGTCCCGGGTGGCTGCAGAGTAATGAGAAGCAGAATCCATGCGGAATCCTCACAAATTCCGCATGTGTTTAAAATCTGCAGAATTCTGTACCGAAACAATGCAGATGCAGTATTGATGCAGATAGTCGGAATTTCTGCTGTGTGAACGGAGCCTGAGTGTACATTTACATCACAATTTTGCTGTACGGTTGCCATATCCATTTTTAACTTGAAAACCATATAGAAAACTACATACATTGACCTACCATTCAAAAACTTACACAACTAGATGTTTCCGTTTGTGTAGATTTTTTTATATGTACAGTTTTTTGGTTTTTTGCACGGCTCTGTCCTGTTTTTTACAGTTTACTCTGCAGCCACCCGGGTCTCTTTCAGTG
Source organism: Hyla sarda (assembly GCF_029499605.1). Taxonomy (NCBI): domain Eukaryota; kingdom Metazoa; phylum Chordata; class Amphibia; order Anura; family Hylidae; genus Hyla; species Hyla sarda. The sequence goes on along the minus strand of NC_079190.1, from coordinate 399,934,488 downwards.
CTGTGGGGCTACTACTACTTCCATCATGGAACCTACCCTTTCCATGATGGGAGTAATAGTTCCCCCTGCTTCGGGAGTCTGCGGGTGGCTGGGCAGACTACAGTAGTGCTTGTACTACCACTCTCATCATGGAACAGTCTGTTCCATGTTGGGGGGTAGTAGTACAGGGGCTGACAGATTGATCACATTGGGTCTCACTCCTGGGACTCGCTGTGATCATAACTTATAGACTAGGGGAGCGGGCAGCATGCCACGCCAATCTGCTCTCTGGCAATGTAAATTGCAACTCAGAACATGATATTCATATCCCCCGCCAGAGTGCTGAATGGAGGGGACCGAGTGGCCATTCATGGCTCTCAGCTGGGTTTTTAAAATTATACAGTGAAGATTAGTGTTTTTACAGAAAGTCAGTCACCCGAGGAATGCAGCGCAATGCTGCCCACTGCCCTGACAGGAGCTGTCCCTACTACTACTGCTCCCATCATGGATCATGTCTGTTTGTTTGTTTCGCTTTCGGGGGAAAAAACTGATACAAAATCGCATTGCAAAATCGTGATGTGAATGCACCCTAACAGATGTAGCACTATATTTATTTTAAGCAGAACAAATATGCAAATGCAATCAGGTTATTGTAAAGAAAAGGTTTTCAGAAGCGTATTCTGATCTTATGTCACACAGCAGGGGCAGAGTGTTAGAAAAACGTGCTGGTGAATAGTGATGTTGTTGTTGTATTTATAGCTTCATGCACATAGATACATAATGAATTCTTTTTTGTCTTACTTTACAGACTCTTGCTACACCTGCTCCATATGCTGTTGATACAAGCTGCCAGTGCAAAGCCCCACATGAAAAGTTAACCATTGCTCAGGCTCATTTTGGAACACCAGGTGAGTGACAATTTTGGGGATTTTAACCCCTTAAGGACCAAGCCCATTTTGACCTTAAAGGGGTACTCCGCTGGAAAACATATATTTTTTAATCAACTGGTGGCAGAAAGTTTACAGATTTGTAAACTACTTCTATTCAAAAATCTTAATCCTTACAGAACTTATCACATGATGTTTGCTTCACAGGAAGTTCTTTTCTTTTTGGATCTCCTTTCTGTCGGACCACAGTGCTCTCTGCTGACACATCTGTCCATTTTAGGAACTGTCCAGAGTAGGAGCTAATCCCCATAGCAAACCTCTCCTGCTCTGGACAGAGGTGTCAGCAGAGAGCACTGTTGTCAGACAGAAAGGAAATTCAAAAAGAAAAGAACTTCCTTGGGAGCATACAGCAGCTGATAAGTACTGGAAGGATTAAGATTTTTAAATAGAAGTAATCTACAAATCTGTTTAACTTTCTGGCATCAGTTTAAAGAAAAATGTTTTCCAGCAGAGTACCCCTTTAAGAACCAGGCCAATTTTTGTTTTTGCACTTTCGTTTTTTCCTCCTCCCCTTCTAAAAATCATAATGCTTTAAATTTTGCACCTACAGACCCATATAAGAGCTTGTTTTTTTTGCGCCACTAATTGTTCTTTGTAAGGACATCAATCATTTAAATACAAAATCTACTGCAAAACCAAAAATATATATATTTGTGGGGTGAAATTGAAGAAATTTTTTTTTTTTATTTAAAATTTTGGGTGCTTTCGTTTCTACACAGTGCAATTTTTGATAAAAATGACCCCTTATATTTATTCTGTAGGTCCATATGGTCACAAAGCTACCCAATTCATGTAGGTTTTATTTTATTTTACTACTTAAAAAAAATATATAACTACATGCACCAAAATCAGTATGTTTAAAATTGGAATGTTCTGACCCCTATAACTTTTTGATTTTTCCACATTTTTTTTGCGACGTGGTCTGTAGTTTTTATTGGTACCATTTTTTTTTGGATGGGACTATAAGATAGCTTTTTATTAGTTTTTTTATGGTATCAGGTAACCAAAAATACACAGTTTTTGGACTTTGGTATTTTTTTTTACGTGTACGGCATCGACTGTGCGGTTTAGCTAACCTTATATTTTAATAGTTCGGACATTTACACACGCGGCGGTCTTATTTTTATTTTTTATTACATTGTTTTTTTGTTTTTTTTTAAATGGGAAAAGGAGGGTGTACCTGTACGCCCTGTGTCCTGGATGGGTTAAAGGGGTATTTCGGTATGAGAATATTTTATTTAAATGAAACTATCACCTCAAAATATATAACTTACTAATATAGTTATCATGAATTGTACTGGCTTCAACATGCTTTTGCGTGACAAACCTCTGACAAGAAGTTTCCATGTAGTTCTTTCATTTTCAGTGTGGTATTTTCTACATATCCCTGGCTCCTCCCTCTCTCTCAGGACAACGCATCTATGGTGAGCCACAGGGTATGGTGGGAGGTGTAAGGGGCAGATGGTGTTGCCCAGGGGTAGATGATATTAACCCCTTTGTGTTTGTGACTTCAGGCGGGGTTTGCCTATGTAACCACCTGAAGGTAGAACCGCTAGTCCTAGGTTGGGCAGGGGCAAATAATAGTCCAAGGCCAGGTTAAGGCTAATGATAAGAGGTTAGACAGGTGTTACAGTCTATACAGTTCAGCCAGGATTCCAGAGAGGTGACCAGTAACACAGGAGACCTCGCAGCTTGCTGGGACTTGCAGTGACTGGAGAGACTATAGGTGCAGACCATGCTGACTATAACTGGCTTGACTGAAGATGATGACAGCAGATAAAGATAACTCGACTTACTGACTTGTGGATGCAATTTAGGTTGAGGCCTTCAGATGTGCTGGACACTGACTCTGAGACGTCTGGACTGGATTGACCTCACCAGAAAGTGAAACACAAGAGAAAGAATGTAGTACCTCCCCCTCTTATAAAGGGGGGCTGAGCAAGGAGCCCATAGGCCAACTGCGGGTCACCTGGTCACCTGGTTCTCTCTGGGTAACAAACATATGACTTAAACATATGACAAACATTATCATGTGACTAACGATCATGGGACCATATCAAAGGTCCTTTACACTAAATATACAACCTATATACAATATGGGAGGACACTGCAGGAGGCCCTGAGGACGTAAAGGGACTCAACCTGACAGGGCTGTAGGAGCATATCCCGTAGCGGGACATCACACATTGTCATCTGCTGTCTTAGAGAAGCTTGGCCGGATCTTTTCTGTAAGATCTATCCCCACCCCCGAGTGATGTTTACGCTCTGATCAGATTACCATGTCACACACACATATATATATGTGTGTGTGTGTGTTTATTGGGACATGCAGGCTTGTTCTGAACAATGCCACATGCAGAGGAGCAGACGGGGAAGGACTAGTAGGGGCTTTAGCCTCACTGACTGTGCAAAGGTCTACTGTGAAATTTATATTTTCTGCAACAGCTCTTGGAGGAAAACTTGTGGGATTGGTGTGGGAGGGGGCAGGCAGGGTAAGAGGACTGTGTTGAAGAGCTAACGGAAAGCATTGCATTCTGGTAATTGTAGTGCTGAGCAGCTGCTCAACCAGGAAGATCCCCCCCCCCCCCAAAAAAAAATGGATTGTTGGTGGCTTAAGAACTAGGGCAGACACGTAAACAATGCTGTAAGCTTTTTTTTTTTTATGCTAGACAAGCCCCTCTCCATAGAACAGATACTCAATTGGTCTTCATATTTCAGACCAAATGAAGAGGGAAGAGCAGGGGCAATGAAGAGTAGAATTCTTTACAATACAGAATTGTAGATTTTATTTTATTTCACCTTAGTTTATATGTTTTATGGTTCAAAATAATTTGAAACCATTCCTCCATGGGAAACTACAGAATAGAAAACATTGTGCACATTATACAAAACAAAACCTGCTCAGCTGAGCGCTACCTAAATTTTACACTTAGTGTCCCAAGTTGTCTGAATGTCTGAAGGAGTCTAGCGCACAATTCTGTACACATCACATGTCATATACCAGAAAATCCACCCTCTGCAGTGACACAACTCATGGCCACAGAAGAGGGGCAACTCAATGTGGGTTGAGGAGCGAGCAGGCGGTCGTAACGTTCCATAACTGTGCACCAAATGTTTTTCTGCAAACAGTTATATCTTCCAACCTCCCAATGGTAAAGTCGAATATTCATGTTTCCTCTATGAGGAGGGGTAATGCACAGGTTATCCTTCCCAGAACAATAGGATAAGGCGGTGAAAATTCAACACACCTGACCCTTCTCTTCATCAGTAGAATATAAATATATCATGGTCATTGTTGCTCAAGACAGGATGTCCTACTACCGTGGTAGATATTCCCGCAGAAGTAGATCTCATGGTCCTGCCAGATTTTTGAGGTAACTATGGTCTCAGATCAGATTGTATTATAAATCGCCTCAAAGTAACAACTATGTTTGAGTAGTTATAGCCTGTGCATGCTCTTGGCTTGTCAATCAGCCAAAAGAAGGAAGTTTTCACATGAGATGTGTGGACAAGCAATGGAATTCCTCCTCAGTGAACTGCATGCAGTGTGAGCAACATAAACAAAGGAATTAGAAGCCATCATTAGATGAAAATCAGGATTTGAGCACATGGACAGAATGAGTTTCAGTTAAAGAGTAAGCCTTGAGCATGTAATTTTGTATCTAGTGATAGATACACTTCAAGAAAAAAGAAACAATGGGGGGGGGGGGGCATATTCAAAACTCTTCACATTAAAAATGTCACATAAAAGTTTACATCAGATATTCAAAATGTTTTACATGAGAATGATCCAAGGTTTACACTAGTCACACCAGTTTTGTAAAAGTGGTCGTGGATATGTAAATGTAATGTTTTTTCATGATATTTTCAAAGGGGTGAGAGTCCATTTTACTTAAAAAATTTCACACCAGCTTTTTGCTAGAGTAGAAATAACAGCAATGGTTGTAGTTTTTTTTTTTTCTTTAGTTTTTTTTGGGGGAAAATGTGTTATTTAATCAATTATTAAAAAATAAATAATTATTGGAAAATGTTTAAAAAATATATATATTTATTTCTTTATTTTTTGTTAGGAACTGTCCAGAACAGGATATGTTTGCTATGGGGATTTCTTTTACTCTGGACAGTTCCTAAAATGGACAGAGATGTCAGCAGAGAGCACTGTGCTCATGATGTCAGCAGACAGCCCTGTGTTTCAAACGGAAAATAATTTCCACTGTAGTATTCAGCAGCTAATAAGTACAGGATGGATTAAGATTTTTTAATAGAAGTAATTTACAAATCTGTTTAACTTTCTGGCACCAGTTGATTTAAAAAAAAACAAAAAAAAAAACGTTTTTCACCGGAGTACCCCTTTAAGCCCCAGAAATGCTTTATTTATACAATTATCGCTTGTCTGGGCACTAGTAATCATAGAACATTACATGAGATGCTTCTGCCATAATTTTCCGGGATGTAAAATTTGATGCCAAAATTGCTGATTTTGGCAGCAACCTCTGCAATTTTCCCACAAAAAAATAAAATATGGCAACAAAAAAAAAATTGGCACCAAATTTGGCAATTTTTGGCGCAATAAAAAATGAAGTGGCATGAAAATGAGATGTCTCAAATTTTCATATTTTCAAAGCAGCAGAGACCTTTGAAAATGTGAGAAGAAAAAGAAAGTGTAATTAACATTGCTGTAACAGAAATTACAGTGGTTTTTGACTATCTCCCCAATGAAGTGAACAAATGTCCATATTTACTATATTACTTGGCTGCACTTATATTACTTGTATACAGTGGTCCCTCAACATACGATGGTAATCCGTTCCAAATGAACCATCGTTTGTTGAAACCATCATATGTTGAGGGATCCGTGCAATATTAAATATAGGACGTTGTACTCACCTGTCCCCGCCGTCACCGCTGCCTGGATGTCGCCGTCCATCGGTGCCGCCGTGTCCCAGGGATGTCCCCGCCGCTCCGGAACGTCTCTGTTGCCTGAGATCGTCGCTCCTCATCGCCGCCATTACGTCACTACGCAGGCCGTTCCTATTGGATGACGGGACGGCGTGCGCGGCGACGTGATGACGACGATGGAGAGCAACGGCGATGCAGGGGATCCCGAAGATGACGTCCAGGAGCGCCGCGGACAGGTGAGTGACCATCACCGGAGCTTACAGGGCACCGTAAACGGCTATTCAGCGGCAGTTGAAGCAGTCTGCGCTGCCGGATACACGTTTATGCGATGGCCCCGACATACAAAAGCATTGCATGTTGATGCTGCCTTCAACATGCAATGGCTTCTGAGAGGCCATCGCATGTTGAAATTATCGTATGTCGGGGCCATCGTAGGTCGGGGGGGGGGGTCACTGTACTGCATTTATATATGAATGCAATTAAGGATAAGTAGATGCTTCTGTTTGGAATGTTTCTAGGTTTGCATCGCCTGAATACCATATGTGAGGGAAGGAACACTTTATTGTTTTGAAGAAGATTAGTGCAGAGTAGAAATCATGCTCACAGATGCGTTTGGGCTGAGAACACAGATGGCAGGAAGAGCCTGGAATAGAAGGCTTAAATGTTACAAGAGTTCTCATTTGGAAGGGAATTTCTTTGTTAGGTGACAAACAAATTACAGGCACATAAAAGAAGAATAGCCTCTCCTAAATTGTATTGTGCCATGAATATTTCTTTTCTTTAGAAAAGCACAGTTGATCCTGCAATTTTCTTTTCAATGATTATATTTCAATGGACCTCTGCATTAGATCACATCACAATAGTGCACACAAACTGTTCATATGTCATTCTGAGCACTGGATGTAAAAGGAAAATTGGGTCTGCCCTCTCCAAATCCCTTCTCTTACTTTATAATTTAAATGGAAAATGTTTAATATTAATAGTAATAGCAAAAAAAAAAAAAAATTCTGTCTGAGCAGCACAAGCTCAAATGGGCACTCTTGTTAAAACAAATTTTTGCTATTGCACTCCTTATGGTAAATAAAAAATCTTTCTAATGTACTGTGTTTTAAAAAAATGAAGTTTTATATGTTTTATTTGTGTTTAAAAAAGCTGCCACTAGGTGTCTCCTTACTTGTCCAGAGCACATTTCCCTACATTTGTTGCACAGACATTTGGACTCCTGCTGGCCTGGCAGAAGCCCAAAATCAGGAAATGCAGTCTAGAGTGCTGAGTGCTTAGTTAAAGGGTAGGCACGCCCCCTCTATGCAAGTCTATGGGAGGGGGCGTGGCGGCTGCCACGCCCCCTCCCATAGACTTGCATTGAGGGGGCGTGGTCATGGCATCACGACCCCACTGCCCGCACCTAACGTTCGAAACAAAATGTTCCAAATGCTGGGGCAGTGGAGTACCCCTTTAAACACCTGTTATGTAGTTTTCTGTACTACAGACTCATGTTCTTATCCATAATATGAACATTTGTGTGGCCAGTAATGTAGGTCAATGACAATCAATGTCACCTTAAATAAAGCAGAGAAAGGTGGACTAAAAACCACTACTGTTGCCAAAGGGTACAAAAGGAGAAGGTTTTATGTTCAAAGAGAATTGCAAAAAGCTTCCAAAGGGTGTATTCTTACATACAGGATTTGCTGCATATTTGAGGCACAGGATTTGATGCTGCAGATTTCAAGCTGTGTTCAATCATTTGGTTTACACTGAAATCTGCAGCATAAAATCTGCAGCATTAAATATGCAGCAGATCAAGTTTAACATTCTTTGGTCAGACTGTAGAAAAGAAAAAGCCACTACTGGAAAATATCAAGGCGACAAGTTGCCTAAGATGTAAGAAATTCTATCATGAACTAGAAAAACAAATCTTAACCAAATAAGACAGCTTTGTAGTCATCAAAGAAACCCCAAAACATAACAAAAAACAGAAGTTGGATGTCACTCTGGGCAGGGATAAGTACAGCCCTGAACTGACTTACACCCTCTGTCCCTGATTTTTGTGGTGCCCACTTCCTTAAAGGAAAACTGTCAGCTTGTTCCCCCAGCACTAACCAGCGGTACTGCTTTTTCGTCCGTATGCGGTTTCCCGACCGCAGGCAAAAATGTGGTCGACCACGTTTTTGCCTGTGGTCGGGAAACCGCATACGGCCGAAAAAGCAGCCAACCGGAGGCTGCGGTTCACTCCGGTCAGCTCATAGACATACATTAAATATGGTTCCCGAATACGGCTGAGTGCGGGCGCCGCGATTAAGCCCCACCCACCCCTCCTCCCAGCCGTATACGGAAACCGTAATTACAAACCGTAGTGTGAACCCAGCCTAAGTGAGTAAACCTGAAGACTAAAAAGTATCTGATCAAAGTTATTCACTGTTCCAGTTTTCTATCTGGCCCAGACTGCCATGAAGACTTCTCCATGATTCGATGTCTATAGAGTTTGCTTCCCAGATAATTATGGCTCTCTACACAACCAGCACATTCCAAAAACAAACATGGCATCCTGCTATTATGCCAAATGATGTACCAGCTACAGACACAATTCCCCTTTTAATACTGCTCCTTACTGTTCATTTAATCGACTTATCCCTCACCTTGTTTAATACTGTATTTCTGTATTAAAATGTTCTTAGATGCAATGTTTATAGGTGGAATTGTCATTGCTAAATACTGTATGTTCTAGGTAACTGAGCTGGAACTCTTTGGTAAAAAAATTATAATTTCATTGAGTTGAATAGAAAAGGTGAAACACAGTGTGTGGATGTCTCTGTTATCTTATGTGTGTTATTAGTGTATAGATTTTTTTTAAATAAGGTTACAGACACTGTGAAGCAGATTTTGAATAAAAAAAAGACATAGAGGACAGTTATCATTGTTTGCTTTGGTAAGCGAGTTCTGTAGGCTTTTTTTTATTTTTTTGCTTTGGGTTTGCTTATTTGTGACATAGTTATCACACTATTACAGGAGCAGGGGGTTGATGAATTTGGCTTTTTGAAATGTGTGTTTTTTTTTTTTTTAATTTACTTTACAGGCTTAGTAGTGGAAGCCGTCTTATAGACGGAGTCCATTACTAAGCCGGGGCTTAACATTATCCCCCATAACAGCTAGTGCTAATCCTAATTATTACCCCAGTACCCACCGCCACAGTGGTGTCAGGAAGAGCTTGTACCAACAGGCCCGGAGCATCAAAAATGTCGATCCTGGGCCTAGACGGTAACAGGCTGGCGTTATTTAGGCTGGGGAGGGCCAGTAACAATGGTCCTCGTCCACGCTGGTAATGTCAGGCTGTTTTTGTTTGGTTTTTCTTTTATTATTTACTTATTTATGAGAAAAAAACATAGGATTCTCCATATTTTCATTCTCAGCCAAATACCAAACAAGCAGTAACAGCCTGACGTTACCAGGGTAGGCGAAGACCATTGTTCCTGGCCCTCCCCAGCTTAAATAATGCCAGCCTGATACTGCCTATGCCCAGGAGCACCATATTTGACACTCCGGGCCTGTTGGTACTGGCTCTTCTTGGCAACCCTGTGGCGGTGGGTCCTGGGGTAATAATCCGGGGTTAGCTAAGCCCTGGCTTTGTAATGGATTCTGTTAATAAGACGGCTTCCACTGCTAAGCCTGTAAAGTAAATAAAGAAAAAAACATGTATAACCCCTTAGTGACAATGGATGTAAATGGACGTCATGGTGCCATGGTACTTAACGCACCATGACGTACATTTACACTCCGCCATGACCTCGAGCACCAGACCAGAGTTCGCATCATGTGCGGCAGTTCCTGGCTGCTATCAGCAGCCAGGGACCCGCCAGTAATGGCGGAAATCCACGATTGAGCAGATGTCTGCCAATAACCCCTCAGATGCAGTTGTCAATACAGATCACGGCATCTGTGGCAGTGCAGTTCTTTAAATGGATGATTGGATCGCCCGCGGGGATATGATCTTCCATAATGGCAGACAGAGGTTCCCTCACCTGCCTCTGTCCGTCTCCAGGGGTCTTCTGTTCTGGTCTGAGATCGAGCAGACCAGAGCAGAAGATCACTGATAATACTGATCAGTGCTATGTCCTATGCATAGCACAGAACAGTATTAGCAATCAAATGATTACTATAAATAGTCCCCTATGGGGACTATTAAAGTGTAAAAAAAAGTAAAAAAAAAATGTAAAATATAGAAAGTAAAAAAATTTGAAAATTCTTCTCCCCCAATAAAAACATAAATCATCCATTTTACCCATTTTACCCTCAAAAAAGCGTATAAAATTATTAACCCCTTAAGGACCAAGGACGTACAGGTACGTCCTTGGTCCTGCTCCCGTGATATAACGCGGGGTTACACGGTAACCCCGCATCATATCACGGCGGGCCCGGCGTCATAGTGACGCCGGGACCCGCCGCTAATAGCGCGCAGCGCCGCTCGCGGCGCCGCTCGCTATTAACCCTTTAGCCGTACGCTCAGAGCTGAGCCGCGCGGCTAAAAGTGAAAGTAAAAGCTGCCGGTTAACTCAGTGGGCTGTTCGGGATAGCCGCGGCGAAATCGTGGCATCCCAAACAGCTTACAGGACAGCGGGAGGGCCCCTACCTGCCTCCTCGCTGTCCGATCGCCGAATGACTGCTCAGTGCCTGAGATCCAGGCATGAGCAGTCAAGCGGCAGAATCATCGATCACTGGTTTCCTATGAGAAACCAGTAATCAATTATAAAGATCAGTGTGTGCAGTGTTATAGGACCCTATGGGAGCTATAACACTGCAAAAAAAAAGTGGAAAAAAAAAGTGAATGAATATCATTTAACCCCTCCCCTATTAAAAGTTTGAATCACCCCCCTTTTCCCATAAAAAAAAAAAGACAGTGTAAATAAAAATAAAAATAAACATATATGGTATCACCGCGTGCGGAAATGTCCGAATTATAAAAATATATCGTTAATTAAACCACTCGGTCAATGGCGTACGCGCAAAAATATTCCAAAGTCCAAAATAGTGCATTTTTGGTCACTTTTTATATAATTTAAAAATGAATAAAAAGCGATCAATAAGTCCTATCAATGCAAAAATGGTAACGTTAAAAACTTCAGATCACGGCGCAAAAAATGAGCCCTCATACTGCCCCATATACGGAAAAATAAAAAAGTTATAGGGGTCAGAAGATGACAATTTTAAACGTATTCATTTTCCTACATGTAGTTATGATTTTTTCCAGAAGTACGACAAAAGAAAACCTATATAAGTAGGGAATCATTTTAATCTTATGGACCTACAGAATGAAGATAAGGTGTCATTTTTACCGAAAACTGTACTACGTAGAAACGGAAGCCCCCAAAATTTACAAAGCTGCGTTTTTTTTCAATTTTGACGCACATTGATTTTTTTTTTCCGTTTCACCATAGATTTTTGGGCAAAATGACTGACGTCATTACAAAGTAGAATTGGTGGCGCAAAAAATAAGCAATCATATGGATTTTTAGGTGCAAAATTTAAAGAGTTATGATTTTTTAAAGGCAAGGAGCAAAAAACTAAAATGCAAAAACGGAAAAACCCCCAATCCTTAACATATTTGGTATCGCTGCATGCATAAAAGTCTGAACTATCAAAATATATTGTTAATTATCCCGTAGGGTGAACAGCGTAAACATAAAAAAAAAAAAAAAAAGTCCAAAATCGCTGTATTTTTGTCACATTTTATTCCAAAACAACAATAATAAAAAATTTATGAAAAGTAAAACATAAGCAAAAGTGGCACCGATAAAAACTACAGATCACGACGCAATAAATGAGCCCTCATACCACCCTGTTTACGAAAAAATGAGAGAGTTATGGGTGATCAAACTAGGGCACTTTCAAACATACAAACTTTGTTAAAATAGTTTGAGATTTATAGAAAAGCATATATCATGGGTATCGCTTTAATCGTATTAACCCACAGAATAAAGAAAACATGTTATTTGTACCATAAAGTGTACACCGTGAAAACAAAACCTTCAAAAATTTGCTAAATTGCGGTTTTCTTTTCAATTTTCCCACATAAATAATATTTTTTGGGTTGCGTCATAAATTTTATGGTAAAATAGGTGATGTCATTCCAAAGTAAAATTGGTTACACAAAAAACAAGTCCTCATATGGGTCTGTGGATGGAAATATAAAAGAGTTATGATTTTTAGAAGGGAGGAGAAAATGAAAATGCTAAAATAAAATTGGCCTGGTCCTTAAGGCCAAAATGGGCCTGGTTCTTAAGGGGTTAAAAAACTTTTATTCCAAAAAACACTCCCTCACAAACCCTCGTTAACCATTTTATTAACAATAAAAAACACTGCTCATCGTCGTAGTCCACAGGATACACGGATCTGAAATTAGAAGGAAAAAAAACCCAAGAAAAATAGGTTACATTTATTGTAAGGATGCGTTCGCACTGAGGAATTCACAAGGAATAATTTCCGTCAGGAAATTGTTGTCTTCTCCATCAAGCGACATTCAAGCGGAATTCAAGTGGAATTTCCATGCAGAAATGAAGAGGAATTAAGGAGGCTACTGAATCTACTTTTCTGAATTCCGCTTGAATTCCTCTCGAAATCCGCTCGAATTCCACCTGAAAACGATGTCAGGCAGAATTTTTTTTTTAACCATTGACTTCTATTGGATTCTGCTCGTGGGTTCCACTTGAAGAATGAACATGTTCTTTCTTCAAGCAGAAAGGAATTCTGCGTCGAGGAGATGTGAATTAATTTGGAGAGGAGAATTCAAGAGGAATTACTCGAGTAAATTCTTCTTGAATTACTTAGTGTGAACGCACCCTAACCCACCTGCACATTTTCCGCACCTCACCGCATGACTACAACTCCCAGCATGCCCTTTCAGTAAGGACATAATAGCTGTTGCAGTCATGCAGAAGGGCTGGGAGGACATGTGCAAGCGTGTGACATGCTTGTTACCTGCCCCCACTGCATGACTACAACTCCCAGCATGCCCTTACAGTAAGGACATGCTGGGAGTTGTAGTCATGCGACTCGGGCGGGCGACAAGCTTGTCGTCCACCCGCCCATCTAACACACTCCCCCCGTGCCACACAACTACAATTCCCAGCATGTCCTTACAGTAAGGACATGCTGGGAGTTGTAGTAGTGTTGCGTGGGCGGGAGATGTGCGGGCAGGTGACAAGCTGCCACTGTGCCTGTGAAAATGAAAGTAAAAAAAAGTTGCACAAAAAGTCGCAGGTGAGACTTTTTGTGCGACTTCCCTCCCCGACCACCCACATCTACCACCCACCCGCTAGCTATTACAGGACTACAATTCCCAGCATGCCCTTACAGTGAGGACATGCTGGGAGTTGTAGTCCCAGTACCTTGCAGGCAGGTGGTAGATGTGAGTGGGTGCCGGGGAGCGGAGCTGTCTCACCTGTGACTTTTTGAAAATGCTGTCATTGGTAAGTTTGTTAGCCAGGTCTGATCTTGCTTACACTTGCGGCTTTTTGAAGGGGGTTTGCGACATTTATTTGCTTACGTGCGACTTTCACAATGATAAATCCTGGACCACTGCAAAGTAAAAACAGAAAATTGCTTAGATAGGGCAGATTGGTATTTTTTGCTTACCCACAAAAGTCGCACAAAAAAATTGCTTAGGCGCACGTGCGACTTTTTGTGCACAAAAAAAGCTGCTTAAATCCCTTGATAAATCTCCCTCTAGTTTTTTATAATCATAGGTTGAAAAGAAAGTCACATAGCTCCTGAGACTGACGTCTTTCCTTTGTGTTTTCCAGTTGACCGACCTGTCAGGGTATATGCAGATGGAATATTTGATCTCTTCCACTCAGGTCATGCAAGAGCCCTTATGCAAGCCAAGAACCTGTTCCCAAACAGTTATCTGCTGGTTGGAGGTAAACTATGGACTGACCAAAAATGTTCTTATGGCAAAGAAGTGCTGTTATTTACTGTACAGGCTTGAAAATTATTATAAATGTAACAAATTGGCAGGACAACTGTGCAGACTGGGCTGCATAAGTGCGACGTGTGTGCGAACCCCACTCAAAAGTGGCTATTTTTGGGGTGTTCCTGGGGGCAGTGCTCAAAGGGAACCTGTCACTATGAAAATGCTACCTAATCTATTGGCAACTTGGTGTAAAACAGGAAGTCCTGAGCAGATTGACATATATATGTATGTATATATATATATATATATATATATATATATATATATATATATATATATATATCTTTGTTGGGAAAAGTATAGCTTGTAATTTGTAACAATTTTTAGGCGTCCAATAGACAATGGTTACTCAATGATAGGATCATCCACTCTACTCCTAAGCATGAAATGAGAAGAAATATCAATCAATAAATGACAAGTGATATTGAATTTCCCCCCACAAATAGATCTGTTTATCTCTTTCTGCTCTCTAACATGATGCAGATAAATTAAATTAGAATTTCCATGATGACAGGTTCGCTTTAAAAGAAATCTGTCAGCACTAGCTCATGCTCAGATCTCAAATGTCAAGGAGGTTGTGCTGAGCCACAGCATGCATGCCTGCTCCCATTCTCCACCCCTCCCTGTCCTTGATCATTGATGTACAGGGCTCAGTGCTGGAAGCCAAGCCCTGTACGCCAGGCAATGCAGGGACGGGTGGGGAGTCGTGTATGCTGTTGCTTGGGACCATCTCCTTGACATTTGAGCTCAAAGCATGATATAGAGCTGACAGATTCCCTTTAAATGTCCCGGCTATTTAAATGTTTAAAGGTATAAACAAATGTATTATTCTTGCTGGTATTGCTCAAAATAGATTTTATTTTAATAAGTCTATCATTCTGTTCTATTACCTAAGCCCCAAAACCCTAAAACTATTATCTATTTATTTTTTTTCCTGCAGTAGTATGTGTCATCAATAGGATGCCATGGTTAAAAAATGTATACTGCATATAATGTATTTTTTATTTTTTTTTTGCAGTGGCCATCTGAGTAAAAAAGTGCTGTCCTATACAAAAAAAAGATAACCGTTTACCAGGATACACTTGCTTGGTGAATGCCAAAAGGACACCAGGGGCTCCTGTCTAGTCTACAGGGATCTATAGACATGCACAGCATCTACACAGAGTGTTTTTTCTGGCGTATATGCTTGGCACAACCGCTGAAAGCAGTGTAGACCTTAGAAAATAAAAGGCTGAGGAGGGAATTATGAAGGGTAGTGAGGGTGAACAACTTTTCTACACCTTTAGGGAACGTTCCCACTTGGCGTATACACAGTGTATTTTACGCTGCGCAAAATCTGCAGAATCAGCGGAAAATATGCTGTGTATCCCTCGCTCACCATTCACACAGGGCTTTCCGGCGGCAGCCCTATGTGTGCAGTAAGTTGTGGAGGCGGGGCCGTGTGTCGGCGTGTCTGTGACGCGTGGCTCCACCTCCAAAACTCACTACACACATAGGGCTGCCGCCGGAAAGCTCTGTGTGAATGGTGAGCGAGGGATACGCAGCATATTTCCTGCTGCTTTTGCAGATTTTGCGCAGCGTGAAATGCACTGCGTATACGCCAAGTGGGAACGTGCCCTTAATCTGTGTGGTGGTAATGTGTATGTGCGCCAATTTATTAAGTGATGGAAGGCATATGATAAATATGGGGCTAGTACACTTTATTTTTTTATTACACTTTAGTCCACCACTTTGTGTGTTTTCTCTCAACTTTTAAAAACTTGTTATGAAATTGTGTGCGGCTTTTTTTTACTAACGCTGTACACAGACAGTTTTGTAAGCCAGGTCAGGGCTGATGTAGAATTGAGACAAATTGAGGGCATTACGGCTTTTTACCAAAAGTCAAATGATAAATTCATTAACACTGCAGAATAACAACTTTTGAACACTATCATGAGAAAATTAAAAGTCTACAAAAAATTTACTGCGACAAATTTAGAGATACATTTTAATAACATTTTTTCAAAAGAACCAAATTAAAACAAAATCCCAAAAGTAAAAAAAAAAAGTTTCAAATAAAATCTTTAGTTAAATAATAGGTCATTTTCTGATGACACATTCCTTTTAAAAGCAAACATGTAATGATGAAAGTAATGTGATCACTAGGCAATTTCTTTCCATGATCACCAACATTGATTGACATTTCCACCGGAGTAACCCTTTAAGATCGTTACTGGTAAACAATTTTTTCAAATCAACTGGTGCCAGAAAGTTAAACAGATTTGTTAATTACTTCTCTTTAAAAATCTTAATCCTTCCAGTATTTATCAGCAGCTGTATACTACAGAGGAAGTTCTTTTCATTTTGAATGTCCTTTCTGTCTGACCACAATGCTCTCTGCTGACACTTCTGTCCATGTCAGGAACTGTCCAGAGCAGGAGAGGTTTGCTATGGGGATTTGCTCCTACTCTGGTGTGGTCAGACAGAAAAGAACAACTCAACTTCCTCTGTAGTATACAGCAGCTGATAAGTACTGGAAGGATTAAGATTTTTTTTTTATACAGAAGTAATTTACAAGTCTGTTTAGCTTTCTGGAACCAATTGATTTGAAAAAATAAATAAATAATTTCCCACCGGAGTACCACTTTAAATGCGTTATTAAAGGTCTGCAGTGTGCAGTGTCTGTGTTTCATGATCAAGCAAAAATGACATCAAGAACAGTTTTCTAATGGTGTTTGTCAGTTTGCAGTGATGAGTTAACTCACAAGTACAAAGGTTTCACAGTAATGAATGAGAATGAACGCTATGAAGCTCTGCGCCATTGTAGGTATGTGGATGAAGTCATCACTGACGCCCCATGGACGCTCACTCCAGAATTTTTAGAGAAACATAAGGTAATAATGAACTCCGAACATCTGTATGTTAAATAATATTATGTAATGTATTTATAATATATTTATTCATACACACACACACCAATCAGCTATAAGATTATTTGTTAATATTGTGTAGTCCCCTGCTTTATGGCCTGGGCTTCACAAGACTAATGAAGGTGTCCTATGGTATCTGGTACCAAAATGTTAGCAGTAGATCCTTTAAAGGGGTACTCCGGTGAAAACCTTTTTTGTTTTAAATCAGCTGGTGGCAGATCATATATGTAAATCATATTTGTAAATTACTTCTATTAAAAAATCTTAATCCTTCCTGTACTTATTAGCTGCTGAATACTACAGAGGAAATTCTTTTCTTTTTGGAATGCTCTCTGATGACATCACAATCACAGTTCTCTCTGCTGACGTTATTATAATAATAATAATGCTTTATTTATTGTCGTCCTTAGTGGGATTTAAACCCAAGTCCCCAGCACTGCAAGGCAGCAGCGCTAACCACTGAGCCACCATGCTGCCCTTAGCATACATCTGCTATGCATGGTTGGTAAAATGGACAGAGATGTCAGCAGAGAGCACTGTGCTTGTGATGTCATCAGTGTTCCAAAAAGAAAGGCATTTCCTCTGTAGCATTCAGCAGCTAATAAGTACTGGAAGGATTAAGATTTTTTAATAGAAGTAATTTACAAATATGTTTAACTTTCTGCCACCAGTTGATTTAAAAGAAAAAAGGTTTTCACCGGAGTACCCCTTTAAAATCTCGGATCAGAGATCATTCAGATTGATGTCATGGGAACCTAGAAGCCAAGTTAACACCTTTAACTCTTTATCATGTTCGTCCAACCGTTCTGGAATAATTTTTTGCAATGTGGCAGGGTGTATTAACTTGCTGAAAGAGGCCACAGTCATTAGGGAAGATCATTGACATGAATGTAAAAGAAAACATTATTCAACATACTGTGCCCTATCGTAAATTCTTCCATGGTCCAGTTTTGATGCTCATGTGCCCCTTGCTGGCCCCTTAGGCTGTGGACAAGGATCGGAATCAGCACTGAGACTGATCTGAGGCTACACAGCCCCATATGCAGCAGGGTGTGTTCTTACACCTCTCTGTATTGCCTAGTATTAAAGGGGTACTCCGCCCCTAGACATCTTATCCCCTATCCAAAGGATAGGGGATAAGATGTCAGATCGCCGCAGTCCCGCTTCTGGGGACCCCCGGGATTGCCGCTGCGGCACCCCGCTGTCATTACTGCACAGAGCGAGTTCGCTCTGTGCGTAATGACAGGCGATACAGGGGAAGGAGCAGTGTGACATCATGGCTCCGCCCCTCGTGACATCACGGCCCGCCCCCTTAATACAAGTCTATGGCAGGGGCGTGACGACCGTCACGCCCCCTCCCATATACTCGTATTGAGGGGGGCGGGCCGTGACATCACGAGGGGTCTGAGGATCTCATCTCAGTAACAAATGGTAGTAGGGCTACCTCTGGCAGCCCCCCAAAGAAATGCCACCCCACACCATTACTGACCCACTGCCAAACCGGTCATGCCGGAGCATGTTGCAGGCAGCAGAATGTTCTCCACGTCTTCTCCAGACTCTGTCATGTGTGCTCAATGTGAACCTGCTTTAATCGATGAAGAGCACACAGCGCCAGTGGCGAATTTGCCAATCTTGGTGTTCTCTGGCAAATGCCAAACATCCTGCAAGGTGTCTAGCTATAAGCACAACCCCCACCTGTGGACGTTGGTCCCTCATACCACCCTCATAGAGTCTGTTTCTGACCGTTTGAGTGGACACATGCACATTTGTGGCCTGCTGGAGGTCATTTTGCAGGGCTCTGGTATTGCTCCTCCTGCTCCTCCTTGCACAAAATCGCAGGTAGCGGTCCTGCTGCTGGGTTTTTGCCCTCCTACGGCCTCCTCCACGTCTCCTGATGTACTGGCCTGTCTCCTGGCAGCGTCTCCATGCTTTGGACACTACAGTGACAGACACAGCAAACCTTCTTGCCACAGCTCGCATTGATGTGCCATCCTGGATGAGCTGCATTACGTGAGTCACTCATGTGGGTTGTAGACTCCGTCTCATGCTACCACTAGAGTTAAAGGTCCACCAGCATTCAAAAGGGATCAAAACATCAATCAGGAAGCATAGGAACTGAGAAGTGGTCTGTGGTCACACCTGCAGAACCACTCCTTTATTGTGGGTGTCTTGCAAATTGCCTATAATTTCCACCTGTTGTCTGTTCCATTTGCACAACAGCATGTGAAATTGATTGTCAATCAGTGTTGCTTCCTGAGTGGACAGTGTGATTTCACAGAAGTGTGATTGACTTGGAGTTACATTGTGTTGTTTAAGTGTTCCCTTTATTTTATATATATATATATATATATTAGCTGTATATAAAATCAACAAAGGAGGAAGCTTTTGACTTCAAATCCCGTCCTCATATATCGTTGTCATATCACTATCCCGTCCTCATATCTCAACCTCTTATCCTGTCCTCTTATCCCGACCTCATATCTAGTGGCTAAAATGCAAAACACATCAATATTTTGATGGAAGAAATAAAAGTAAATTTTTAGTTTAGTTTTGTAGGGGTCTTTAGTCAGGGTTTTCCCTGAGGGGATTTTTTCCCCAAGTAGGTTTGTTGACCTTCTATCCCATCCTCATATCTCGACCTCCTATCCCAACTTCATATCCCGTCCTCATATCCCATCCTCATATCTCGACCTCCTATCTCGACCTCCTATCCCGTCCTCATATTCCATCCTCATATCTCAACCTCATATTTCGTCCTCATATCCCGACCTCCTATCTTGACCTCATTTCCCATCCTCCTAACTCGACCTCATATCCTGACCTCATATCCCGACCTCATATCTCGTCCTCACATCCAGTCTTCATATCCAGACCTCATATCCCGTCCTCATATCCCATCCTCACATCCCGACCTCATAGTCTGTCCTCATATCCCGACCTCATATCCCATCCATATGTCCCATCCTCATATCCTGTCCTCAGGTTGGACTGATTTGTGATGAAGATATTGTAAGCTGAAAATGGAAGGGGACGTGGCTTTGTGGGACTGGGCGTGATTTGCAAGCCAGACCGATGCACAAAAAGGGTAGATAATAAAAGGCTTAAACAGTGGGTGTGTCTTTGTGAGATGGGGTGTGGCTTGCAAGCCGGATTGACACATTCACCAGGAGATGCCGAGTGGAGCTTGTGGCGTAAGGTACTGGAAGTCCCATATACTTGCATCTTTTATATAAGGGTGTATGTAAGGGTAATTTAACTATCATATATTTTTATTTGATATGTAATATGTGTGTACCAGGTATTATTGAAATATCTCCAGCCATACGGAAGTTATGTGGGAACATACATTTCCCATTGAATTGCATGGGACTTTAACCCATTAAGTACTCAGCGTTTTTCCGTTTTTGCACTTACATTTTTTCCTCATCACCTTCTAAAAATCATAACGCTTTCAATTTTACACCTGAAAATCCATATTATGGCTTTTTTTTTTGCGCCACCAATTCTACTTTGCAGTGACATTAGTCATTTTACCAAAAAATCCACGGCGAAATGGAAAAAACAATCATTGTGCGACAAAATTGAAGAAAAAATTTCATTTTGTAACTTTTGGGGGCTTCCGTTTCTATGCAGTGCATTTTTCGGTAAAAATGACACCTTATCTTTATTCTGTAGGTCCATATGGTTAAAATGATACCCTACTTATATAGGTTTGATTTTGTCATACTTCTGAAAAAATCATAACTACATGCAGGAAAATGTATACGTTAAAAATTCTCATCTTCTGACCCCTATAACTTTTTAATTTTTCCGTGTACGGGCCAGTATGTTGGCTCATTTTTTTGTGCTGTGTTCTGAAGTTTTTATCGGTACCATTTTTGCATTGACCGGACTTTTTGATCGCTTTTTATTCATTTTTTTTTTTATGATATAAAAAGTGACCAAAACTACACTATTTTGGACTTTAGAATTTTTTTGCGCGTACGCCATTGACCGTGCGGTTTAATTAACAATATATTTTTATAGTTTAGACATTTACACGCACGGCGATACCACATATGTTTATTTTTATTTACTCAGTTTTTTTATGGGAAAAGGGGGGTGATTGAAACTTTTATTAGGGAAGGGGTTAAATGACCTTTTATTAACTTTTTTTCACTTTTTTTTAATGCAGTGTTATAGGTCCCATAGGGGACTATAACACTACACACACTGATCTTTTTGATCTTTTAACCTGATCCCTGCAAAGCCATAGTTTTGCATGGATCAGCGTTCTAGGGGCTCGATTGCTCAAGCCTTAGCTTAGGCTTTGAGGAATCAAACGCCGATCGGACATGATGGAGCAAGGTAAAGGGGCCTCCGCTCGCATCCTAACTGATCAGAACATCGCAATTTTATTGCTATAGTCTTGATCAGCCCGACCTAGCTGCCGGGAAGCTTTTACTTTCGTATTAGATATGGCGATCAATTTTGATCGCCGCATCTGAAGGGTTAATAGCGCGCGGCACAACGATCTGTGCTGCGCGCTATTAGCCCTGCGTCCCGGCTATCATTAGCTGGGACCGACCCGGTATGATGCGGGGTCACGGCGTGACCCCCTTTTAAATACCGGGACTGGGCGCAGGGCATACAGGTATGCCCTGCATCCTTAACCTCTTAAGGACTCAGGGCGTACCTGTACACCCTGAGCCCCGTACCGGTGTTTAAAACGGGGTCACGCCGTGACCCCGCATCACACCGGGTCGGTCCCAGCATAGCACCGGGCTGCTAATCATAGCACCGATCGTTGTGCCGCGCACTATTAACCCTTCAGACACGGCGATCAAAGTTGACAGAAAGCTACCAACATGTAAAAAGTACATTAAAGGGGTACTCTACCGAAAAACATCTTATCCCCTATTCAAAGGATAGGGGATAAGATGCCTGATCACGGGGGTCCCGCCACTGGGGACCCCCGCGTTCTCTGGCGCGGCACCGTAGTCATCCGTGCACAGAGCTAACTCTGCTCCATGCCGGATGACTGGTGACTACAGCTGCCACGCTCCCTCCATTCATGTCTATGGGGGGGCATGAGGGCTACTACGTAGCAGTCACGCCCCCTCCCATAGACATGAATGGAGCGGGCATGGCATGACTTCATGAACACAGAAGCTCCAAGCTTCCGTGTCCCGGACGCTGCTGCTGACAGCCCGGGGATAAGATGTTTTTAAGCGGAGTACCCCTTTAATGCATATGAAAGAAAACTTCACCATTGAAAAGGGGAGAGAGAAGGAAAAATAGTAAATAAGGGCCATTGTCTGCGGACTAGTCTGGTAAAGCCAGCCTTATCACAGAAGCAGTATATAATAGTGAGCGCAGGGTGCTGTTTTATTGTACTCATACGTTATGTCCTTTTTTTCTAGATTGATTTTGTGGCTCATGATGACATCCCATATTCATCAGCAGGTTCTGATGATGTCTACAAACACATAAAGGAGGCAGGTAATCTGCTTTGTTATTCAGTCTGTGCTGTATTTTGGGGATGTCTAGGGTGTTCTGGTAGGGGCAGCCTCTACTTTACACACATATTGATATGGAACAAGTTGGGACTAATGATCAAGGGTGGCTAATCCAATGTTCAAGGTGGAAGAATAGGCATCTATGAATGCCAACACACAAGTCAATTGCATTCACAGGAGAAATAGAGGATTCATTTACCATGAATTAATTAATTTCTCATCAGAGAAAGATTTCCCCAAAATAGACTACAAAAGAGAAACATATTGGATCCATTGTCATGTGCAAAATACCTATCTGTCCTGGTAATAAAAGGGTTAATCTGTATAGTATGTCTTACAAGGTGAAGCTGCAGTGGCATCAATTGAAACTCTTGCACTACATAGGCATAAGCTTGGGCAAACCAGTGTTCCTACAAATGTAAGTTCCCGATCATTACCCAGTGTGAACCCACCAACGATTGGCCAACAAATGAGCAAACCATTCTGGTCAGGGACATACAGTACTGTCTATAGTGACTATTAAGTTGTGTATGAAGTATGAATGGGTACACTATATGCTCTACCATGTCCCCTATAATAATCAGTAGTGTCAGTCATAGTTAAAGCGCAACTGTCATGATTTTTTAGCCCCCCAGACTACTACAATGTTGTTACAGATGTCCATAACGTGAGTGTAACCATACCTTTATTGCTTTTCCACCTTCTTTTATTACTTATAAAATACATTTATCCTGCAGTCAGGCACAGTCAGATAGGCGTCGCTTGAGGTTCGCAAAGCCCCGCCACTGCCACGCCTATCCTCCCCTTTCAGTGCTGGGATCGCTGTGTAGTAAGACACAGCGCATCTACAGCGCATGCGTCACCGCCCTGTGCTCATAGCGCAGGTGCAGTACTAGAGGAAGGGAGGGGCGCATGCACTGCGTCTTACTTCACAGCGGTCCAAGCTCTGAAAGGGGAGGATAGGCGTGGTGGCGGTGGGGCTTTGCGAAACCCAAGCCATGCCTATCCGACTGTGCCTTACCGCAGAATAAATGTATTTTATAAGTTATAAAAGAAGGAGTTATGTTATGGACATCTGTAACAAGATTGTAGTAGTCTGGGGGGGATAAAAACTCATGACAGTTGCACTTTAATAGTACTCTTCTATTGCCATACTTTCTGTTATAAACTATATCGGTAAAGAAAAGGGTACATTTTTATCCAATATATTGCACTGCCCTCTCATTTCTTGTTTTCACCAAACTTGATACAAATCTAGTAGCTTTGTGCAAAATTGATAATCATTATTTTTATAGCTATTGTATATCTGGAAAAATAGTATTAATCCTCAATATTTATTTTACAAAGAAATATTTGCTCTGAAGAATTAATGGGAAAGGTTGTCTGAGATGCAGATGACATCCATAAGAATGGTGGATAATCATGTTTTAACCACTCTCACATAAAATCTTCTCATCCTGAACACCTTTCCTCTCTGTGACAGGCATGTTTGTACCAACACAGAGGACAGAAGGTATCTCAACGTCAGACATAATCACTAGAATCGTCCGTGATTATGATGTTTATGCCAGGCGCAATCTCCAGAGGGGATACACGGCAAAAGAGCTAAATGTTAGTTTTATAAACGTAAGTATAAAGACTGCTGACAACGCCGGTTCCCATAGCGGCTACCTTTTTTTTTTGTTAACTACAGTGTTTAAAACCAGTGCTCCCATTTCATGTGATGGCTCTGTGCTCTGTATAGTGTGGAGTGTTGTATACAACATTGGATAGAAATCTCCAGTTTCATTATAAATCCTAAATTATTATAACAGTTTGATGGATTATAGGGAGATTAGACCTATAATCCCCTTTTAAAATGAAATGAATTCCACATGTAATACCAGGAATCAATTCTTATTCCTCATAATAATGCCTTAGTGTTAGAAATCCCTTTGATAACATTTATGTTACAGATTCCAATGATATCACATAGCCCGGCGACATCTGAAAAGTCCACTTTCCACTAAGTAGTAAGCTTTCCGTACATGCAGTGGTATGTTTCAGAGCACGGCATCATAAATATGAAATGCATTCCATATATATATATATATGGCAATTCTTCTCCACAAGGATATAGATCCTCTAGAGAGAGTTCAGAGAAGAGCTACTAAACCAGTACATGGGTTGCAAGAAACTTTTAAATACATAAGGGGAATCAACACGGTAAAGGAGGAGAGCGTATTTAAAAGAAAAAAAAGAGGACATAGTTTAACCCCTTAGGACATAGTTTAACCCCTTAAGGATCCACGACGTATGGGTACGTCCTGGGTCCCGATCCTGCAATATAACGCAGGGTCACACGGTGACCCCGCATCATATCGTGGCGGGCCCGGCGTCAAAGTGAAGCGACAAAAAACGAAAGTAAAAGTGCCCGGCTAGCTCAGGGAGCTGTTCGGGATCGCCTCTGTATAATCACGGCATCCCGAACAGCTGTAGCACAGGAGGAGCTCTTCTTACCTTCTACTGTGCTGTCCGATCGCCGAATGAATGCTTCAAGCCTGAGATCCAGGCTTGAGCATTCAATCGCCGAAAACACTGATTGATCCATTCCTATGGAGATGGATCAATCAGTGTAAAAGATCAGTTAATGCAATGTTATAGCCCCCTATAGGAGCTATAATATTGCATAAGAAATGTGTAAAAAAATCATTAACCCTTTCAATTATCCCTTCCCCTAATAAAAGTTTGAATCACCCGGCATTTCCAAGAATAAAAAAAACACAGTGCAAATAAAAATAAACATATGTGGTATCGCCGCGAGCGGAAATGTCCAAATTATAAAAATATACCGCTTTTTAAACCGCACGTTCAATGGCGTACGCGCAAAAAAATTCCAAAGTCCAAAATAACGCATTTTTGATCACTTTTTATATCACAAAAATGTGAATAAAAAGTGATCAAAAAGTCTTATCAGAAGAAAAACGATACCGCTAAAAACTTTAGATCACGGCGCAAAAAATGAGCCCTCATAGCGCCCTGAACACAGAAAAATAAAAAAGTTATAGGGGTCAGAAAATGACCATTTTAAATGTATACATTTTCCTGCATGTATTCATGAGTTTTTTCTGAAGTGATACAAAATCAAACCTATACAAGTAGGGTATAATTTTAACCGTATGGACCTACAGAATAAAGATAAGGTATCATTTTTGCTGAAAAATGTACTGCGTAAAAACGGAAGCCCCCAAAACTTACAAAATAGTGTTTTTTCATCAATTTTGTCCACATTGATTTTTTTTCCCATTTCACCATAGATTTTTGGGTAAAATGACTAAAGGCATTACAAAGTAGAATTAGTGACGCAAAAAATAAGCCATCATATAGAATTTTAGGTGAAAATTTTAAAGAGTTATGATTTTTTAAATTAAGGAGGAAAAATTGAAAATGAAAAAACGGAAAAAGCCCAGGTCCTTAAGGGGTTAAAATTAGAGGGGCCAAGGTTTCTGCAGTAATATGAGGAAGTAATACTTTACTGAGAGAGTAGTGGATGCATGGAATAGCCTTCCGGCAGAAGTGGTCGCTGCAAATACAGTGAAGGAGTTTAAGCATTCATGGGATATGCATAAGGCTATCCTTCATATAAGATAGGGCCAGGGACTTTTGATAGGATTCAGATTATTGGGCAGACTAGATGGGCCAAATTGTTCTTATCTGCCGACACATTCTATGTGATGGCGGGACCACGGGGTGTAGCGGTGTAGGTGGATGGGGCAAGAGGGTAATAACCCCAGGGGCAATGTGTTATTAACCCCTAATGTTTGTGATGCCAGAGTGGTTTTTGGGTACCGGAACCACACGAACAGTATCCACTATTCCAATGGCTAGGCAGTGAAAGGAAAGTCCACAACCAAGTTATGGTTTAATGGGGGCTTTACTGAGGTCAGATAGGTGTTATTATCTTCACAGCTAGGCCAGAATCCCAGAGAGGTGGCCTCACAGCTTGCTGGGACCAATTATAGACTTTAGATGCTTGACTTTAGGCTTGGCTAGACTGTAGATAGTGAAAGCAGACATAGACTTGACTTACTGGAATGACTGTAGATTTGAAGCCTTCCAGGTGCTGGACACTAGCATTGAGTTCTCTGGTGTTTGCTGGTCTTAGTAAAGTGGTGGAAGAAGAGAGAGAATTGTAATGGCCGCCCCTTTTATAGAGGGGGGCTGAGCCAAAGCCACATTGGTCGAGCTGCGGGTCATGTGTTAACCT
Organism: Hyla sarda; assembly: GCF_029499605.1. NCBI lineage: Eukaryota > Metazoa > Chordata > Amphibia > Anura > Hylidae > Hyla > Hyla sarda. The sequence continues at coordinate 399,908,047 of NC_079190.1, read as the reverse complement.
GGTGCCCTCTGGGTAACATGTGATAACATAAACATAACACGTGACACTTCACAGGTCCTTTATACTAACTATACATTAATACGCTGACTACAATTCTATCACAATAAATGACAGTATAGTCACAACAGGGGAGACACTGCAGGAGAGCCGCAGGTCACTGAGGGACTCAACCTGACAGGGCCTAAGTGTAGTGCAGGACCATGTCCTGTACTGGGACATCACAAACCCCCCTACTTAACACCAGTCGCCCTCGACGCAGGTTCTGTTAGAGTTGAGAGTCGAGGTGGCCCTGGGGCCGGATGCAGTCCTGAGGCATTTTCTGCAAACAAATGTCCATTCCAGGCTGGTAAAGCTGATAACATAAGAGTCTCTGTAATATTGTCCATACATGCTCTGATTTTTGGTGTTCAACCGAGAACTGGAGTAACAATGACGAGGACCAATAAATATAACTTTACTTTAAGAACTTTTGACTATTCATATGATGACGTGACTATGCAACACAGTGGATTAAACACAACATGACATTTGGACTATACATAATAGTCATAACTAGACCTAATACTTTACACTAGACATCTGAGTATTGGGTTGCCTGAGGCTTTCTGCCCAATGCCTTGGCTACTGGGATCCCTTGGCATTAAAAACACTTCTCCCCAGAACACTATATTAAGTTTATTCAAGACGCTCGGCCAGGAGGGAACATGGGAACATCCATGGACAGGTGAATTCTCTCTCTGGGCACATACTCCCTCACAGGCTTTACTGGGGGTAAGGAAGGTATCTGGAGCACAGGCAGATCCTCCTTGTGACACAACTTGATTCGATTACGATGAACGAATTGCGGTTCATACCCTGACTTCTGGATTTCATACACATCTGAGTCGGAATAGGGTACTGTGGTCACCGTACAGGGCTCCCTTTTCCAGATAGAGTCCAGTTTATAGGTTCTCGGGAACTTCTGCAGCCAGACCTTGTCACCTGAAAAGAGAAAAAACCTAATAAGATAGGGTGCTACCTAGTGATGAAAAACAGAATCCAAATAGCAAAGCAAGCCATCACTGACAATCAGCAGCACACCCAACAATAATAATTAATGATTTTATTGGTACAAATTAATGAAAAAGACATACAATTGCGCATAAGGGAATAAATTCAAACTAAACAAACACATTAAAAACATTAAAATTCCTGGCTTACTAGAGCCAGTACACAACCTAGGAGAGGGTCCATGAACTCCCTCTCCTAAACAGACTCCCGTCCTCAATGATAAAATAAATCAGTGCATACCAGGTCTAGACTTATAAAGTGCCACTATTCATATATGTAAAAAAAAATATTAGTTAAGATGGTATACCACATGTAGGCAGTAAAGAGTATCTGTTAGTAAACAATTTTACAAATGCAAGTGCCCATAAAAATGTGGAATAAATACAGATAATACTAAAGGCCCACTGGTGGTCACCATCAGAATAACAAAGGGAAAAGGACCTAATACTGAAATACCATATAGAAGCAAGCGTCCCAGACAAGAATAGAAAAGGTAGAAGAGGACGGGGTCACCAGGAACCCCACGCGTTCCGTTGCCTAAGGATGGCAACTTCCTCAGGGGTGGTTGTGCAAAGAAGGAAATACCAGATATTTATATGCAAGGTAATTACTCGTACATACCCCACCGGTGTCCATAATACGGCCTCCATGTGCTGTGGCGTAACCAAACGCTGTCCCCACTTCCGGTCGGGTGGCAAAGTTACCTCCCCTCCGGATACTGTGCGATGCGTACCCCGTGGAGTGCACGGTGGAAGGTAGTTGAGCTGTATTCACGTAACGTGCATACAGTAGGGTGTGATGGCAATGCGCTCAGCTCGCGTCCTGGTACTGGAATGCACGGTGAGGCACAAGTCAAGCGCATGCGCGCCACCAGTGGATGCCTAGCGGTAGCGCCCGGAGGCGCACCCCCCCAAGCCCATGCGTACGGAACATTTACATGCGTGCATGCTCGGACCAGGAGAGGCGCCACCCAGCGCCCCACTGACACACACCCAGTGGAACGCATATTGAACCGCATGACTAAACGTGCGCGTGCGCAGGAAAATGTTATCAAACACCATGCGCAGGTGCCAAAGAAAACATAAATATATACAATACCCATTGGCATACTGCACATGCGCATATACAACAACATGTAATATACGTTTATAGAGAAAATGCTGTTATATATACAATGTAAGGGAGATGTTGTAATATATACACTGCATAATAGGAAAAAAAATGTGATAGAGATGGCAAAATAGTCTGATGATAATAAAAATCATAATCATCAGCATAAATTATATGTAATCAAGTGTCCTGTGGTAACCGCGGCACCCAACAAGTCACATATGCATATATAGTTAATCAAGTCGTCTTGGAGGTGGTCACCCCTAGCAACCCCACATATTTAAATCCAACCCGTAACAAATTGGATATAATTAGTCTAACAGTAAATTTCATAGTGTATCCAACTATTAATAAATGTCTGTCAAAAAGGTCATAAATAAAGTCCCACCCAGTGAGAAGTCAAAGTTCAGAAAAAGAAAGGGTGATAGTAAAGAAAAATAGTCAAGTAGTTGTATATGTAAGTTACAACAGTATAGTAACAACAGAAAATGTTGTGGGTTAATGGGTGCGTTGGTCACCAATAGGACAATACCATCAATAACGGTAATGAGTTAAACATTAGAATTGGTATCATAACAATCTATGCTATCCCATATAATCCACCCAATAATTTAGTTACTAAAATATAATAGGAAGCGCAGGAACAACCACAGCACATGGATATCTGGCCAAAGGGTTTTTATTTAACAATACAATATCAGTACACAATAAAAACACTAGAAGGGTTGTACACAATGATAACCCTCGTGTGCAAAGTTAAAGTCTACTAATACATCCTAAATTATTTAATATTGTATTTCATACCATTATTTGGTAGAGCTAGTATTCCACATTGTTAATGATCCCATTCTTATTCCTACAATATAAGAAATACTCGACAGAAAAACGATCTGTGAAATGCAAATACACAAAACGTAAGGATCTGGAGGTGGTCAGAGGCAAATGAGTGATCTCATCTTTGTAACCATTATTCAATGTTTCATGGAGATTATCACCAGTGTCCTTTTTATTCGTATGGGGGGAGGCACTAATCCCAAATAGGAACCCCACTATGTCTTCTACGAGGCATCGTCTAACATATTTCCAGCCAAGTTGAGCGTCCAGTCCCAGGCTACCTGTACGTAGTCCATTAACCATATGGTAAAACACTTTTACTTGACTTTAGTCTGTGGTAATATTCCAAAGTCCCACATATTTCCAGGTAATTATTTTCCATCTGCCTCCGTCCACAGGAAGAACACAGTAACTGTGGTGGAGTCAAACAAGGATCCCAATCCATCCTCAACAAGATCCAGCATCAGCAGAAGAAATCCAGAACCAAGAGGAGCCATTCAAAGGAAATCCACAAAAAGATTAAGGTAGGTCCTATATAGGATGTCAAATGAAGAATAATCAAGGAGGCCTATAGAGCAATCTAGTAATGGAGAGTGAAAGGTATTACTGGCATGATAACAATAAAGACTATAAATAGGTATGGCAGTGAATGTGCACATAGTGTAAAAAATAGTACTAATAAACTACTGTGAATGTGAGACCATATGAATAAATGTGAGGGTGGTGTGTGTAAGCACTATGTGAATGTGACTTATGTGAAGATAAGTATAAAGACTAAGAAAGGTGTGTGGGGATAAAGGACTATAAGCAAATATATGTGGATTGTGTAAAACAAAAGTGCTCTGTGCAATACTTACCTATGTAAGTGTCTCTTGTTCGAATCACTGAAGTTAAAGTCCATCCATTTTCAAGCGATTTATAATTCCACTAGCCACTGTAAAAAAGCATAAATAGTAAACCTACAATACCCCCTCCCCATTAGTTTAACCACGATAAGATGAGTGGCCTTACTCACCCAAAAAAACTGTAAATAAGAGTTCCTCATTTAATCCACCCGGGGATACCGATCCCAGTTCATATATCCATCTTGATTCTATTTGTAACAGACAGTGATTGATGGGTCCACCTCTGATATTACTTTATTCCATTTGTACGTCCAAAATGGAATTTTAGAAAGTGTTCAGCTACTGCTGTTAGAGTTCTCCCTTGACTTTGGTCTCTTCTAGCTAACGATATAGTGGATAGATGCTTCTGTATGCGTTCACGCAATTGCTGGGTTGTCTGTCCAACGTAAACTTTGCGGCACAGACAAATTATGGCGTAAATTACACAGGTTGTCTTGCAGTTAATATATTAGCGAATTTTATATTCCCTCTGATTCCCTGGATTCACAAAGATACTACTAGGACACATAAATTGGCAAATCGTGCAATTCCCACAGGGGAAGGAGCCCATGTGCTGAGATCCAGTTCCTGTTCGTTTATGTGGTTTCTGAAAGTGACTATGGGTTAATAGATCTCCTAAATTGGGTGCTCTTCTTGACACAAGTGGTGGTTTATCTGGCACAATGGACCTTACCCTAGGGTCGGACAGCAGGATGTTCCAATTTGCAGTCAAGATGTCTCTTACTTGGTTTCATTGGTTATTAAATGTGGAAACAAATCGGACGATGTCATCCTTCATCCTCTGTCTTGGTTCTAATAAGTTCTGTCTGTCTGATCCTCTTGCTCGCTGAAAAGCTTTAGATATAACTTTCTTGGGATATCCCCTTTCCTTGAATAGTTCGGTCAATTCTTTTGATTGTTGTTGGAAGTCACCCTCATTATTGCAGTTGCGCCTGACTCTCAAGAACTGTCCAGTTGGTATGCCCCGTAATGTGTGTCCGGGGTGGAATGAGGAAAAATGAAGTAGACTGTTTGTTGCAGTCTTTTTACAAAATACCTTAGATTCAATTTGTCCATTGTGTAGTCTTAATTCCAAATCCAGGAAGTCTACTGTGGAGTCAGAGATGTTATAATTTAACAAGATATTTAAATTGTTATTATTTAATTCCGATATGAATGCCACACATTTCTGTCTAGACCCTTGCCATACAAAAAAATATCATCTATAAGACGAAACCAATGCAAAACCTGTTCGAATTTAGGCGATCGGTACTCGTGCTCCCCCTCCCACCAACCCAAAAATAGGTTGGCGTACGAGGGGGCACAACGTGCACCCATCGCCGTACCGGATACCTGTAAATAATAATTGCCGTCAAAGATAAAATAATTATGACTCAAAACAAAATCCAATAACCTAAGCAAAAAAGAGTCAAAATCCAAATTGCTGCTCACCTGTTTGGAGAGAAAATATGTGACCGCCTGAATCCCATCTTTATGTGCTATATTTGAGTACAAAGACTCTACGTCACACGTAACTAGTAATGTATCCAGTCCCTGTAGCGTCTGTATGAGATGCATCGAGTCTCCTATATGAGGTCACTAAACAGTTCTTGAGAGTCAGGCGCAACTACAGTAATGAGGGTGACTTCAAACAACAATCAAAAGAATTGACCGAACCATTCAAGGAAAGGGGATATCCCAAGAAAGTTATATCTAAAGCTTTTCAGCGAGCAAGAGGATCAGACAGACAGAACTTATTAGAACCAAGGCAGAGGATGAAGGATGAAATCGTCCGATTTGTTTCCACATTTAACAACCAATGGAACCAAGTAAGAGACATCTTGACTGCAAATTGGAACATCCTGCTGTCCGACCCTAGGGTAAGGTCCATTGTGCCAGATAAACCACCACTTGTGTCAAGAAGAGCACCCAATTTGGGAGATCTATTAACCCATAGTCACTTTCAGAAACCACATAAACGAACAGGAACTGGATCTCAGCACATGGGCTCCTTCCCCTGTGGGAATTGCATGATTTGCCAATTTATGTGTCCTAGTAGAATCTTTGTGAATCCATTGAATCAGAGTTAATATAAAATTCGCAAATATATTAATTACAAGACAGCAGTAGCTGAACACTTTCTAAAATTCCATTTTGGACGTACAAATGGAATAAAGATTATGGGCCTAGAACGAGTATCTAGTAATATCAGAGGTGGACCCATCAATTACCGTCTGTTACAAATAGAATCAAGATGGATATATGAACTGGGATCGGTATCCCCGGGTGGATTAAATGAGGAACTCTTATTTACTGTTTTTTTGGGTGAGTAAGTCCACTCATCTTATTAATTGATTAAACTAATGGGGAGGGGGTATTGTAGGTTTACTATTTATGCTTTTTTAACAGTGGCTAGTTAAATCGCTTGAAAATGGATGGACTTTAACTTCAGTGATTCGACCAAGAGACACTTATATAGGAAAGTATTGCAAGAGCACTTGTTCACTTTTGTTTTACACAATCCACATATATTTACTCATAGTCCTCTATCCCCACACACCTTTCTTAGTCTTTACACTTATCTTGACACCTGGACACAAAAGAAATCAGTGGAATGGGCTCACACCACCAATTTGATAATGAAAATCCAAAAATTCTTTATTACACATATTAACAATCCATATAAAGGGAAAAAATTTAAAAACAATTAAAATAGCCCAAAAAAGAGCATAGCAAAACCCTGGAGAAGGGCCATGAACCCCCTCCCACAGGTAAGTGACCCCGTCTATAAGAAACACACAGTACAATGATGACAAATAGTAACACTATGTCCCAATTTACCTGTCCTGCTCAAGCATAGAAAAATAAATGTGACAATAAGTAATATGCTGAATAATACTTAGGCGAGAGACAGAGACTGACATCCAATATCATAATAGGACGGGGTCACACCAGAGCCCCACGCGTTCCGTCGCAAAGCGACTTCCTCAGGGGTGTTGTCTTTGGGCTATTTTAATTGTTTTTAAATGTTTTCCCTTTATATGGATTGTTAATATGTGTAATAAAGAATTTTTGGATTTTCATTATCAAATTGGTGGTGTGCACCCATTCCAGTGATTTCTTTTGTGTCCAGGTGTCATGTATGCTTTCTCACTGGAGCTGCACCTCCGCACGTTAGATGTGTTTAACGTATATGAGTTGAGCCTCCCTATATCTAATTGTAGCTCTTTACACTTATCTTCACATAGGTCACATTCACACATAGTGTTGCTCGCGAATATTCGCAATGCGAATTTTATTCTCGAATATGGCACTATATATTCGTAATTACGAATATTTTTTTTTCCCCACAGTACACATCACAGTGATCACCCTTCTCTGCTTCCAGCATGTGTGGTGTAAATAATTCTCTAATACTACTGTGTGAGACTGGCATCCGAATTTTCGCATATGCAAAAATTTGCATATGCTAATTTTGGCATATGCCAATTTTCGCTTATGCTAATTTTGGCATATGCTATTTTTCGCATATGCGAATATTCGCATATGCGAAAATAAAGCGCGAATATTACGAATATGCATATTTTGCGAATATATGACATATTCGGCCATATATTCGCTAAATATCGCGAATTCGAATATGGCGTATGCCGCTCAACACTATTCACATAGTGCTTACACACACCACCCCTTACATTTATTCATATGGTCTCACATTCACAGTAGTTTATTAGTACTATTTTTTACACTATGTGCACATTCACTAGGCCTTATTTTCATATGACCCATGCGATTGTTGTCACTAATACATTATACTGTATATACACCCTCTTCCCCCTTTTTTTGCACTACATTTTTGTGTCAGTAGTCATGTTGCTGTATTTGCGGACTGCAGTATCACATCTATAGTAACATGAGTGTGCCATATTATTTACTCATTTCAAATGATACACGTATATATGCATATATAACCTCATATAGGACAAATATAGTTTAAGTCATATCAATACATTTAATGTAAACTGCATATGCCAAAAATAGTACATCAAAATTTTAATAATAAATGTACTCAATCCATGATCATTGATCACTGATGTAGCTAATTATCATTCTCATGATAAACCTTTTGCCATCTATATACACATATACTTTCTTATAATCAACAATGAACATCATTTACACTCCCCCTTTTTTACCACCTATTCACACTCACATTCAGATCCACACAATCACACAATTCCCAATTGTGTTCATATTTTTTCACTAGGACGACGTGGTTGTAGTCACATAAGGCTCATTCTATGGATAGATTCCAAGTTACATTGTTTCCCACTGCCATACCTATTACTAGTCTTTATTGTTATCATGCCAGTAATACCTTTCTCTCTCCATTACTAGATTACTCTATAGGCCTCCTTGATTATTCTTCATTTGACATCCTATATAGGACCTACCTTAATCTTTTTGTGGATTTCCTTTGAATGGCTCCTCTTGGTTCTGGATTTCTTCTGCTGATGCTGGATCTTGTTGAGGATGGATTGGGATCCTTGTTTGACCCCACCACAGTTACTCTGTTCTTCCTGTGGACGGAGGAAGACGGAAATTAATTACCTGGAAATATGTGGGACTTTGAAATATTACCACAGACTAAAGTCAAGAAAAAGTGTTTTACCACATGGTTAATGGACTACGTACAGGTAGCCTGGGACTGGACGCTCAACTTGGCTGGAAATATGGTATATGATGCCTCGTGGAAGACATAGTGGGGTTCCTATTTGGGATTAGTTCCTCCCCCCATACAAATAAAAGGGACACTGTTGATAATCTTCACGAGACATTGAATAATGGTTACAAAGATGAGATCACTCATTTGCCTCTGTGACCACCTCCAGATCATTATGTTTTGTGTATTTGCATTTCACAGATCGTTTTTCGGTGAAGTATTTCTTATATTGTAGGAATAAGAATGGGATCATTAACAATGTGGAATACTAGCTCTACCAAATAATGGTATGAAATTATATATTATAATGTATTAGTAGACTTTAAAGGGGGTATTCCAGGCAAAAACTTTTTTTTATATATCAACTGGCTCCGGAAAGTTAAACAGATTTGTAAATTACTTCTATTAAAAAATCTTAATCCTTCCAATAGTTAGACAGAAAACTTCAGAAGCTAATAACTATTGGAAGGATTAAGATTTTTTTAATAGAAGTAATTTACAAATCTGTTTAACTTTCCGGAGCCAGTTGATATATAAAAAAAAGTTTTTGCCTGGAATACCCCTTTAACTTTGCACATGAGGGTTATCATTGTGTGCAACCCTACTAGTGTTTTTATTGTGTACTGATTAGAGATGAGCGAACTTTTCAAAAATTCGATTCGGACGATTCGACTAATTTTCCGAAAAAGTTTGTTTTGATCCGAATTTTTTCGCTGCGAATCTATATTAAAAAAGGCTATTTCTAGCCTACATACAGCCTCTATAGGGGTATAGAACACTTTGCTGTGTTCTAAAACGCATATGGAGTGTGCTGGGTTAGTGAAATAATACTGTTATTCAGAATAGCATGCAGATTACCGGCATCGCTTTTAGAATCACTGCCGCACAGCAGCACAATGACAGAGCCTGGTGGTGGCATCAGTGTCAGGAGACCCTATAGTGACTAAATGACAGCGTGGAGGTGTTGGCAGCATGAGGACACCATATAGTGGCTGAATGGCACTTTGTGGAGGTGTTGGCAGCATGAGGACACCATATAGTGGCTGAATGACACAGCTTGGATGAAGCTGAAGCATGAGGACACCATATAGTGGCTGAATGACACAGCGTGGAGGTGTTGGCAGCATGAGGAGACCCTATAGTGGCTGAATGGCACAGCGTGGAGGTGTTGGCAGCATGAGGACACCATATAGTGGTTGAATGACACAGCATGGAAATGTTGTCAGCATGAGGAGACCATATAGTGGCTGAATGACACAGCATGGAGGTGTTGGCAGCATGAGGAGACCATATAGTGGATTAATGGCACAGTGTGGATGTGTTGGCAGCATGAGGAAACCATATAGTGGCTGAATGACACAGCTTGGATGAAGCTGAACCATGAGGACACCATATAGTGGCTGAATGACACAGCGTGGAGGTGTTGGCAGCATGGGGAGACCATATATTGGCTGAATGGCACAGCGTGGAAGTATTGGCAGCATGAGGACACCATATAGTGGCTGAATGACACAGCTTGGATGAAGCTGAAGCATGAGGAAACCATATAGTGGCTGAATGACACAGCGTGGAGGTGTTGGCAGCATGAGGAGACCATATAGTGGCTGAATGGCACAGCGTGGAGGTGTTGGCAGCATGAGGAGACCATATAGTGGATGAATGGCACAGCCCGGAGTTGCCAGCAGCATGGGTAGGCACTAGGCCTTCACAATCCCTAAGATTAAAAGATGAATTAAGAAATTTAAACGGAAGATTTTGGATAGCGGGTGTTACCTATGAGAAAATTTGAAATTACCAGACCCAGGCCCCACAGCGGCATCAGTAACCCATATATTGCCTAAATGACACAGCCTGGAGTTGGCTGATGCACAAGTTCACAACAAGGCTTCACAATCCCTAAGAAAAAAACACCACAATTTTCGAAATTTTTGAAAAATATTTTTGATAGCGGGTGCTACCCATGAGAAAATTTGAAATGACCAGACCCAGGCCCCACAGCGACATCAGTAACCCATATATTGCCTGAATGACACAGCCTGGAGTTGGCTGATGCACAAGTTCACACCAGGGCTTCACAATCCCCCCCAAAAAACACCACAATTTTATAAATTTTTTAAAAAGATTTTGGACAGCGGGTGCTGCCCATGAGAAAATTTGAAATTCCCAGACCCAGGCCCAGCAGCGACATCATTTTTTTATTTGAAATTTAAAACAACCTTTGCGTGTCCCGGACCCCAGTGTGTGGGTATGAAGGACCAAATCCAACAAGCCCCCACAGAGCTCATGTGGCCGTGAGATGTAGGCGCAATGTCTCCATTGCCCTGACCGGCCATTGTTTCCAAGACTTCTCGCCAAGGCAAACCATGTGAAGAACAGCGTGACACCGCCTTGACCTGCACACATGGTATGCTGAAGGGCCATTGAGACTTGTCCGGGCAGTTGGGGCTTAAGACACAGTGGAGGATGCGGAGGCGGAGTAGCACACTGTCGCAGGACCAACGGGCTGACAGAGTGTAGCAGGAAGCAGCATTGAGTGCACACCAGGGCCTCAGAATCCCAAAGAAAAAACAACCATTTTTAAAATAATTTTAAGAATATTTAGGACAGCGGGTGCTACCTATATGTTGCCTGAATGACACACCCTGGAGTTGGCTGATGAGTACACACTAGGGCTTCACAATCCCTCCAAAAAAACACAACAATTGTAGAAATTTATGAAGAAAACTTCTGGATAGCGGGTGCTACCTATGGGAAAATTTACCATATATTGCCTGAATGACACAGGCTGGAGTTAGCTGATGCATGAGTACGCACCAAAGCTTCACAATCCCTAATAAAAAAGACAAAATTTTTGACAAAAAATTTTTACGAAAATTTAGGACAGCGAGTGCTCTCTATATATTACCAGAATGACACAGCCTGGAGTTGGCTGCAGCATGAGGAGACCATTGAAATGTGTGATTTTTTTATTTGAAATTTAAATAAAAATTTGTGTCCCGGACCCCGCCCCGCAAAGGACCTAATCTCACAAGCACCCACAGGGCTCATGTGGCCGTAAGATGTAGGCACAGCGTCTCCATAGCCCTGACCGGCAATTTTTTGTTTTTGTACCTCTGTTTAAGAACAAGCGCATATCCAAGAGTCCAGAAGACTTTATAATGCAGGACGGTGGACCACCAAAAGACATTCTTCTATAAAATAATTTTATATGAAATAAAGAAGCAGAGTTCATCCCTCTGCGTATTTTTTTTGAAAATTTAACTTAAAAAATCACACGCAACAATCGTTCAATGGTGTAATGGTTATTATTGTGGAAAATTCTATTTTATTACTGTGATAATTATCACAAAATTTGAAAAAAAACACTACCCAAGAGTGTTTAATAACCCCATACATTGCACCATAAATGTTAAAATTTTAATTAATCATGTATGTATGTATTTCAAAAATCCTACAATTAAAGGCCCAAGCCCAGAAGCATCATGAAGTCAAGTAGTTCCTGAAAGACACAGGAGCAGTCGGGAGTAGGCATCAGCAGTACCCAAGAGGCTTTAATAACCATCCCCTTACATTTAAAGATGAATGTTGAAATTTGCATTAAGCATGTATTTAGCTACTGCTGAACATCCAAAAATTGAAGGCCCAAGGCCTGAGGGCAGGGAGGCAAGTAGTTCCTGAAAGACACAGAATGAGTATGGAGCAGGCATTTGCAGTACCCAAGAGGGTTTCATAACCCCTTACATTTAAAGATCAATGTTGACAATTTCATTAAGCATATATTTAGCTACTGCTAAACATCCAAAAATTAAAGACCCAAGGCCAGAGCATCAGTGAGGCAAGTAGTTCCTGAAAGACACCGGATGAGCCAGGAGCAGGCAATCGCAGTACCAAAGAGGATTTCATAACCCTAATTGATAACCCAAGAGGGTTTCATAACCAACCATAATTGGGAAATGTTGGTGTAGCAGCATGGTCAATCTACTCTGAGGCATCTGGCATTGGTGGCTGGAAATCCTGGCTGATCCATCCCTGATTCATCTTGACAAAAGTCAGTCTCTCCACATTTTTGGTGGGTAGACGAGTTCGCCTTGGGGTGACTATGGCCCCGGCCGCACTTAACACCCGCTCTGATGGCACACTACTGGCCGGGCAGGACAGCTTTTCCAGGGCAAACTCTGCTAGTTGTGGCCATAAATCAAGTTTGGCTGCCCAGAAGTCCAGCGGATCTTCAATGGTTGTTGGCATGGCCATCTCAAGGTATGCCACCACCTGCTGGTTCAGGTCCTGCTCCATGTCTACCTTCTGCTGATGAGTGGCTTCACTATGCAGGTGAAGAAAGCTACTCATCAGCGACTGTAGACTCAGGCTGCTGCTGATTTAGCTGGTACTGCTCCTCCCACCCCTCCCCTCCCCAGCAGCCATGGCAGTGGAAGGTGAGCGCAGAGGGCCCTCCGAGTCAGACCTGCGAGTGGATGGACCATGTGGCCGATAGGCATCAGCCAACTGACTACGTAGAATCTCTCTGTAGTAGGTCAGTTTGTCCTCCTTCTCAGTGGGTGTAAAAAAAGGCCCCCATTTTGGGACGGTAGCGAGGGTCTAATAAGGTGGAGATCCAGAAGTCATCCCGCTGCCGAATTTTGACAATTCGGGGGTCACTACGCAAGCAACTGAACATGCATCGTGCCATTTGCGCCAGTGACTCGGAGGGACTACCTGCCTCCATCTCCACTGCATACTGCCACGGTGTGTCTGGGTCCTCTGTCTCAACTTCCTCATAATCCTCCAGCTCCTCTGGCTGCTCCTCCTCTCCTGTCCAAAGACTAGAAACACCAGCCATCTCATCCAACCTAAACTGTGCTCCACTCTGCCCCTCATCATCCTCCTCCTCCAGTTCAGCCCCCACAGGGCTCATGTAGACTTGAGATGTAGGCGCAACGTCTCCATTGCCGTGACCAGCCATGGTTTCAATCATTTGTTGTAGGAAATATAGGAGTGGAATCACGTCGTTCATGGCGTAATCCAGGCGACTCACAAATAATGTGGCTTCCTTAAAGGGCCTCAGCAAACGGCAGGTGTCACGTATGAGCTGCCACTGGTTCACATTGAAGTTACACAGGGGAGTACACCTATCTGCTTGGATCATCAAGAAATCGCCATCAAGATGGCTTTTCTTTGTTCGTATAGTCTGTCCAACATATGGAGGGTGGAATTCCAACGTGTGGCAACGTCACAAATAAGACTATGTTGTGGGATACCGTTCTGACGCTGCAGCTCAAGGAAGGTGTGCTTGGCGGTGTACGAGTGGCTGAAGTGCATGCACAGTTTTCTTGCCATTTTCAGGATGTTTTGCAAATGGGATGAAGACTTGAGGAAGTGCTTGACAACCAGATTCAACATGTGTGCCATGCAGGGCGCATGTTTCACACTTCCTTGTCGCAGCGCGGACACGATGTTCTTCCCGTTGTCGGTCACAATGGTTCCCATTTCCAGATTTTGTGGAGTAAGCCATACTAGGATTTCTTTACGAATGAACTTTAGCAGTTCCTCCCCTGTATGACTCCGTTCGCCAAGGCAAACCATGTGAAGAACAGCTTGACACCGCCGTGCCCTACACACATGGTACGATGAAGGGCCACCGAGATTTGGACGTGCAGTGGAGGCCGAGGACATGGTGGAGGATGAGGAGGTGGTGTCGCACACTGTAACAGGACCAACTGCCTGGGAGCGAGAGCATGGAGGAAAAAGCGGTGTGACCTGTCCAAGTTGCTGCTGTGGCTGTGCAGGAACAACATTTACCCAGTGGGCCGTAAAAGACATGTATTGTCCCTGCCCGTAGTTACAGCTCCACGCGTAGGCGCTGCCGTGCACTTTTGAACACACTGACAGGCTCAAGGACTAGCCCACCTTCTCTTGTACAAACTTATGCAGGGCTGGTACTGCCTTCTTCGCAAAGAAATGATGGCTTGGGACTCTCCACCTCGGCTCGGCACAAGCCATCAATTCTCTGAAAGGTGCAGAGTCCACCACTTGAAAAGGGATTGACTGCAACACCAGCAACTTGAACAGGAGCACATTCAACTTCTGCACCTTTGGATTAGTGGGCGCATACTGTTGTCTCTTGGACATGGCTTCGCCGATGGATTGTTGGCGGAATTGCTGACTAAAAGCGGGAGAAGCAGGAGCGACAGAAGGAGGGTTTGACACACAGCTCCCTTCGGCTGAGGTGGTGGAGCCTTGGCTGGATGAAGGAGGGAGCGGATGGCCACTGGGTGATGCAGCAGGCTGGACCACTACATAGGAGCCACAGTTCTCCCAGGCAGCTTTATGGTGGCGAAGCATGTGTTGACGCAGGGCCGTGGTGCCGACATTGGGACCCTGACCAGCGCTTCACCTTCTGCCGAGAGCTTGCATGTGGCTTAGTGAACCTCCTCCGGATGCCTTATGAAAAACGTCCACACCGCCGAGTAGCTGATTTTCCCACCCGCAGTCCGCACTAATTGACTGCTAGTGGCGCCGTCTCCAGGAACCACTGTTCCACTACCTCCCGGAAAGGTAGGCTGCCGCGAAGCAGGTGGTCTCCCCCGGGCACGTTTGGCTCCTGAATTTCCACTCCTGCCACCACGCTGACTGCCAACCGTGCTACCGCCTTGCTGCCTCAAGGGCAACCTGCAACTCTCTTCTCCTGATGATGATTAAGCCCCTTCTGCACCCGGCTCCCAATTGCGATCGGCTTCATCATCATCAACAGTTGTGTGCACGTCACTGATGTCCTCCTCAGTTTCCCCAACAGTGTCTGCTTCAGGACCCTGAACACTTGCAACACCACCTCTCACGTCACTCTCCGCATCACTACTTGGCCGCCTAGCGGAGCAAGCGGCGCATGTCTCCTCCCCTTCTTGGCTGTCCAGTAGCTGCTGACTGTCCTCTATTAGATCGTGCTCAGTAAATAGTGGAGCTGAACCCACAGCATAAGATACTTCTTTAGGAGAGGGAACAGCATAGGACAAAGGCAATGGGAGGACACGGACTGCTCCCGGGCCATGCCAACTGAGGGTTGTGTCTGAGGAACCCATCGACTGTTGACTGGGGGTGTCAGATGTCACTTGTGATGATGTGTATGAGCGTGTTAACCAATCCATGATGGCAGATGGGTTGCTGGTGGAGACACAACTGCTGGCTGATAACGGGAGCTCAGGCCTCTCACTGCGACTCCTGCTGTCACTCACCCCAAGTCTGCTGCCAACTCTGCCTGAAGTATTTAGGCCTCTACCACTCCTCTGTGCATGTCCTGGCACTTCTCTGCCTGACATACTTAGTGCGTTTATGAGGGTATTACAATACGCTACACTACTCTTTAAACAGTATTTGTCTAGAACAGCAGCAGGTGATTACTTACGGCTGTCCTTGAACAGTATGTAGGCCCTTGACAGATTAATAGGTACTAGATGGTACAATACTTGGATGTACGAATGCGGTATGCACTGATTAGGGCAGTAATATGCCTAACTATTAGCAGAAAAAACTCTGTATTCTTGTAAAACACCAGCCGGTGGATACTATTGTTTGGACTTTGACGGTTTGGAGCACCTTGACAGATTAACAGGTACTAAATGGTACAATACTTGGATGTACAT
Organism: Hyla sarda; assembly: GCF_029499605.1. NCBI lineage: Eukaryota > Metazoa > Chordata > Amphibia > Anura > Hylidae > Hyla > Hyla sarda. The sequence continues at coordinate 399,891,812 of NC_079190.1, read as the reverse complement.
ATGCGATATGCACTGATGAGGGCAGTAATATGCCTAACTATTAGCAGAAAAAACTCTGTATTCTTGTAAAACACCAGCCGCTGGATACTATTGTTTGGACTTTGACGGTTTGGAGCACCTTGACAGATTAATAGGTACTAAATGGTGCAATACTTGGATGTACGTATGAGGTATGCACCGATGAGAGCAGTAATAACTATTAGCAGAAAAAACTGTATTTTTGTAAAACACCAGCCGTTGGATACTATTGTTTGGACTTTGACGGTATGGAGCACCTTGACAGCTTAACAGGTATTAAATGGTACAATACTTGGATGTACCTATGCGGTATGCACTGATGAGGGCAGTAATATGCCTATTAGAAGAAAAAAATCTGTATTTTTGTAAAACACCAGCCGGTGGATACTATTGTTTGGACTTTGACGATATGGAGCACCTTGACAGCATAACAGGTACTAAATGGTACAATACTTGCATGTACCTATGCGGTATGCACTGATGAGGGCAGTTATTTATGCGTAACTATACGCAGAAAAAACTATAAAAAAATAAAACAGCCGGTGAATAGAATTGTTTGGACTTGCACAGTAGGTAGCCAGCCCCTTGACAGATTAACAGGTACAAAATGGTACAAATGCACTACAGTCCACTGAACAATCACATATTTCTGAACAGTAGCAGGACCCAACAGTGCAGCACCACAAAAAAAAATCCAGGGATTAAACCCTAAATTGCACTCTGTCATACAATTCTGAGCAGCAGAAGATTTGTGGAGCAAATAAAAATAAACTCAATTGGGCTGAAAAATGAGGAGATAAGATGCTTCAGAAAGTTCAGGCAGCTTGGAGATCTGTATGAGGCAGCTGACAGCTATCTGCCCCTCTCTGCTGCAATGCTCAATAACGTGAATAGGAGGTTTAGCAATCAATGATCCTTCTCAGAGTAACAGCACAGCACTCTGCACTCCTGTCTTTCCCTAATGCTGATGTGACTAGGAGTTGCAGTGTAACGCTGTGGTATCAGCTATTCACACACACGCAGTCCCGTCCTCTCCATCTGAGTGCATAGATGAAATGAAGAAAGGCAAGATGGCCGCCAATTATATAGGGCTGTGACATCACAGGGTCAGTGAACACTGATAGGCTGCATCTCACATGTGATTCAGGGTCAGCCCGCCTACCTTCATTTCTACCGCTGTTTCCCGCCCTCCCATAATCCCCTGCCCCATGTGCTCACATGTGGATCCGCCATCTTAGGTCCCCAATAGCCTGGAACACTGTAAAATGGAGTTTAATGAAGCAATTCGCGCGATAGAATCACGGTGATATTCGTATTTGTTGCGAATCAAATTTTTCATGAAATTCGTAACGAATTCGGGTTCATCAACTTTGATTCGCTCATCTCTAGTACTGATATTATATTGCTATATAAAAACCCTTTGGCCAGATATTCATGTGCTGTGGTTATTCCTGCGCTTCCTATTATATTTTAGTAACTAAATTAATGGGCGGATTATATGGGATGGCATAGATCGTTATGATACCAATTCTAATGTTCAACTCATTACTGTGATTGATAGTATTGTCCTATTGGTGACCAACGCACCCATTAACCCACAACATTCTCTGTTCTTACTATACTGTTGTAACTTACATATACAACTACTTGACTATTTTTCTTTATTATCACCCTTTCTTTTTCTGAACTTTGACTTCTCACTGGGTGGCACTTTATTTATTACCTTTTTTGACAGACATTTATTAATAGTTAGATACACTATGAAATTTGACTGTTAGACTAATTATATCCAATTTGTTACGGGTTGGATTTAAATATGTGGGGTTGCTAGGGGTGACCACCTCCAAGACGACTTGATTAACTATATACACATATGTGACTTTTTGGGTGTGGCGGTTACCACAGGATACTTGATTACATATAATTTATGCTGATGATTATGATGTTTTTTATTATCATCAGACTATTTTGCCATATCTATCACGTTTTTTCCCCATATTATGCAGTGTATATATTACAACATCTCCCTTACATTGTATATATAACAGCATTTTCTCTATAAACGCATATTAAATGTTGCTGTATATGCGCATGCGCAGTATGCCAATGTGTATTGTATATATTTATGTTTTCTTTGGCACCAACGCATGCGCGTTTGATAACATTTTCTTGCGCACGAGCATGTTTAGTCATGCGGTTCAATGTGTGTTCAACTGTGTGTGTGCCGATGGGGCGCTGTGTGGCGCCTCTCCTGGTCCGGGCATGCTACCGCTAGGCATCCACTGGTGGCGCGCATGCGCTGGATTTGTGCCTCACCGTGCGTTCCAGGACCATCACACCCTACTGTATGTGCGTTACGTGCGTACAGCTCAACTACGATGCGTTCCACCGTGCGTTCCCCAGGGTATGCATCGCACAGTATCCGGAGGGGAGGTAATTTTACCACCCGACCGGAAGTGGGGACAGCGATTTGTTACGCCACAGCACATGGAGGCCGTATTATGGACACCGGTGAGGTATGTACAAGTAATTACCTTGCATATAAATATCTGGGATTTCCTTCTTTGCACAACCACCCCTGAGGAAGTTGCCATCCTTAGGCAATGGAACGCATGGGGTTCCTGGTGACCCTGTCCCCTTCTACCTTTTCTATTCTTGACTCCGGTCTGGGAAGCTTGCTTCTATATGGTATTTCAGTATTAGGTCCTTTTCCCTTTGTTTGTTATTCTGATGGTGACCACCAGTGGACCTTTAGTATTATCTGTATTTATTCCACATTTTTATGGGCACTTGCATTTGTAATATTGTTTACTAACAGATACTCTTAACTGCCTACATGTGGTATACCATCTTAACTAATATTTTTTTACATATATGAATAGTGGCACTTTATAAGTCTAGACCTGGTATGCACTGATTTATTGTATCATTGAGGACGGGAGTCTGTTTAGGAGAGGGATTTCATGGCCCCTCTTGTAGGTTGTGTACTGGCTCTAGTAAGCCAGGGATTTAAATGTTTTTAATGTGTTTGTTTACTTTGAATGTATTCCCTTGTGTGCAATTGTATGTCTTTTTCATACATTTTTACCAATAAAATCATTAATTATTATTGTTGGGTGTGCTGCTGATTGTCAGTGATGGCTTGCTTTGCTATTTAGACCTTGTCACCTATCTGGAGCGGTTTGGCGGAGGCATGACGATTGTAGTATTGCTGCTGCCTCTGTTGAGCCTCACACATTTTTTGGTTGACAATCTCTTTTGCTTCCTGGATCCTTCTTTGGTGGTCGGAGACCCATTCCATAGAAGCTTGCAGAGAGTTATTGAATGGAGCTTGGAGTCCAAACGTGCGATCTTTGGGTAGCTGAGCATGCCGGCCCATCATCAAATAGAAAGGAGTGTATCCAGTGGAACAGTGCACTTTGTTGTTATAAATCTCCAATAGTTCGGGTAACAACCGGGGCCACTCTTCGTGTCTGGACACAGAGGCTGCTCGCAGCCTGTTCCCTTAAGGGTGATAAGCAGTCATCCGGAGTTTCTTGCAGGCATGAAATTGACATAGCTCCTGGAACAGTTGGGCCTCAAAGTCCGTTCCTCGGTCAGACATCTGAGGATTTGTAGCCTGTGGAAGTAAAACATCTGGGCCGTGGTTTTGGCTGTAAGATTCTTTGACTGGCACGACTACAACCAACTTGGAGTAATCATCCACCATGGTGAGAGCATAAATGTATCCTGACAGGGTAAGAGACAACATGACATGGTCTAGCGCAATCAACCAGGTTCTTGGTGACGTTGCAGAAGGCACACTCACTGCACCATTTCTCAATGTTGCTCCGCATCCCAATCCAGTAAAACCGCCACCTGACAGTGGCTTCTGTCTTGTGGACTCCGAAGTGTCGAGGGATGCCAAATGATCAGGGTAGGCATTGAGGACCATCACCGCATCCCTTTGGGGAACCAGGATCTTATAAAGTCGCTCACCTGAAACAGGATCCAAAGACTTTCGGTACAACAGTCCCTTGTGTACGAACAGTCGCTTCCTTTGTCGCCACAGGCGCTTTTACTCGTAGTTGCTCTGAGCCCGGCATAGACGGGTTGGTACCTTTTTCATTAGAAGGCAGTCCAATTGATCCCCAAGACCCGACTTTCCTCTTGCAGAGTCTTCCAGGTGTTTACATCTTCCTGGACCTTCTTGGGCCTAGATTTGCCCTCTTCGAGGGTGGTCGCAGTATTCTGACTCACCAATGTCTGGTAGAATGGGAGCATCTCCACGTCTTCCCACTCCACTTCTACAGGTGGTTCTTCGCCGGGGGCCTTTCGAGATAGTACATCAGCGTTGACATTGGACTTGCCGCTTCTGTACTTGATGGTGAAGTCATAATTGTCTGACCTTCTTGGACCTATATTCGCCCTCTTCGAAGGTGGTTACAGTATTCGAAATGGCACGCTCACTGCACCATTTCTCAATATTGCTCCCAATCCAGTAAAACCGCCACCTGACAGTGGCTTCTGTCGTGTGGACTCCAAAGTGTCGAGGGATCCCAACTGATCATGGTAGGCATTGAGGACCATCGCTGTGTCCCTTCGGGGAACCAGGATCTGATGAAGTCGCTCACCTGAATCTGGATCCAAAGAGTTTCGGTACAACAGTCCCTTGTGTACAAACAGTCGCTTCCTTTGTCGCCACAGGCGCTACAACTCGTAGTCGCTCTGAGCCCAGCAAAGACGGGTTGGTGCCTTTTTCATTAGGAGGTAGTCCAACAGATCCCCCATGACCCGACTTTCATCTTGCAGAGTCTTCCAGGTGTTTAAATCTTCCTGGACCTTCTTGGACCTAGATTCGCCCTCTTCGAGGGTGGTCGCAGTATTCTGGCTCACCAATCTCTGGTAGAATGGTAGCATCTCCACGTCTTCCCACTCGACTTCTACAGGTGGTTCTTCGCCGGGGGCCTTTCAAGATAGTACATCAGCATTGACATTAAACTTGCCGCTTCTGTACTTGATGGTAAAGTCATAATTGTCCAACCTTGAAGCCCACCTCTTCTCAATAGCACCCAGTTTGGCGGTGTTCAGGTGGGCCAGCGGATTATTTTCCGTATAGACAGTGAATGGTGTGCCAGCCAGGTAATCTTTAAACTTCTCAGTCACAGCCCATACGAGGGCAAGGAGTTCCAGCTTGAAGGAGCTGTAATTGGCATTGGTTCTTCTCTGCTACGCGCAGATTACGACTGGCATAGGATATCATTCACTCTTGTCCTCCCTGGACTTGGGATAGGACTGCCCCCAAACCTTCAAACTGGCATTGGTGTACAGCAGGAACAGCTGAGCATAGTCTGGATACGCGAGGATGGGTGGTTTTTTCAACAGTTGTTTCAGGGCTTGAAAGGCTGTCTCTTGCTCCTTGGTCCAGTCCACAGGTAGCTTCCCACTGTAGTTCTCCTTCACTGTACCCCGCAAGAGGGCTGTGAAGGGTTATGCAATCTGGGCGAAGTGAGGAATGAAGTGGCTGAATTAGCTGGCAAATCCCAGGAAACTCTGGATGGCTTTCACTGTGCGGGGGGCAGGCCAGTTCTTAACAATTTCTACCTTGACGGGATTAGGCTTGACTCCCTCGGTGCTGACAACGTGACCTAGGTAGTGTATCTGAGGTTTATGCAGATGGTACTTGGATGGCTTAATCTTCAATCCATGTTTGATCAACAAGTAGAAGACGTCCGACAGATGATCAAGGTGCTCCTGGTAGGACTTAGAGTATACAATGACATCATCGAGGTATAGCAGGACACTCTGGAAGTTTAAATGGCCCAAGCATTGCTCCATCAGCATCTGGAAAGTAGCAGGGGCATTGCACAGCCCGAACCGCATACTCTTGAACGCAAACAATCCCATGGGGGTCACGGAGGTTCTCTCGGTCTTCCACAGCCATAGGCACTTGCCAATACCCACTGGTTAAGTCCATGGTGGAGAAGTATGCTACCGACCCAAGGGCTGTGAGGGATTTCTCGATTCTTGGAAGCGGATAAGCGTCCTTATGGGTAATATCATTCAGTTTCCTATAGTCAACACAGAAACGGATGGTCCCATTCTTCTTTTTGACCAGGACACGGGGCACCGCCCAGGGACTCTGACTTTCCTGGATGACGTCTGCATCCTTCACGTCGACTAACATATTCTTGACAATTTGGCACATGCCTGGCAAGACTGGACAGTGTCTCTCTTTGATAGGTGGGCTATCGCCTGTCAAAATCAGATGCTGGATCATGGACGTATGTCCAAAGTCTGTAGGATGCTGAAGGCTTCTTGGTACCTCCTAGCAACATTGATAACTCCATTGACTTAATCCTTCGGGGTGGTCTCATCTCCCACTTGAAGTTGCGCCCACCAGGGTTCGGGGGGACTTTCCACAGAACCTGGTGTCACTTGAGCTCATTGTCAAGCCACTTTGCATTTGGATAAAATGTCACTTCACTCTAGAAGATACAACTGGGCTACTGAAGTGTACTTTGGTAAGATGGTAGCCACACTTGACAGATTAACTAGTCGGACTGGAACTTTCCCATTGATAACTGTGACTAAACTCCTTGCTGCTCAAACTAGTGGATGATCTTCCAACTGTATAGGCTCTAACAGGACTTGATAGTCCTTGTTTCTCACTCTAGGACATGCAAGGCACCACAGGACTGTCTCTGTCTTAGGTTGTAAGGTCACCGACCTGATGTCTTGAATCTGTACTTTTCAAACTTCTTCCCGTTGATTGGCACACTTCTGCTCCGCTTGGGGAACCTTTAAGTGGTACTGCGCAGCCTGCACCTTTAAGTGGTACTGTGCAGCCTGCTGGCCTGAGGGGGACATGTAGGGGAGAGAGGCATGCAAAGAAGCTACTATGTCAGTAAAGCAATGTTTCATGATATTCATCCCCAATATGAATTTTGCAGACCCCCTATTAGACACATCAGTTACAATCACTCCCTGTCCCTTAAGAACATGTTTTCTCAATTGAATGGTGGGCTCCCAATATCCATATCTGGGAATTGGTTTCCCGTTACCTGCCACTACCTTGAAATAAACATTGTCAGGTTCACACAAATTAGCATTTCAGTACATGTCTTTAGATATAGAGGGCACCCAGTATCTATTAGCGCCTCCAACAGGATACCTTCTACAATGACATTTACATAGGAGCAGGGGACGACATATAGTGAGAGTCCTGATTTAGATTGTTCTGGGTTCGGACCTGATATCTGCTTCCCTGAGGGTTGTACCGCGTTCTCAGGGGAAATCCATTTAAATCCCAACATTGTACCTTCCATTGTCCAGATTTGTTGCAATAGGTACAAAAGGGCATTTGAATCCCTAGGGGCCTATTTGGCGGATTATGGTGGGGGTTAACTTGATGAGGGGCAGGAGCAGACACAGGTCTCTTAGGTTGGGGTTGCTCACGGTTGGCCTGAGCGGCCTGACTGGCAAGTTTCTTCACAGCCTGAGTCAATTGTTCAAGGTCTGAAATTCTGAGGCTGTGGAGGCTGGTAGGGTATTAGACACTGGGGCAGGAGCCTGTGGTGGTAGTATGGGGCCGGCTGCCGCACCCAGGGGTTCTGGCATAGGGGCACAACTGTCTTCAGACTCAGTCCCGGGCTCTATAACCTGAATAGCCAGTCTCTTAAAAGCAGCAAAAGACAAATTGGGATTTTGGACCGCTAACATCCTCAACTAAGCCTTGTCCCATTTATTATGAGCCCCATCAATAAACCTGTCCAGCAATATTTTGTTACCCTGATCAGGAGTGATACCATCTAGCTTTTGAAAAGTCTCTAGGGCATTTTATAAAGCTACTGCATAAGCTCTCAGAGTCTCACCTGGCTTCTGCCATCTCACATACAACTGGAAGCGTACCTCTGACGAAGAATTTGACTCAAATACCTGGAATAACCCCTCGAAGATCTACTCTACCATCGCCTTCCTGGGAGGCAGGCCAGGTGCGGACTTCCTCAAGTGCTGGTCCTTGTAGTTGTCATGTGAGTTGCGGCACCTGTTGATTAGGAGGGAGAGAGTAAAAGGCAAACAAGCTCTGAATATTCTCCTTGAAATCCCTCAGGGTGAAGGGATTTCCATTGTAGATGGGAAGGACAGGATTCCACAGAAATACTGGTGCTGTTGTGGGGGCACCCACGTGGTTGGCAGGGACTGGGACCGGCAGGACCCCTACCGCTGGTGTAGCAGATGTTCCCGCTGCTGGTGATGGAGAGGCACTTTCGGTGATTTGATCTGGAGAGATGGGTGCTGACATTTCATGAATCTCCCTGAGTGCGCTGTTGCTTTAAGAAGATTTGAGTGCGCTGTCATTTGAGTGCACTGTCTCTTTAAGATACTTGGCAATAGACTGTAACGGGTACCCGCGGACTTTGTTCGGCACCAAGGGGTTAATGTTAGCTGCCACCGGTGCCGGAGACTTGTTGTGGCAAATCGTCAGTTTATGCAGAGTTTGTGCTGCAGAGGGTACTTGTCAGTATTCTGTAATGCCGGACGCAGCTGCCAGAACCTTCGCTATGGCTGCACTCAAGGAACTTCTTGTTTGATCCGGTTGGTAAATTCTTCCCCTGTGCAACATAGGGTGGATTCTTAGTTCCGGCTCGCACACTGAAGAGGCGTCACTGCTGGGGACTGACTGGGCGGAGCTGCAACCGCTCCCGCACTCGGGAAACACTGGACTCTGTTTAATCCCTTCAGGTACGGACTTGACACACTTAGCAATAACAATTAACAGTCTTTTCTTCACCTTCCCCACTACTTTATCTGCGCCACAGTAAAAGACACTTTAATAACACAGTCCCGCACACTTTCGTAGCGCACAGTTTTTCGCAACTGCATGCGACTTTTCACTTCAACACAGTTCAGACTGGGAGGGGAAGGACTTGCGGCACTTTGCTTATGGTACACACCGTATCTTGAAAACGGTGACCTGACTTGACTTGGTGGTTAAGTGGTTAAGGCACATACCCGTATCCTGTTCGTGATGCCAAGATTGTGGTGATTCATGGTGATGGCGGGACCACGGGGTGTAGCAGCGTTGGTGGATGGGGCAAAAGGGCATTAACCCCAGGGTCAAGGTGTTATTAACCCATAATGTTCGTGATGCCAGAGTGGTTTTTGGGTACCGGAACCACTGGAATGGTATCTCCACTATTCCAATAGCTAGGCAGTGAAAGGAGAGTCCACAACCAAGTTATTGTTTAACGGAGGATTTACTGAGGTCAGATAGGTGTTATTATCTTCACAGCTAGGCCAGAATCCCAGAGAGGTGGCCAGGAACACAGAAAGACCTTGCAGCTTGCTAGGACGAATTATACTTTTAATAGACTTTAGATGCTTTACTTTAAGCATGGCTAGACTGTAGATAGTGGCAGCAGACATAGACTTGACTTACTGGAATGACTGTAGATTTGAGGCCTTCCAGGTGCTGGACACTAGCACTGAGATCTCTGGTGTTTGCTGGTCTCAGTAAAGTGGTGGAAGAAGAGAGAGAATTGTAATGGCCGCCCCTTATATGGAGGGGGGCTGATCCAAAGCCCATTGGTCGAGCTGTGGGTCATGTGTTAACCTGGTGCCCTCTGGGTAACATGTGATAACATAAACATAACATGTAACACTTTACAGGTCCTTTAGATGACCTCTCACAGGTCCTATATATTATCTATACATCAATACACTGATTACAATTCTATTACAATAAATGACAGTATAGTCACAGCAGGGGAGACACTGCAGGAAAGCCCCAGGTCACTGAGGGACTTAACTTGACAGGGCCTAAGTGTAGTGCATGACAATGTGTCCTGCACTGGGAAATCACATAACTTTTTATGTTTTAATCCTTAAAGCGTACCCGTCAGATCCAACAACAAAAAAACATTATTTTTTTTTAATATATCACTCAGTACCTAATCCTGACCATGTACATCTAATTTTTATGTGTCTAGCACCTTTATTTATTTTTTATTACACTTTTAATGTAGCTCACTAGTCTGAATTCCTCTCAAATGGAGGGGGCGTGGCCTCACTGTACAGGTCTCCACCCCCTCCCTCAGTATGCTGTCTGCTCACATCTCCCTTAGCATTAGCAAAACTATAACTCCCAGCTTGTCCTCACTGACAGAAGCGGGACACAAGCTGACAGTGGGAGGATTTTTCCTCCAGCTGTGAGCCCTGCACTCACAGCTGTCAATCAAGGAAGTGTGTCCATGACATAGGTGATGACTCATGGAAACAGCAGGACTAGTATACGTTCAAGCAGGCAGGGGGGCAGTCGTATGACTGGCTTTTTCAGTATGAAATACTGAAAACTTTGTAATGAAATTGCAAAACCTCTTGGTTTTGCATGCTTTACAACATATCAAAAGTTTTTGTATCTGACAGCGCCCATTTAAGCCACTGTTTTAGCGCTTGCACATTTGATTCTCATTCAACTGGGTTAAAGTTCCCATACACATTAGACTAAAGTTGTACAACCCCAATACCGGTCAACTGTTTAAAGTGTATGGGGACAGATAACATCGGGGAGAGAGTGGGAGGGCATGTTAAATTTCAACATGTTGTTTGGCAGCAGCTTACCCCTTTTCTTTCTAGGGAGAACAATATAACCGTTTGGCTGTGCTGAATGTTCTTTTGTATGGGGAGATCAGGAGATATGTAGTAGCTCTTGACCGAATAAACAATGGTCCAACAGCTATTGAAAGTGTATGGGCACCTTATGTCTATATTCACATTATTGTCATTGCTTACTTTTAAATGATGCCAGGAAAGCCGTGCCAGATTAATTTTCAAGATCTATTACTCTTGACGGGCCTTCAAAATCTATAATGGGGTATTAGTTTTACATCAGGGTTCCCAGTATTTTGGACCTCAGTAATAGCTTTTTTTTAGAATGCACTATTATGGCTGTCAAAAATGCCAGAGCAAACTGAAAACTAAAGACATCAGTGTGGGCACAGCCGCATAACATAGATTTAAGAGCTAGGAAATAAGCTGCCCATGAGGGAAGAAGCAGTCGCCAGTGCAACACTTTAATATTTATTTTAAATTCATAAATGAGTCAAACTCTTCAGATATTTCTCTCTTTCTCTGGTGCCTGATGGCAAACAGTGCTCTGTACACTATAGGGGGGATATTTATCAAAACCTGTGCAGAGGAAAACTTGCCCAGTTGCCCATAGCAACCAATCAGACTGCTTCTTTCATTTTTCACAGGCCTTCATAAAAATGAAAGAAGCGGTGTGATTGGTTACTATGGACAACTGGGCAACTTTTCCTCTGCACAGGTTTTGACAAATCTCCCCTTAGTAGGTCTCCAGGCAGTAACAACCACGACTGTTACTAGTTGGTAAAATCTTTTGTCCCTTTCTGATGTGGATACACTGCACTTCACAGACTCCATGCTCTTTCTGTCCCTGCTTTTTTTTTTTGCATACAATATTGTTAAAGCGACATTCTAGCCAGATTCTTTTTTACCCTCCCAGCATAAGAATGGTGAGGGTAAACTGCTTATCTGCTCCCCCTTTTACCTCCCCTAATATGAGCAGCTAATTCATACTGGGGAATGTGTGTGGACCAGAGGTCACTTTCTTTTATATAAATACACTGCTCAAAAAAATAAAGGGAACACTAAGTTCTAGATCCTAGATCTGAATGAATAAACTGATTGTATGAAATACTTTCGTCTTTACATAGTTGAATGTGCTCACAACAAAATCACACAAAAATTATCAATGGAAATCAAATTTGTCAACCCATGGAGGTCTAGATATGGAGTCACACTCAAAATCAAAGGGGAAAACCACACTACAGGCTCATCCAACTTTGATGTAATGTCCTTAAAACAAGTAAAAATGAGGCTCAGTAGTGTGTGTGGCCTCCACGTGTCCATATGACCTCCCTAAAACGCCTGGGCATGCTCCCGATGAGGTGGCTAACTCCTGGACAGTCTGTGGTGCAACGTGGCATTGGTGGATGGGGCGAGACATATTGTCCCAGATGTGCTCACTCAGATTCAAGTCTGGGAAACGGGAGTGCCAGTCCATAGCATCAATGCCTTCTTCTTGCAGGAACTGCTGACACACTGCAACCACATGAGGTCTAGCATTGCCTTGCATTAGGAGAAACCAAGGCCAACCGCACCAGCATATAGTCTCACAAGGGGTCTGAGGATCCCATCTTGGTACTTAATGGCAGTCAGGCTACCTCTGGCAGGCACATGGAGGGCTGTGCAGCCCCCCCAAAAACACCACCCCACACGATTACTTACCCACCGCCAAACCGGTCATGCTGGAGAATGTTGAAGGCAGCAGAACGTTCTCCAGACTCTGTCACATCTGTCACATGTGCTTAGTGTGAACCTGCTTTAATCTGTGAAGAGCACACTGCGCCAGTGCCAAATTTGCCAATCTTGGTGTTCTCTGGCAAATGCCAAACGTCCTGCACGGTGTTGGACTGTGAGTACAACCCCCACCTGTGGATGTCGGGCCCTCATGGAGTCTGTTTCTTACCATTTGAGTGGACGCATGCACATTTATGGCCTGCTGGAGGTCATTTTGCAGGGCTCTGGCAGTGCTCCTCCTGCCCCTCATTGCACAAAGGCGGAAGTAGCGGTCCTTCTGCTGGGTTGTTGACCTCCTACAGCCTCCTCCACGTCTCCTGATGTACTGGCCTGTCTCCTGGTAGCGCCTCCATGCTCTGGACACTATGCTGACAGACACAGCAAACCTTCTTGCCACAGCTTGCATTAATATGCCATCCTGGATGAGCTACACTACCTTAGCCACTTGTGTGGGTTTTAGACTCCCTCTCATGCTACCACTAGAGTGAAAGCACCATCAGCATTCAAATGTGACCAAAACATCAACCAGGAAGCATATGAACTGAGAATTGGTCTGTGGTCATCACCTGCAGAACCACTCCTTTATTGGGGTGTCTTGCTAATTGCCTATAATTTCCACCTGTTATCTGTTCCATTTGCACAACAGCATGTGGAAATGATTGTCAATCAATGTTGCTTCTAAGTGGACAGTGTGATTTCACAGAAAAGTGATTGACCTGGAGTTGCATTGTGTTGTTTAAGTGTTCCCTTTATTTTTTTGAGCAGTCTATATGAGACTCACGGAGCATAGAGATACATTTCCTTCCACTTCACACATTAAGGGCTGTGTTTATACCAAATAGGTCTCAGTGCAGTGAGGAATGGAGCTGATATCATATACGGTAACATGGAGCCCCCCGGTAGAGAGGTAGCAGGGTGGCCATTTGAGGCTGTGTTGACATATGTCCGGCATCCAGCATAGGTGAACTCAGCCTAGATCTGGATTCAACTGATGCCACAAATGATGACAAGTTGTCATCAGTTGTATGCCGTCCTGCGTCCTTTGTTTCTGGACAAACGGTGGACAGGGAAAGCTGCATTACCCTGTACCCTCCGGCGTGTCCAACAATCTGGCTTTAAAATTGAGACGCTGGATGATTGTGAATTGTCCCATTTAAATGAATGGGATAATTTCTAACATCAGTTTCCCTCCGATGCACGCCAGAGGGAAACTATGCCGGATGCCTGATATATGTGAACCCAGCCTAACTTCACCATGCTTATCCTGGGAGAGTAAAACATTCTGACAGATCTCTGCTCTTTTTCAAGTAATTCTCTTTGCTTCCTGATGCATATTCCAAGGCTAGGTCCCTTCTCTTCAAGGACGCTATAGCCACCTGAATATAAACTGTGGTATTAATGAAATGCCAGTTGGCATTCTACTTATATGCTGTGGAATGATATTTGAACTGTTTTTGACTTCTTATCAGGAGAAAAAATACAGATTTCAAAACCAAGTAGATAAAATGAAAGAAAAAGTAAAAAATGTAGAAGAAAAATCTAAAGAATTTGTCTACAAGGTGGAAGAAAAAAGTCACGATTTAATCCAGAAGTGGGAGGAGAAGTCAAGAGAATTTATTGGAAATTTTCTGGAGTTATTCGGTCCTGATGGTGCCTGGGTGCGTACAGAATTTGCATTCCTTTATGACTATCATAATGTCCGAAGTCTTTGTACTGTACAAGTGGGAAGTAGACCATTCCAAGTCATTAGCTTACTACGTTCAGGTCATTAAAGGAAAACTGTCAGCAACCCTGCCCCCCCCCCACCCGCACTAACCAGAGGTACTAGCTGGTAGTGCAGGGGACGCTGATCAATATGATGCCTACCATGCCCGGATGTGTCCAGCCGTTCGCCCGTTATCATTTTTCAAGATATGCAAATCATCTTCTAACTGGCACAGGCGGGGTCACCACCGATCGGCTCGCAGCACTGCCCGGTTTATGCATATTCATCCCCTCCCTCCGTATCTCCCTCTCCTCCTCACTCTATACAGGACTCCACTGTGCTGAGGCCGCTCTCGGGTGTTTACAGGAAGCCGGCACATGCGCAGTGGAGTCACATACAGAGCGGAGAGGAGATGGAGATACGGAGGGAGGGCATGAATATGCATAAGCCGGGCAGTGCTGCAGGCCAAGCGGCGCTGACGTCACAGTGCCAGATGAAGGCAGTAACCCCACCCCTGCCAGTTAGAAGATGATTTGCATATCTTGAAAAATGAAGATAACGGGCGAATGGCTGGACGGATCCGGGCATGGTAAGGCATCACCTTAGAGATGGTTATATTTGGCTTAATTTTACATATACACGTGGCAAACAGAAATAGATAAAAGTAGACTTAGCATATGCTGTACATATCGACATACTCAGCAGAGAATTAACACAATGTTCTGTTGAAAGGGTACTCCCGTGGAAAACTTTTTTTTAAATCAACTGGTGCCAGAAAGTTAAACCGATTTGTAAATTCCTTCTATTAAAAAATCTTAATCCTTCCAGTACTTATTAGGGGCTGTATACTAAAGAGAAATCCAAAAAAGAAATGCATTTCCTCTGATGTCATGACCACAGTGCTCTTTGCTGACCTCTGCTGTCCATTTTAGGAATTGTCCAGAGCAGAAGAAAATCCCCATAGCAAACATATGCGGCTCTGGACAGTTCCTAAAATGGACAGCAGAGGTCAGCAGAGAGCACTGTGGTCATGACATCAGAGGAAATGGATTTCTCTTTAGTATACAGCCCCTAAAAAGTACTGGAAGGATTAAGATTTTTTAATAGAAGTGATTTACAAATCTGTTTAACTTTCTGGCACCAGTTGATTTAAAAAAAAAAAAAAAAAGTTTTCTATGGGAGTACTGCAGTTCAACTTCCATTACTTTAGCAAATCACATAAGTCCTGTAAGTGAGGTGGGGTCAAACTTGCTTTTTCGGAACATCTCACCATTTTTTTTTATTGGTTTGAGATCTGGGGAATCTGGAGGCCAAGTCATTGGCCCTCATTTACTAAAGGATAACCGACGCTTTTTCTCTGTTATTGCGCCTAAAATTTGGTCGCATCCCGCTTGCAACCAAATCTGCGACTTAAATTTAGGCGCACAACCTACATTTTCTGAAACACTCCGAGATTTTTTTTTTTTACCTACAAAATGGGCGTGTTTTACTCGAAAAGGGGCGTGAACCCGACAAAAAGAGAAAAAACACTCTGAGTGTGAAGAAAACTCACAGGAAAACCTGTGAGTTTTGCTTCACAGAAAGCCGACAGCTCAGAGCTGTCGGTAAATTCCTCAAAACGGAGTGAATCCTGCTACCCCCAGCATGGAACAGGGTCTGTTCCATATTGGGGTTAGTAGTAGAGTGGCTGAGGGATTGATCGCACCAGGTCTCAGTTCTAAATGTACTGCCCCCCAGCGCTATTATATATCTATACTGACCCCCGCTGCGCATATACTGAACCTGCTGCGCATATTTATATATATACTGCCCCCCCCCCCCAAGCTGCGCATATTAATCTTCATCTTCTCCCTCCCCTGGCTGCCAATGAATGAAAACTCTATTAGCGGGGGAGCCGAGGGCTGCAGCAGCTGCATATCATGCTGTAGGGGTCAGACTTATGGATATATGTCTGACCTTCACATGATACATATACAAATGCCGGCTCACGACTATGAATGACAAGTAAGCTATTGGCAGCAGCAGCGGAGCCTCCGCTCCCTGCACTGCTTTACTTGTCATTCATAGCGGTGAGCCGGCACCTGTATATATAGATGCGCAGTAGGGGTCAGACATATGGATATATGTCTGACCCTCAAAGCATCTATATATACAGGTGCCGGCTCACCGCTATGAATGACAAGTAAAGCAGTGCGGGGAGCAGAGGCTCGCGCTGCTGCTCCCAATAGCTTACTTGTCATTCATAGCGGTGAGCCAGCATTTGTATATGTATGATGTGTGGGTAAGACATATATCCATATGTCTGACCCCCACAGCATGATATGCAGCTGCTGCCCGCTATGAATGACAAACTCTTAGCAGCGAGAGCAGGCAGCAGCCCTCCGCTCCCCCGCTAATAGAGTTTTCATTCATTGGCAGCCAGGGGCGGGAGAAGATGAAGATTAATATGCGCAGCTTGGGGGGGCAGTATATATATAAATATGCGCAACGGGGGTCAGTATATGCGCAGCGGGGGTCAGTATAGATATATAATAGCGCTGGGGGGGCAGTACATTTATTCAAGCGCAGCGGCCACTAAGTTTGATATAGCGCAGCAGGGGGAAAGATATATAGAAACGCTGGAGGGGCCAGATATATACCCCCCCCCAGCGATTCTATACATCTTTGCCCACCACAGTGCTTCTATATTAAAACTCTGCCAGGAGCCCTGATTGACTCCTGGGTCCCGGCCATTCAGGGCTTCTGGTGGGAAATTTAAAAATGAAAGTTTACTGTACATTGCAGGGGATCGGAACATGCCTCCCCTGCTTAATAACATCTGATCGGGTCTCAGAAGTGAGACCCGGTGCGATCAATCCCTCAGCCCCTCTACTACTACCCCCAACATGAAACAGACCCTGTTCCATGATAGGGGTAGTAGTAGAAGAACTAATGTAGTCCGAATTTGCAGAGACTTTTTTCTGTCGCACAGAATACATTTTGTGCGACAGAAAAAAAAACTGCGACAGAAAGAAAGGGAAATTGGGCGACAGATTAGTAAATCACAAGGAAAAAAAAGACGAGTTCACTGAAAAAAAAAAACCTAACTGACACTCCAGTCTTTGTAAATTAGGGCCATTATCTTGAACTCTTTTTCACGTTCCTTAAACCATTCTTGAACAATTTTTGTAGAGTGGCGGACCCATGTTGAAAGGGCCATTAGGGAATAACATCGACATGAAGAGGTGTTCTTGGTCTTTAACAAAACTTAGAAGGATGGTCCATATTTAAGTAACATCCTAAATGCCAGGATCAAACATTTCTCAACAAAATATTGTCCAGAGCATTTCACTTCTTTAGCTGGCTTACCTTCTCCCCATAGTGCATTCTGGTGCCATCTCTTCTCCCGGTCCAGTTCTATTTTTGATGTGCCCATTGTAAGTGCTTTTGGTGGTAAACATGGGTCAGTATGGGCACTTAGATCAGTCTGCAGCTATGCTGCCTCATGTACAGCAAGGACACCTTTCTACATAGCCAGCATTATCCTTTTTTTTTCTTCTTTTTTTTTAGCAATTTAGTTTACAATAAATTTCTGTTGGAAAGGACCCTACTAGAAATACTCCATCTGCTATACACAAGATGCTCTACTCCTCACAATTTGCCCTTGTCAAAGTCATTAATATCCTTACACTTGTCCACATTTCCTGTTACCAGAACCCTAACTTCAAGAACTAACTTTTCACCTCTTGCCTGCCCAACTCTCTGACAGGGGCCACTGTCATGAGATAACCAACATTATTAAATAACCACCATCAGCCTACACTTATATTTAAAACCTTACTAATCTTTATTACAGGGGATGTCTGTTTTAACTACTCTTTTAGTAGATCATGATTTCCTAAGAGGGAATTCCAAGTGCAAAATAAAGTGCAAAGCAGTTACATAGAGTATCTCCCACAGTGAGGGACTCAGCATTTCTGTGCATTACATATGATAGTAGACAGTATTGATTTTAATAGAGACAGTGTGATTCTTCAGTTTACCTGTAGTGGAGCTGCAGGAAACTATAACACCTGCTAACACAGTCTGCAATTGTGAATAGCCTATTACTGTGTAAACCTTCCAGGACTGATTAATTCCTTTTTCTGGACAACTTGCCAAAAATCATAGACCTCTGATAATTTGTACAGACAAACAAGAAAACCACATTAAAGTAGTACTCCAGTGCTGGTTTTCTTTATGCAATTGTGCCTGGGCTGCAAAAACACAAAACAAACCTCAACTCACCTTTCTCTGTTAAGTACCTAGCAACAGTTCTAGTGATGGATGAATAGTGATGGACAGGGCCAGATTAAGGCTGCCTGGAAGACGGAGCACTTCATTATGATGCCCCCCCCCCCCCGACAGTTCCCCCACATTAGGTGCAGTACCGTTCCCCCACATTAGGTGCAGTACAGTTCCCCCACATTAGGTGCAGTACAGTTCCCCCACATTAGGTGCAGTACAGTTCCCCCCCACTAGGTGCAGTACAGTTCCCCCACATTAGGTGCAGTACAGTTCCCCCACACTAGGTGCAGTATAGTTTCCCCCACATTAGGTGCAGTATAGTTCCCCCACACTAGGTGCAGTATATTTCCCCCACACTACCGTGTTTCTCCAAAAATAAGACCGGGTCTTATATTAATTTTAGTCACAAAAAACACACTAGGGATTATTTTCAGGGTAGGGCTTATTTATTTATGGGGGGCTGCAGGAGTGTGGCAGATGGGGGGCTGTGGAGGGGGGGGGCGCTGTAGCAGTGTGGAGGATGGGGGGCTGTAGCAGTGTGGAGGATGCCGCACCCCCCATCCTCCCACAGCCCCCATCCTCCACACTCCCGCAGCCCTCCATCCTCCACACTCCTGCAGCCCCCCATCCTCCACACTCCTGCAGCCCCCCATCCTCCACATTGCTAAAGCCCCCCATCCTCCCCTTCCCCCGTCGTCCTCCACACTCCTACAGTGCCCCCCACCCCTCTGCCATAATAAACCAGCACTTCCCCACCTTCATAGCGTCCGCAACTGAAGCTGCAGCTCTCGGCGGCGGCGGGATCTCCTTCTGCTGCTTACTGGTAGCAGCCGAGGCAGGGACACGTCCGTGACTTTGGACGCGGTCCGCCAGTTGAGTACCCCTGGCCCTAGGTCTTATTTTCGGGGTAGGGCTTATATTGCAGCCCACCCCGATAATCCAGCTAGGGCTTATTTTCGGGGTAGGGTGTATAGTTCCCCCCACACTAGGTGCAGTATAGTTCCCCCACATTAGGTGCAGTACAGTTCCCCCACATTAGGTGCAGTATAGTCCCCCACATTAGGTGCAGTATAGTTCTCCCACATTAAAGGACATCTGCAGTGCTGGGCAAAAAAACTTTTTTTTACCTCATTTAATAGGTATTTGAAAGACCTTTCCAACGATGTCTCCCCCATCAAAATTGGCCCAGTCGTTCTCCCGTTATCAGCACACGAATTACGGAGAAGTGAAAATAAAACTACATCTCCCATCATGCCTTGTGCTTACTTCCTGTAAGCTGCTGCCCTCCCCCTGTTCTATCCCCCCCGAGCAAATTATTATATTGTAACGCCCACATCTCCCTTCCCTATGCATACACCCTCCCCTTCTGCTCATCTCCCCCTCCCCATGCTGCTCCTGTCCAGTGATGAAGCAGCTGCCTCCGTGCTCACTGTAGTGTGGGCTCTGGAGAGTGGAGAGTGAAAGTAAAAATGGTAAAAAAAAAAACATAATTGTTTGTCTATAAAACTGTCCTGATAGGGGTCCCTCCATCTTTTTCACAACTACAACTCCAAGCATGCCCAGTTATTTTATATGCTGTTCGGGCATGCTGGGAATTCCAGTGGTGCCTCCAGCTGTTGCAAGACTACAAATCCTAGCATGCCCTGTCAGCTTTCTGCTATATGTGCATGCTTGGAGTTGCAGAGGTGACTCCAGCTGTTGTAAGACTATACATCCAAGCATGCCGTGACAGCTTTCTGCTGTTTGAGTGTATAAAGGAGTTGTAGTTCACCAACACCTCTACTGTATCAGGAGACTCCTGGGAGTTGTAGTTCACCAACACCTCTATTGTATCTCTGTAGTCTCCTGGGAGTTGTAGTTCACCAACACCTCTATTGTATCAGGAGTCTCCTGGGAGTTGTAGTTCATCAACACCTATATTGTATCTCTGTAGTCTCCTGGGAGTTGTAGTTCACCAACACCTCTATTGTATCAGGAGTCTCCTGGGAGTTGTAGTTCACCAACACCTCTATTGTATCTCTGTAGTCTCCTGGGAGTTGTAGTTCACCAACACCTCTATTGTATCTCTGTAGTCTCCTGGGTGTTGTAGTTCACCAACACCTCTATTGTATCTCTGTAGTCTCCTGGGAGTTATAGTTCACAAACACCTCTATTGTATCTCTGTAGTCTCCTGGCTGGGAGTTGTAGTTCACCAACACCTCTATTGTATCTCTGTAGTCTCCTGGGAGTTGTAGTTCACAAACACCTCTATTGTATCTCTGTAGTCTCCTGGGAGTTGTAGTTCATACACCAGTGTTTCCCAACCAGGGTGCCTCCAGATGTTGCAAAACTACTACTCCCAGCATTCCCTGGTTGGGAAACACTGGCATACACACACACATAACAGGGACTACAACTCCCAGCATGTGTCATTCAGTAGTCCCCCCCCCCCCCCTCTCACACACAGAATCATCTCCAGTATGATATTTATTCCCTGTAGTCTATACACCACCAGCCCATGCAGTGTAATATGTCTCCTTCACACACGTCCTCCCCTCCCTGCTCTGTGGTTTGCTCTGTGTTTCCCCCATGAAAACTTGAAACCTCCCTGTGATAAGTGAGGTCCTATGTAGACAGAGCAGGGGAGGGGGGAGGAGCTGTGGACGTCCTCATTCTCCCCCTGCTTCAATCTTACAGATAGGGGCGTTTCTGAGGATGAGCCTATGGCTGCCTCAGAAAGCACCCGCTCATGCATATGCATAAGCAGGGAGGACCTGACAGAGGCTAGGGGGAGCACAAACACTGCTGGGAGGAAGAGATCTCCGTCCCCAAGATGGCGGCTGCAATGTAATGAATAGGGGACGGACGCAGGACTACTGGGCTATGCTGGCAACTCTAATATCTCAGAAACGGCTGCATATAGGTAAATAGAACTAATTGACTGAATTGTATAACTTTTGTTTGGGGAACATTTGGGCAGGGATTTTTGACCACTACAGTTGTCCTTTAAGTGCAGTATAATTCTCCCACATTAGGTGCAGTACAGTTCCCCTACAGACACACAGCCTCCAGCCATATAGTGTATGGCTGGAGGCTGTATGTCTGTTTACTGCCCCACTTCAGTGTTCCGACCACCGATCCACCGGTCCGGGACCGGGGTCACAATCTACTGCTATGGCCTATGGGCCATAGCAGTAAGTCCCGGGACCATGGGAGCCGAGGACGGAACACTGAAGATGAAGTGCCTCTGGTCACTTACCATGCGCGCGTCCTTCTCGATGCTCCGCTCTGCTTTTCATCTATGAGTGCACACACGGGACGTCAATGACGTAACTGCGTGCGCCATCTCCCAGCGGCCCCTGTGTTTTTAAAGTTAATGTGGGGCCGCCGCAGAGAGGTAACCGCCAGGACATCCTTGTGTCCTGAAAAGATTTTTTGGGACATAGGGATGTCCTGAATGTGAAGGAGGCCCCCTGCGGGCCCGGAGCCCGGAGCAGGCGCTCCATGAGCGCCAATGATGATCTGGCCCTGGTGATGGAGAAGCCTGTTAAAATTCACCTTTTTCATGAACATTAGAATTGGTTCATATGCTTTGTATTAGAGATAACAGTTATTTTTTCACTTTTCTACTACATCTCATGAATAAAAACCTTCAAATAACTAAAATAATTCACACTGTACTAATAGTGTTCATTTTCTTCCAGAAGCAGATGTTTCAGGAAAGAAGTGGGAGAATGCTCCAAGCACTATCTCCAAGGCAGAGTCCTTCAGGAAGCCCCACTCGAGAACGTTCCCCTTCACCCACCTTACCGTGGATGCTCAATAAGCCCTCACCACCATCATCACCCAAAGGTGCAGCCTCGGCCTCTCTCAGCAGCATGAGTGAAGGAGATGAAGATGAAAAGTAGCTAGTACACAACATGTTGTATTATATAAGCAATTATGCCTTTTCCCACCACAGGGGCTACCTCCCTTATTGCTTAGGTGGTCCATCAAAGGTTAAAACAGAGTTTCTGTCAAGTAAAGTTTAATCTGAGGATTTAAACTGAAAGCAGTGATTTGGGACATGTATATATTATATATGTTCCCAAATACCTACTTATAAAATGTTTTTTTTTTGGAAGGTGTCCCAAGACCCCACTGTAGGTATGTTTGGACAAATTTGTACTGAAGGATAAGTGTCCAATCTGGTCAGAGGTTACCATGCCAAAGCTGTTTGATAATAAACTGGAGAATAAACTACAAGGATTCAAAATGTGAAATGTCACAACAATTATTTAGAGTAATATGGGCATGTGGTTCCTGGTATACTTGAACCTTGCATATGGCTGCAAACCATGAACACTTATAGACCAGTAATAATAAGTCTTTGATCTATATGTGTGAAATGTATAATGAATCAGCAATAGTACATTGTGCATCTTCTGCATGCTACATTGTCCTATGAGAATCCAAGGTGCATTGACTGCAATTCATCTAATGAACTTGTATAAACCCCTTTATACACTGGTGCTGAGAGAGCGTAACCTTTCCATTAATGCAGATAAAACACTGTACTGGATATTGGGTAAAACACAGTACCGGATAATTTAACAATTAATCAGAAAATCAGTACGGAATTCTGTCATAACCTGGCATCATTATTATAACGTAAGTGACACATAAGGTCTTCATTCTATGTATTAATAGAGTCTCGAAACTAGCCAAAACGTTAAGATTATGGTAGGATCTCATACACTTGGCCATGTTATGGCTCCATATAACCTTTCAGTTGTATGAGTAGTAATATAGCATCCATAGAAAAAATCATTCATAACAACCAAACTCCAGGGCCATAGCCTGGGGTAAAACACCCCTATCTAGGCAACCCCTAAAACGTAACTTTTAATTTGTAACTGTTAAAAAGTATGCTTCCCAGAAAAAACATGTTTAAAACTGATGCCAGAACAAAACAAGATGTCAGAGATAACTATATCTGGCAGTTATCACTCCATTAACTGTGGTATACGGCACTGCAGGTGCAGCTATAATGCTTGTTTGCTCTGGAGATCACTTAAAATAACACTCCATTGCCGGCCTCTACATGTTTCGCCGTTACAACGGCGTTCTCAAGAGGCAATAGCGGCGATGGCTGATTGAGCCATTGTCTCTTGAGAACGCCGTTGTAATGGCGAAATATGTTGAGGCCGGAAATAGAATGTTATTTTTAGCGATCTCCAGAGCAAACAAGCATTATAGCGGCACCTGCAGTGCCGTGTACCACAGTTAATGGAGTCATAACTCCCAGATACGGTTATCTCTGACCTTGTATTGTTCTGGCATCAGTTTTAAACATATTTTTTCTGGGAAGCATACTTTTTAACAGTAACAAATTAAAAGTTATGTTTTAGGGGTTGTCTACATATGGGTGTTTTACCCCAGGCTATGGCCCTGGGGTTTGGTTGTTGTCAATACTATAGGGCCCCTTACTGCCCTTAGGTAGCGTAGTTTAGTATCATATAAAAAATCATTTCCTGCTGTTATGGCAGGCATTGTTTTTAGGGGAGAATATATCTGTACTATACTGACATTATACAGCATACACATTGACATTATACAGCAGCACATGGAATGCCTACATGTCTCTAGTACTCCGTGTACCACTATATAGGCTCTGTACTCACAGCTAGGCCCGGATCCTTATAGAAAGATTGTTGTTCACCCTGCCTATCAATCTGTTCCTTTACCTTGACTGTTGAATGTGACCATTTCACACGACCATATCACACAGCAGAAAGTTAATATATCATAAAGTGTTTTTAATTTTGTACAAAGTACAAATTTATAAAATCTCAATAAGGCACATATTTGTATACTATAATCTGTCCTGTGAGATAGGTAGATACATATATGTAAAAACATTATGTGCAACTACTCAATTGCCCTCAAAATGCCAGGATAGTTTAATAGCTAAAGCTGCTTGTACATGAATATATTAATTTTTGCCACTGTTGAGCTTTTAGTCCTTTTTGTAGATTATATGGTTCTTTTTTTTCTGTCCAGACATTCACAGAGCATCAAAGGAAATGCCTGCTTGCATGTCTACTGATCAGGGCCAGAGACTTAGTTCTGGGTACGCCAAATAGTTCCTGTTACTCTTTTCCTCCTACCCATTAATAACCAGCTTCCACAAATACTTTGATTCCTGCTAGGAGTGAGCCTGGATATAGGTTTTTGCACCTTTGGACACAATCGGCGATCAGAGTACCTGATATTGAAATGTAATTCATCCCTATGGATAACACAATATAAAGAATCTTTAAGCGCCAACAACCCTACACTTTTAGCATATAGGCGTATCGTTTTTTCTATTACTTTTTTGTTCTGTCCTAAGGTGCATTTACAAAATATCCTGTGTATAAGAAAAGATTGAAGAAAGTGTTAAAGGGGTTATCCAGGAATAAAAAAAAAGGTAATTTTTTTCAAAGACCACTCCTTGTCTGTCTCCAGGTTGTGCGTGGTATTACAACTTGGCTCCATTCACTTCAATTGAACTGAGCAGCAGAACTACACCCAACTTGTAGACAGACAGGGATCAGTCTTTGAAAGAAATTACCTCTGTTTTTTAGTTCCTGGATAACCCCTTTAACCACCATGTGTATGTTGTGGTGGAATTAAAGGGGTTGTCCGCTGCCCTGCCTTTTGGAGCTCCGCTCGCAGCGTCCGGAAGTTCATTACTCCGAACGCTGTGTGCGGGCTTCCGTGTTCGAGGGCGCCCCCTCGTGACATCATGCCCGACCCCCCCCCCCCCCCGTGACGTCATGTCTGCCCCCCAACGAAAGTCTATGGGAAGGGGGTGAGACAGCGCTCGCGCCTTCTTCCCATAGACTTTCGTTGAGGGGGCCGGTGTGACGTCACGAGGGGGCGGGCGTGACGTCACGAGGGGGTGGGCGTGACGTCATGAGGGGACGGCCTCAAACACGGAAGCCCGCACACAGCATTTGGAGTAATGAACTTCCAGACGCTGCGAGCGGAGCTCCGGAAGGCAGGGCAGCGGACAACCCCTTTAATGCACATGAATGGAAATAAGAGTCTAAGCCCAAGCTCTTTGAGGAAAAAAAGATTATATTTAATTTTTTTTTATTAACTCTTTTAACAGTGTGGTCTTGCACATAGGAACCATGTTGTTCTATCCTCAATAACATTTATCCCATATTTCTGTGCTTCTGTAATTCGTACGTAAAAAAGTTTAAAGTAGTTTTCTGGGATCTTCCAGTTTCATTCACTTGAATGGGACTGAGCTGCAGTACCTACCAGACACATCATCATACATTTTAAGGGGACATCCCCTCAGTCTGCTGATCAGTGAGGTATATCTCTAATCTAGGGGTCTAGGCCAGTGTTTTTTTTACCAACCAGTGTGCCCCCAGCTGTTGCACACTGGTTGAGGAACACTGATTTAGGCCATCAATATCAAGTTTAAAAAAAAAGCCATAAACCTTAGGTCAAAATTTAATCTAACAGTAACATACCATACTATTTAATTTACATGATATAAAACAGCCATATTAAATAACCCATTTTGATGGACACAGAAGTGTTCCTGTTCATCTTATATGACAGGTAACAAAGTAGGGGGCATACAATTCATCTCCTACTTGATTTACCAAGATGTTGTTGCCATTTTGTGACCTACACTATACATCCTTAAGTATGTGGACATCTGGCCATCGCACCTATATGAGCTTGTTGGATATCACATTCCAAAACCATGGGTGTAAGTATATTGTTGGGCCCCATGGGCACATGTACCTGAAACAAAACTCTTTGCAGATATGTGTAGATGCTACCGTTCTCTGGTGCTCTAGCTCAATGTCCAAATTACAGAAATGACTTAACAAGGAACTCCCAGGAGGTGACCATTGGAAAATGCTAAATAATCTAAAGGACTCCACTTTACTCAGTCTTGTTGTAATCTGTGACACAACACTCCGAGAAGCATATGCATGGGTAGTCCTCCCTGACTTTGCAGACAGGCTGGCACTGGTGTGACCAAAGGCCAAATAAAAGATTCAGTCAGATGTAGCAAGGCCTTGTTCAGCTCTATCCTTGTAAACCTCTCAAAAAAGAAATGTTGAATTTCCTCACAGCAGGACTTGGATTAGGCTCAGGAACATTTTAGGTATAGGCAGGACTGGTGACTGGTATGTGTCGTATACATAGATGGTATGCCGGACATTAGCAGTACCTAGGCTCACTACTTTAGTAATCTCAGGAATAACAGGTCTGGGGGAGATGACATGTGCTCCTGGCTATAGTTAGACTAAACTAAATAGATTTGGGTCCCCCTCTATTCCCGTGATAGGGGTGGAGTTGGGAATGAAACTCTGGTTCAGCTGTACAAGAAATGCAGTGTAATGTGCAAACAAAATAACCCACTGCCCTCTGTAAATCTTAGATATACCTCCAAATACATAAAGGTCTTCAGCACCTGGAATACAAAAGCTAAGTCCAGCAACCTTTTTAGTACTTAGCCATTTTACTACTCTGCTGAATAGAAGCTGGAACATTCAGGCAATAGAGCAAGTGAGAGGTCAGACACTGTTATACAGTATGAGTAGATGAGACTCACAATCAGTAGTTACTGAAATGGTAGGGCAGAGTATACCAGGCCCACAAAACAGATTTCAGAACAGGGTCAGACAGGCTATGCTATATGCTTCTGCAGCATTTTTATTTATTTTTACCTGTCGTCACAGTACCCCTTTAAAATGGTTGTCGGAAAGTTAAAGGTGTGCTGTTGGCACTTCTGGAGTCAGTGTGGAAGTTTGTAGTGAGTTTCCTGTTTCAGTTGGACACATACATCTTAAGAGCATGATGACCTTTCTGATGGACCAATTTAACAGATACATAGGTTTCTATTATAAAACATATCCAAAATCTCTCCATTTTATCTGTTTCTGTCACTTTGCATTTCTTTTTTATTTTGTCCAGCTAAAAACTGTAAACATGTCTTTTCTGTCTGAACCCAGCCATAGAAATATAGAAGTATAGGAGGATGAATTGTTCTGGATTGCTTCAAGGAAGTATCAGTTTTTGCTTTCCCTTTACCGTTTCCTTTTTTT
Organism: Hyla sarda; assembly: GCF_029499605.1. Classification (NCBI taxonomy): domain Eukaryota; kingdom Metazoa; phylum Chordata; class Amphibia; order Anura; family Hylidae; genus Hyla; species Hyla sarda. Next base: position 399,864,377 of record NC_079190.1, on the reverse strand, counting down.
TAATTTTTTTTTAAAGAAACAGATTTTCCATTGTAAAAGCCCTTCCACTGTTCCTTTCCATGATCCTGCTGGATATGCTTAGAATAGTGTGTACTTTTAGTTGCACTTAAAAAAAAAGAAAAAAGAAAATTGGTTGCTGAGTGAAAAGAGTAATGTCACTTCTTTTTCACACAGATTTTTAAAGCTTTGTTGAAAAATCTGATTCCCATCAAATATATGTGTGGAACTGACATGGATTTTAGCACAGAATACACCCTGAACTCCATGTTAAATTTTCCTGTGTAAGTGAGGCCATAGTATGTGTGTCCACATGCTTTTGGTCATATCTTTATGAGGATATTAGATACCAGAAATTGACCAATATATTTTTCTATCCTGCATGTCACTTGGCCCAAACAAAACTTGTGTAGGATGCAAAATAGCTACAAAATGGCAGGTAATAAGAAATTGGCACTTTTATTGTGATCTTACATTCCATAGTCTCCCACCATAATACATCTACAAGGGTGAAGCTCAAGACCTGGAGGAAAAAGCCTATAATTGGGGCCAAAGAGATCAGGCACAGTGAGGTCTCTGTCCCCGATCCCTGGAATATGGAAGGCGATTGGTCAGTCCTAACCCTATGCTATAAAAACATTTTAATAACTCTGTTGATCGCATGATTTTCTATCAAATATTGATAATAAATATTATTAAACCTATGAGTCTCCATGTATATTACGTAAATATTTGTTATCATTTATGCCTTTATGCTACAAAATAAAATAAAATGACCTTGACTAAGAATCTAAAAGTCACACAGACGATCCCAGACAAGAAGCTCCTGGAGTACAATGCTGAAGTCAAACAAGCTGTTCCCTCTCTGCACTGACAGGTACAGGATCATTGATGTATAAATGAAGGTGGATACAGCACTTGGGATTCGTAAATCCTATTAAATGAGAAAACATTACGTGAGGTTACAGGGAGCATGAATCCTCAGACAAGTCAATATATTTAATGCCGAATCTTGGCTGTGATCCTTGTATCATTTACTAAATGAATTTCTTCATCACAGCCAACGGCTTTTTAAACTTCAGCAATTCACTTGTATTATATAGTTTCTCTTAATTCCATTAAAAACCTGACTGCAGGAAATCTCAATATCTCAAGCTTTCCTTTCTGTGTCATGCTCACCGGCTGGCAGGAAGCTGAGGTATGGTAGGTTGTTTAGGAAGTTTTTCATACTGGAAGTTGATGCACTATGTTGTTAAATGAGTACTCGGCTCCTAGAATTCTTATCCCCTATCCAAAAAATTGACTGGCGATGGTTGGGCGGAGGCTCGTGACATAATGGCCACACACCCACAATGCAAGTCTCCCATAAACTTGCATTGAGGGAGCGTGACAGTGACGTCACAAGCCTCTGGCGCTGCATCCAATGCTCTAATCAAACGCTGGGTGAAGCAGGGAGATTGCGGGGGTTCCGCCGCTGGGATAGGGGTTAAGATGTCTAGGGGCGGACTACCCCTTTAAGGAACTAAAATCCCTGAAGAAGCCAAGGTATTCTGTATGTCTGCCGCCTGCAGTGGTTCCTTGGATCAACACATCATCACTGGAGGACTGAAAGCAGAGACTGATGTTGGACCAGGGAATCTTCACTAAGTTCAGTAAGGTATTTGTTTTTTTCTTTGTTGTTATTTAATGGGGGCTGAGCTGCAGGAACCCAGTGAATTCACTATACAATATACAGAGATATCTGCCAGAGTCACAGCACCCATATATAGAGAACAGAGCCGGGTGCACACAGCTGATCAGTGGGGTGCCAGAATATGGCATTAATACATTTAGCCCAGAAAACCTTTGTCGATTTTTATAAATGTACATGCATCCTATGAACTACATTATATGTGTACTGGCATCTGTTCCCAGGTTAAATTCCTGAAAAGGACTATTGACTTCTGTGATGACCCTTCTCATTTCACCCCTTATTTCACAGAGAAAACTGGATTTAGTTAGTGGGATTAAGATGTAGGTAAGGAAGGTTTGCTATCATATGGTTTATGTGGCAAAGATACTTGCCTGATATGGATGCAGGGCAGTATTTGCCACTAGGCACCAGTGGGCCTATCCTCAGCATATAGATGCATGTTTGGCCGAGGATGCATATGCATCATGTCTGATCCTTTTTTACTCCAAAGTTTGTCATTGATCGAGTCAGCACCCCCCCCATACACATTAAATAATCAGTTTTTGTCAATATCAAGCAGTCTGTCACTCACCTGGTGCTTTTCCTGCCCCCGCCGCCTCTGCCTCTCTGCTCCTGCGCACGTGTCCCCATCCCCTAGGGTGCGCGCGCCGGAGCTTTAAGATTTAAAGGGCCAGTGCGCTCATTAGTGTAATTCACCTGTGGCTCATTGATAAATTCCTCCACGCTCCTCACTACCCTGCCAGATCTTTGTTGCCTTGTGCCTGAGAGAAAGCATTCCTGAGAGTTGTCTTGCCATGTATCTGATTCTTTGCTCTGTGACTTGACCTTGCTCCTCTGCCGCCTGCCTACTGACCTCCTGCTACATCCTGACTACACTACTGTGCCGCCTGCCTTGACCTTCTGCTATCCTGACTATGAGCTGTCTTTTCCCTCCTGTGCCTCGCATCTCCTCCACCTGTGTGGTCGAGCCGTGCCAGGGGTAGTGACCTGGGTGCCACCTGCCGCAGCAAGTCCATCCCGCTTTGTGGCAGGCTCTGGTGAAAACCAGCAGCAGCTTAGACTCCACTCCCTGGTACGGTCCGAGTCATCTGCCACACAGGTCCAGTGGATCCACATCCCCCGGAGTTCCTGCCTTCTGAAACGTGAGTGTTACAGTAAGATCCGGCCATGGTTCCCACTGAGGTACCCCTGCCTGAAGTTGCGGATCTTCCTTTCGTTGTGCTACATCAGTCTCAGCAACTGGTGAGACAGGCGCAGCAACTTACCCAACTATCTGCTATGATACAACAGCTTTTTGCCGTTGGTGACTACACGGTTGAATTCCGCACTCTAGACTCAGAACTAGCATGGAATGATGAGGCCTTGTGTGCCA